>NC_080378.1:46216987-46521249 GCF_014773155.1 Arachis stenosperma | reverse complement strand
GAGGTGAGGTAGGAATATGTTGGGTGGGATTCTGTGAGGTTCACAAATCCTGAGGTGTCAAGATTCCATCCCTGCACCAATTAGGCATGTAAATGCCTTCGTGCATCATTCTGGCGTTCAAACGCCCATTGATGCACGTTCTGGGCTTCACGCCCATGTGATGCATGTTCCTGGCGTTGAACGCCAGTTTCATGCTTGTTACTGGCGTTCAGCGCCAGTTTGTCCTCTCTGTGCACATTCCTGGCGTTCAGCGCCAGGAAGTAGCTTGTTTCTGGCGTTCAGCGCCAGAATGGTGCTCTGTTCTGGCGTTGAACGCCGGCCAGATGCACCTTCTGGGCGTTGAACGCCAGCCCGTGCGTCCTCCAGGGTGAAAAATTTTTTTCTTCTGTTTTTGACTCTGTTTTTAATTTCTTTGATTTTTTTGTGACTCCTCATGATCATGTACCTAATTAAACACAAAAATAACAAAGAAACAAAATAAAATAAAATTAGATAAATAAAATTGGGTTGCCTCCCAACAAGCGCTTCTTTAATGTCAATAGCTTGACAGTGGCTACAATTGAGCCACAAAGGTGATCAGGTCAATGTTGTATAGTCCCAACACCAAACTTAGAGTTTGGATATGGGGTTTGAACACCAAACTTAGAGTTTGGTTGTGGCCTCACAACACCAAACTTAGAGTTTGACTGTGTGGGCTCTTCTTGACCTTGAACTGAGAGAAGCTCTTCATGCTTACTCTCTTTTGTCACAGAGGGATGGCCATGTGCCTTAAACACAAGGTAGTCCCCATTCAATTGAAGGACTAACTCTCCTCTGTTGACATCTATCAGCTTCTGCTGTGGCTAGAAAGGTCTCCTAGGATGATGCATTCATCATCTTCCTTCCTAGTGTCTAGGATTATGAAATCAGCAGGGATGTAAAGGCCTTCAACCTTTACTAAAATGTCCTCTACCATTCCATAGGCTTGTCTCAAAGACTTATCTGCCATTGTAATGAGAACAAGGCAGGTTGTACCTCAATGATCCCAGCTTCTCCATTACAGAGAGTGGCATAAGATTTATCCTGACCCAAGATCACATAGAGCTTTTTCAAAGCTCATGGTGCCAATGGTGCAAGGTATTAAACTTGCCAGGATCTTGTTTCTTTTGAGGTAGAGTTCTCTGAATCCAAGTATCTAGTTCACTAATGAGCAAGGGGGGTTCACTTTCCCAAGTCTCATTACCAAACAGCTTGGCATTCAGTTTCATGATAGCTCCTAAGTATTGAGCAACTTGCTCTCCAGTCACATCTTCATTCTCTTCAGAGGATGAATATTCTTCAGAGCTCATGAATGGCGAAGGAGATTTAAAGGAATCTCTATGGTCTCTAGATGAGCCTCAGATTCCTCAGGATCCTTAATAGGAAACTCCTTCTTGCTTGAGGGACGTCCTAGGAGGTCTTCCTTACTAGGATTTTCGTCCTCCTCCTCCCTCATGCATTCGGCCACTTTGACTATGTCAATGGCCTTGCACTCTCCTTTTGGATTCTCTTCTGTATTACTTGGAAGACTATTGGGAGGAGTTTCAATAACTTTCTTACTCAGCTGGCCCACTTGTGCCTCCAGATTTCTAATGGAGGATCTTGTTTCATTCATGAAACTGAAAGTGGCCTTTGACAGATCAGAGACTATATTGGCTAAATTAGAATTGGTTTGTTCAGAGTTCTCTGTCTGTTGCTGAGAAGATGATGGATATGGCTTACTATTATTCAGCCTGTTGCGTCCACCATTGTTAAAACCTTGTTGAGGTTTTTGCTGATCCTTCCAGGAGAAATTTGGATGATTTCTCCATGATGAGTTATAGGTGTTTCCATAAGGTTCACCCATGTAATTAACCTCTGCCATGGCAGGGTTCTCAGGATCATAAGCTTCTTCAGAAGCTGCCTCTCTAGTACTGTTGGATGCATGTTGCAATCCATTCAGATTTTGAGAGATTATGTTGACCTGTTGAGTCAACATTTGTTCTGATCCAATATGGTATTCCGGCATCAATTTCAAGAACTCCTTTCTTCTGAGGTACCCCATTATTCACGGAATTCCTCTCAGATGTGTACATGAACTGGTTGTTTGCACCATGTCAATGAGTTCTTGAGCCTCTTCAGGGTTTTTCTTCAGGTGAATAGATCCACCTGCAGAATGATCCAATGACATTTTCAAAAATTCAGAGAGGCCATAATAGAATATATCTAATATGGTCCATTCTGAGAACATGTCAGATGGACATCTCTTGGTCAGCTGCTTGTATCTTTCCCAAGCTTCATAGAGGGATTCACCATCTTTTTGTTTGAAGGTTTGAACATCCACTCTCAGCTTGCTCAGCTTTTGAGGAGGAAAGAATTTATCCAAGAAGGCAGTGACCAGCTTATCCCATGAGTCCAGGCTATCCTTGGGTTGTGAATCCAACCATATTCTAGCTCTGTCTCTTACAGCAAAAGGGAAAAGCATGAGTCTGTAGACTTCAGGATCAACCCCATTCGTCTTTACAGTCTCACAGATCTGCAAGAACTCAGTTAAAAACTGGTAAGGATCTTCAGATGGAAGTCCATAAAACTTGCAGTTTTGTTGCATTAAAGCAACTAGTTGAGGCTTAAGCTCAAAGTTATTGGCTCCAATGGCAGGAATGGAGATGCTTCTTCCATCAAACTTGGACGTTGGCTTAGTGAAGTCACCAAGCATTCTCCTTGCATTATTATCATTATTTTCAGCTGCCATCTCTTTCTCTTGTTCGAAAATTTCTAGAAGGTCTCTTCTGGATTGTTGTAATTTAGCTTCTCTTAATTTCTCTTCAGAGCCTTTCAGGTTCTGGATCTATTTCAACAAGAGTGCCTTTTTCCCTGTTCCTGCTCATATGAAGGAGAAGAAACGAGAAAAGAAAGAGGAATCCTCTATGTCACAGTATAGAGATTCCTTTATGTTAGTAGAAAAAGAAGGGAGTAGAAGAATGGAGATGGATGGATTCGGATTTTTGGATGAAGAGAGGTGAAGAGAAGTGTTAGTAATTAATTAATTAAATAGAAGAAGAAGAGAGAAAGAGAATTTCGAAATTAGTTTTGAAAAAGTGGTTAGTGATTTTCGAAAATTAAATATAATAGATAATTAAAATTAAAATTTAAAACAATTAAAAAGAATTTTTGAAAAAGAGAGGAGAATTTTCGAAAATTGGAGAGGATAGGTAGTTTAGTTGATTTTGAAAAGGATAGAAACAAACAAAAAGTTAGTTAGTTGATTGAAAAGACTTGAAATCAAATTTGAAAAAGATAAGAAGATAAGAAGTTAGATAAGATATTTTGAAATCAATTTTGAAAAAGGTAAAGTTAAAAAGATAAAAAAAAAAGATTTTTAAGAAAAAGATATTTGAAAAAGATTAATTTTTAAAATACTTAACTAACAGAAACTACAAGATAAGATTCTAGAACTTAAAGATTGAACCTTTCTTAACAAGAAAGTAACAAACTTCAATTTTTGAACCAATCACATTAATTATTAGTGAATTTTCGAAAATAGATGTAAAGATAAGAAAAAGATTTTGAAAATATTTTGAAAAAGATTTTTGAAATTTTCGAAAAAATAGAAAAATGAAAAAGATATGATTTTTGACAAAGATTTTAGAAAGATAAGATTTTTAAAATTTGAAATTTTGACTTGACTTGTAAGAAACAACTAATTTTAAAAATTTTTGACCAAGTCAACCCAAAATTTCGAAAATTTGGAGGGAAATAAGGAAAAGATATTTTTGATTTTTAAATTTTTAAAGAAAAACACAAAAATGACCCAAAACATGAAAATTTTGGATCAAGACACAAGATGCATGCAAGAACACCATGAATGTCAAGATGAACACCAAGAACACTTGAAGATCATATGAACATCAAGAACATAATTTTGAAAAATTTTTGATGCAAAGAAAACATGCAAGACACCAAACTTAGAATTTTTATGCATGGAAATTATGGATGCAAAGATGCACATGAAAAAACAACAAACAACACAAAACAAGAAATCATCAAGATCAAACAAGAGACTTGTCAAGAACAACTTGAAGATCATGAAGAACACTATGAATGCATGAGATTTTCGAAAAAATGCAAGAAAATTTTTAAAAGCATGCAATTGACACCAAACTTAAAAAATTAACACAAGACTCAAACAAGAAACACAAAATATTTTGATTTTTGTGATTTTATGATTTTTTTGTATTTTATTATATTTTCGAAAATATACTTTAAAACGAAAATAATAAAAAAAATTATTTTTGAAAGATTTTTGAAAAAATTTTTGAAAAGAAAATTACCTAATCTGAGCAACAAGATGAACCGTCAGTTGTCCATACTCGAACAATCCCCGGCAACGGCGCCAAAAACTTGGTGGACGAAATTGTGATCACTATTCTTTGTACTTGTATGAATTTACTCTTAGGGCACTGTTTATTTTCACAACTCCGTTCAACTAACCAGCAAGTGTACTGGGTCGTCCAAGTAATAAACCTTACGTGAGTAAGGGTCGATCCCACAGAGATTGTTGGTATGAAGCAAGCTATGGTCACCTTGCAAATCTCAGTTAGGCGGATTAAACATTGTTTATGGGTTCGAAGGTTAATAATAAAATAGAAATAATAAAAGGGATAGAATACTTATGCAGATTCATTGGTAGGAATTTCAGATAAGCGGAATGGAGATGCTGTAGAGCTCACGGACGCCTGCTCTCCTACTGCTTCTACTCAATCCTTCTTACTCCTTTCCATGGCAAGCTTTGTATAGGGGTTCACCATCAGCTGTGGCTACTTTCAATCCTCTCGGGAAAATATCCTATGCGGCTGTCACTCGCACAGCTAATCAGTCTGGAGGCATCACCCATGGTTGATGGCTACATCCCATCCTCGCAGTGAAAACTAATGCTCACGCACTCTGTCACAGTACGGCTAATCACTGGTTGGTTCCCGCTCCTACTGGAATAGAATCCCTTGATTCTTTTGCATTTGTCACTAACGCCCAACAGGTTACAAGTTTGAAGCACGTCACAGTCATTCATTACCGGAATCCTACTCGGAATACCACAGACAAGGTGAGACTTTCCGGATTCCCAGGATCCTACTCGGAACACCACAGACAAGGTTGGACTTTCCGGATCCTCATAAATGCCGCCATCTATCTAGCTTATACCACGAAGTTTCTGTTGGGGAATCTAAGAGATACGCATTCAAGCTCTGTTGCATGTAGAACGGAAGTGGTTGTCAATCATGCGCGTTCATAAGTGAGAAGGATAATGAGGGTTATCTAACTCATCACATTCATCATGTTCTTGGTACGAATGAATATCTTGGAATAAGAATAAGAGAGATTTGAATAAAAGAAATAGAACTTCATTAATACTTTGAGGTACAGCAGAGCTCCACACCCTTAATCTATGGTGTGCAGAAACTCCACCGTTGAAAATACATAAGTAAAGAGGTTCAGGCATGGCCGAATGCCGCCCCCAAACGTGATCAATGATCCCCTAAGATGAAGTTAAAACAAAACTGAGATCAAAGATGTCTAATACAATAGATAAATGTCCTATATATACTAGACTAGCTCCTAGGGTTTACATGAGTAAGTAATGCATAATTCACTTCCGGGGCCCACTTGTGTGTTGCTTGGGCTGAGCTTTGATCAATCCACGAGCTGAGGCATTTCTTGGAGTTGAACTTCGAGTTATGACGTGTTTTGGGCGTTCAACTCCGGATCATGACGTTTTTCTGGCGTTTAACTCCAGACAGCAGCATGTACTTGGCGTTCAACGCCAAGTTACGTCGTCAATTTTCGAATAAAGCATGGACTATTATATATTGCTGGAAAGCCCTGGATGTCTACTTTCCAACACCGTTGAGAGCGCGCCATTTGGAGTTCTGTAGCTCCAGAAAATCCATTTCGAGTGCAGGGAGGTCAGAATCCAACAGCATCAGCAGTCCTTTTGTCAGCCTTTTTCAGAGTTTTGCTCAAATCCCTCAATTTCAGTCAGAATTTACCTGAAATCACAGAAAAACACACAAACTCATAGTAAAGTCCAGAAATGTGAATTTAACATAAAAACTAGTGAAAACATCCCTAAAAGTAGCTTAAACTTACTAAAAACTACCTAAAAACAATGCCAAAAAGCGTATAAATTATCCGCTCATCAGTGGGGGGACCACAATTTTGTTTTCAAATCAAATTTTTTCAAACTTTCCTTTTCTTACCCATACTCTTCTACATAAATACACTTCAACCTTTCATCATTTACTTTCAAGTCTTCAAAAAATCAAAATCATTCTTCAAATCTCTCAAATCAATCCCAAATCTTGTTCAAAAACTCACCCTTCTCTCAAATTCTTTCCATATCTTCTCAAATCTTTTTTCAAATTTCTCTTTTTTTCAAAATCTCTCCTCCCCACTTTATAAATACACGTTTGGACCCCCCCATTGCCCACACCATTCGAATTTGCTTCTCTCTCTCTCTTCTTTCCTTTCTTTTGCTTGAGGACAAGCAAACCTCTAAGTTTGGTGTGCTTTTCCGTGATCACTAAGCCAAGATTCATCAAGATCATGGCTCCTAAGGGAAAACAAACCAATTTAAGAGGAAAGAAAGAGAACAATCCAAAGAATCTTTGGAATCAAGAGAAGTTCTTAACCAAAGAACATGAAGACCATTATCACAAAATAATGGGTCTGAGGTCAGTGATCCCGGAAGTGAAGTTTGATCTGAAAGAAGATGAATATCCGGGGATCCAAGAGCAAATTCGAAACAGAGGATGGGAAGTTCTAACCAATCCTGAGATAAAGGTTGGAAGGAACATGGTTCAGGAATTCTACTCAATCTGTGGCTAACAGATAAGCAGAGAATGATGGAAACCGCTTACCATACCTACAGAACCATGGTCAGGAAGCTATGTACTTCCATCTGGACAAAATAAGAGAAATCTTCAAGTTGCCTCAACTGTAAGATGATCCTGACTCCTTTAATAGGAGAATGGTGAGAGCAGATAAGGGTTGGATCAAGTTCTAGAGGACATATGCCTCCCTGGAACTAAGTGGATAACCAATTCAAAGGGTGTCCCAAACCAACTCAAGAGGGGAGACCACACCAATTGCAAGAGGTTGGCTAGACTTATTGGGCGTTCCATACTGCCCACTAGCAACCGTTCTGAGGTCACTATCAAGAGAGCAGTGATGATTCATTGCATTATGCTTGGAAAAGAAGTGGAGGTGCATCATGTGATTGCTTGTGAGATCTACACAATTGCAAATAAGAATTCCACTGAAGCCAAATTGGCTTACCCAAGCTTGATCTCCTTGCTCTGTAAAGAGGCTGGGGTAAAGATGGGAGTAGATGAATTCATACCCATTGAACATCCAATCTCCAAGAAGTCAATGGAAGGACAAATGCAAGACAACTCTATCAAAAGGAGGGCGCAGGAGTTCCTTCCTGAATTCCCTGAAATTGGCTACTGGGCCAGCCTAGAAGCATCTATCAACAAGTTGCAAGAGACTATGGAGCAACTTAAGGAAGAACAGCAGAATCAGAACTGCATGCTCTGCAAATTGCTGAAGGAACAAGAGAAGCAGGGGCGTGAGCTCCAAGAGTTGAAATGCCAAAAGCTCCTCTCAAGCTGAGGAGATCCACTTCTCAAAATCAAGGTTGTGAGTCCTAACTCTGTGAAAACCTCTATCATTAGGAGCCTATTTAAATTTTTGTCTTCTATTTTTTTTAGTTTCATTTTATATCTATTTTTGAGTCTTGTTCTTAATTCATAATTAATAAAATTTAAAGATTATGCCTTAAAGCTATGAATGTCCTATGAATCCATCACCTCTCTTGAATGAAAAATGCTTTAATCACAAAAGAACAAGAAGTACAGGATTTCGAAATTTATCCTTGAAACCTAGTTGAATTAGTTTGATGTGGTGACAATACTTTTTGTTTTCTGAATGAATGCTTGAACAGTGCATATGTCTTTTGAATTTGTTGTTTTTGAGAATGTTAAAAATTGTTGGCTCTTGAAAGAATGAGGGAAAAAGAGAACTGTTATTGAGGATCTGAAAAATCATCAAATTGATTCTTGAAGCAAGAAAAAGCAGTGAATACAAAAAAAAAATATTTTCGAAAAAAAAAGAAGAGAGAAAAAGAAAAAAAAAATTAAAGTTGTGAACCAAGGCAAAAAAGAGTGTGCTTAAGAACCCTGGACACCTCTAATTGGGGACTCTAGCAAAGCTGAGTCACAATTTAAAAAAGTTCACCCAATTATGTGTCTGTGGCATGTATGTATCCGGTGGTAATACTGGAAGACAGAGTGCTTTGGGCCACAGCCAAGACTCATACACTAGCTATGTTCAAGAATCATCATACTTAACTAGGAGAATCAATAACACTATCTGAGTTCTGAGTTCTTATAGATGCCAATCATTCTGAACTTCAAAGGATAGAGTGAGATGCCAAAACTGTTCGGAGGCAAAAAGCTACTAGTCCCGCTCATCTAATTGGAACTATGTTTCTTTGATATTTTGGAGTCTATAGTATATTCTCTTCTTTTTATTCTATTTTGATTTTCAGTTGCTTGGGGACAAGCAACAATTTAAGTTTGGTGTTTGATACGTAAAAATTGGATTTCACGTATGACCGGCAAGTATACCGGGTCGTATCAAGTAATAAAACTCACAAAGAGTGAGGTCGATCCCACGGAGATTGGTAGATTAAGCAACTTTAGTTAATGGTAAATTTAGTCAAGCAAACATAGCTTTGATTTCACGAGCATTTTGATTTCTGAACATAATTGCAAGAATGTAAATGACACAAAATGTAAAGAACTAGAATAGAGAAATAAAATGAAAGTAAATGACGGAAACTTAAAGTGCAAGATACTTAAATGACATCAAAGATAAATTGCTAGGAATTAAAGGTTGCAGAAATTTAAAGAGCATAAGAGCAAGAGCAAGAAATAAAGAGACAGAATGTAGATGACAAGAAAAATAAATTGCAAGAATGTAAAGGGAGATGGGTGATGGGTATTCAAACAACTAATAAGCAAAAGAAATAAGAATTGATGGTAGAGAAGTCATTAGGGATCAGAGATGTTAGTTTTCATGAATTGATGTTAGTCAAATTCCTCTCAATCATGGGTATAGATCTATGGCAAGTGGGTGATTGAACCCCAATCTCTTGGTGATTCAATCTCTCTCAACATAGCCAATTGCCACTCTCGTGATCTAATTGTTCATGAGAAGAGATGAAGCTCATATATTATCCAGCCACACAATTTCTATAATCTCAACCAAGGAGAGTTACATCTCACATACTAACCAAGGTATATTGATTAAAGAATCATGAAAGGATGAACTCTAAACTGAATTATGTGGCTCATTCCTCAAATTCACCACATAATTCATGTAGATTAACCCCTCTCTCGATGGTGGTTGAATCTATGAAGAGCAAGAGTTCCCTCTTTAGATCAACCACTAGAATTGAGGAGGAATGATGGGTTCATCAATCCATTCCAACAAACAGAGCTCCTCCCCCTAATGAAAGTGGGGTTTAGTGAGTCATTGCTCCAAATTCAACAACAATTGCCATAAACAAGAATTAAACTAAGTGTAAAGGAAGAAGAAGAAGAATGAAGTACTTAAAACTTGAAATTGAAGAAGAAAAATTCCAATAGATCAAAGAAAATGCTCTCCGGTATCCTCCCGGAAGTACCACAAGAGTTCTCAAAAGTGCTAAAGAGTCTAAAAATTCTAAGTGTTAGAAAGTATTCAAAGTCTCAAGTGTAAAAGTGTCCAAAAAAGTCCTTTTCAAGTACATCAATCTCTTCTATTTATACTACTCTAAAACTCTTCAGAGATCTTCAATTTGGGTTAGCAATGTGGGCTTTCTCATTGTTGAATTCTTGGCTCAAGTGGAGGTGTTTTAGCCTTTGTGATGAATAGGGGAAGTAGAGCAAGTTGGCACCAATTCTGGCCCATTGATGGGCGTTGTTGGCAATAACTCAGGCCTTAGTGCACGTTGGCAACGTGCATGCCAATTTCCTGGAAGTGAGTTTGAGACTTGGGCGTTGCTAGCCCAAGTTGTTGCAAACAACTTGCTCTTCCTCTTCTTGGCCTTACTTTCATGCTAAATGTAGCCCAGAATTTGAGTGTCAACCTTCAGCTTCAATATGGACTATTATACATCATTGGAAAGCTCTTGATGTCTATTTTCTAATGCCACTGGAATCACATCAATTGGACTTTCCTAGCTCAAGTTATGGTTCCTCAAAGAAAGTAAGGTCAAGCTGCCAAGTTGTTGCCAAGTTGTTGTGAATAACGCACTCTCAACCCCAAGTTAGCAACGTGCTCGAGCATCACTCTCCCAAGGCAAGGACTTGAGGCTGGCGTTGTTGCAAAACACGCCCCCTTTGTGCACGTTGGCAACGTGCTCGATCCCATATCCAAGGATCATCTCTAGCTCCCTTGAATTTCATTTCATGTTCTTGTTTTTAGGGCCTAAAGATGACTCTGGTTTGGCTCCAATCTTGTGCTCCACCATGGACTATTATATATGGTTGGAAAGCTCTGAATGTTAGCTTTCCAACGCAACTGGAAGTACTCAATTTGGATCTCTGTAGCTCAAGATATCTTCCATTGAAGTGGACATGTTCAGGCTGCCTTGTTTTGGTAAGTTGGCGTTGGCAACGCCCATCTAGCGTTGGCAACGTGAGTGGTGCGGCATTTGGGCGTTTGGAACGCGGTTGGTGCGCCATTGGGCGTTTGGCAGCCTGGTTGGTGCGCCATTGGGCGTTTGGCAGCCTGGTTGGTGCGCCATTGGGCGTTTGGCAACTTGGCTGGCACCAAAACTTGGTGCCTAGCCAAGCTTTCTTGTGTGGCGTTGGCAACGCCATTCTTGAGTTGGCAACGCCAGCTCCTTTTCTTCCAGGGCCAAGCTTGATTGTTTGGCGTTGTTAGCCTGCGTTGTCCTAAAAAACGCCCCTCATTTCTAGGCTGGCAACGTGCTCGAGGCTCCAAATCCAGGGCCAAGTTCCTTGTGTGGGCGTTGGCAACGCCAGCTTCAAGTTGGCAACGCCAACTTTGCTTCCTCCAGGGCCAAGGTCCTTGCTTGTGTCTTGTGTGTGGCGTTGGCAACTTGATTCTAGAGTTGGCAACGCCAACCTTGCTTCCAGGGCCAAGTTCCTTGTGTGTGAGCGTTGGCAACTTGGTTCTAGAGTTGGCAACGCCAACTTTGCTTCCAGGGTTGCCAAGCTTGCTTGGTGTGGTTGTGTGGCGTTGGCAACGCCAATCTCAAGTTGGCAACGCCAACTTCTTGCCTTGGTTGCCTCCAGGACCAAGCTTGCCTTGTGTTGTGGAGTTGGCAACGCCAATCCCAAGTTGGCAACGCCAACTCCTTGCCTTGGTTGCCTCCAGGACCAAGCTTGCCTTGTGTTGTGGAGTTGGCAACGCCAATCCCAAGTTGGCAACGCCAACTTCTTGCCTTGGTTGCCTCCTTCTTGCTTCCATGCTTCCTTGTTTCATCACCTATCATCAACAAGAGATAGCTTCAAAGTCTTACCAATTCAAGCAATAAATTTCATGAGATTCATTCATACTCATTCATATATGCATTCCTTAAATCATTTGCATGAATTTGGCTAGAATTAACATGTTCCTTGATATCATCATGCATGGAAACAAAACTCATAAAAGGACTTGTTTATTTAGAGAAATGAGTGAATTTAAACTAAAACTAACTAAACTAACTAACTAATAATGCAAATATGCATTTGCATCACAACACCAAACTTAAAATATTGCTTGTCCTCAAGCAAAATATAAAGGACTTTGTCACAAGAATTTAAGATGTAAGACTTGAATGTTCTCCCAGAGAGTAATTTCTCATTGAGCATGTTATCCTCACTTGTGTGGTCATAATTTATTGTAATTGAACACAACTATTCAACTTTTTCAATTAAATGCTTGCTTCACTACTAAATTGGTTAACTTCACTAGACTTCTTTCACACCTTAGCACATGATCCTTGAACCAATTTTTTTCTGCTTATTTCTTTTTCCTTCTTTTTTTTCTTTCCCTTTTTCTTTCAATTAAGCTCGAAATCTTGTCTTAAGGCGGCTCTTTAGCATAAGCTTTCAATCAACAATCCCAAACCAGTTGGTTCAAGTTGTTAAGTGTTGAGACACTCTTAAAGATTTACTCACTCAAGCCTCTTTCCTTAACACATTCAGTCACAGGCATATAACATTGAAATTTTGTTTGGATAGTGGTGTCCAGCACCTCTTTGGGTTGCTAAATGTTCTGTTATAGAGCTACTCTTGATTGTGGGTTTTCAATCGATAATCCCGAGTTAGTTAACTCAAGTTACCGGGTGATGAAGCACCCCTCGGATTTACTAGCCCGAGTATGTCTCTTAACATCAATCACCACAGACACATATCCAACTTTTGTCATTGATGCCTAGCCTTTCATTCTTTGTATTCTATTTTCTTTATTGTCAAGGTTATTTGTGCTTTTACTGATAAAGCCCTTGTGATCCTTAACCAAACTAGTCTTGTATTAGCAAGCATTCTTTTGAATTTCTTGAACATTGCTTCTTTCACAATAAATATACTAGCACTTTTCTTATGGGACAACATGATCCTTTTTAAGCTAGATTTCTCTCTGTTCTTGCTCAAACTACATCTTTTATTCCAATGACAAGTAAAAATATTAAAGACAAGCAACTATTCCAAATCTGTGAGTGGTGATGCATGGAATGGGCAACATAAAAGATAATGCTTCAAAAAGAAAAAAAAAATGCATCCTAGAAGGTATACCATATTTCAGACATACATCTTCTTTATTTAAAACATAAAGAAACAAAAAAATAAAGGAACTTCACCACCTTTAGTCTTCATGTCCCTTTTCCTTTGCTTGATTCTCCTTGCTTTCCTTTGCCCTTTGGATCTTGTTTCTTTTTGCTTCTTAGCTCTCCTTGTTGCTTTGTTGTTGAATCTCCCTTTGGATCTTCTTTCTTTTGCTCCTCCTTTCCCCTTGTTGTGTGTCGTTGCATCCCTCTCTTCTCTTTGCCAAATTCCTGAGCTTATCATTGTCTCCTGTAGCCTCTGTTGATTGAATCTCACCCTTGCTAGTTCTTGCTGTTCAAATATCTTCCGAGCCTCATTAAAACATTTGATTTGTGGGTTGATCAATGGGGGTGTGGAACAGAGGTAACTAAGCTTTTCTTGGGTGCATATGTCATAGTCAAGTCTGTCCTTGTGCCTGGCTTCCTTGAACATTCTGTTTCATTGAAATCTCTGTAGAGTGTTTCATGTCTAGCATCCAACCTATGGAGAAGTTCTCTTTGCTGAGCTTGCTCTATCCTTAGTTGAGCTTGTTCTTGTATCACTTTCTCCATGGCTTTTTCATGTTCCATAGCTGAATTGTTGATGGCTTCTTGCATCTTGGCATATTGTTCTTGTTGCAACTCCATCATGTGTGTTTGGTACTCATTTTGTTGGTTCATCCATTGAACTTGAACCCCTCTTTGTTGATCCATCAATTGCCAAAGGTCCCTTTGTTGTTGTGCTTGTTCCTCTTGGCTTCTTTGAATTTGTGAATATTGCCCAGAAATCCCTTCCAAGGCGGCTTGGAGTTGGTTCATGTTCAAGGTGTGGGATTCATCCATTTCTTGAGGCTCCTCCTCTTGTCTCACTTCTTTTCTTTTCTTCCTTCTTGCTAAAGGTTGCCTTTCCAATTGGGTCGTGGTGATGAACTCCAACCTTTCTTTGGTAAGAGGTTTTCCAATAGAGACCAAATCAGTTTCTTCAAATTCTCCCAGAGGCACTCCAGCTTCTTCACATAGGCGCAGAATAGTACTAGGGTATCCTAGCCAGCTGTCCTGTTTGACCTTTTGAGCTATTTCAATGATGTTCTTGGCTATAATGTCTCCAACATTGATTTCCCCTCCTTTCATTATGCAATGGATCATTATAGCTCTATTCACCGTTACCTCAGAGTTATTTGAAGTAGAGATCAGTGACCTCCTCACTATGTCATGCCATCCTTTTGCTTGAGGTATGAGATCACCTCTCCGAAGTTTGAGTGGTCGGCCATGTGAATCCAATACCCAATCAGTGCCTATTCTGCACAAGTCACTCACCATATCCACATATCTTGGGTCATTTTCAACCCTTTCTTCATAGCTAGGTCGTTTGAACTGTTTGTGCTTGACCCTTAGCACCCTATTGATGGTGTCTGGGCTAAAATCAACATCCACACCTCTTACATAGCTCATGTATAGTTCTTCATCATCATATTCTCTTATCACATTAGTGAAGAACTCATGGATGAGAAGCATGCTTATTTCTTGAGGTTGGTCACAGAGAAGCTCCCATCCCCTTTTTCTGATTATTTTTGTATCTCAGGGTATTCATCTTTTTAAGCTTGAATGGTAGCTCTGGAACAACATCTTTGCTTGACATCCAACTAAAAATTCGCTCATTGTGTTTGGATTTGAATCTTCTTTGATCAAATTCATCTTCTCTCCTATCCCTTGATGATGAGGCCATTGAGATTCACTTGCAAGATTGAATCTCCCCAACACCAAACTTAGATGAATGCTTGTCCTCAAGCACAAGGAAAATGATTGTGAATGAGAAAGATATGGGATAAGCACGGTGACTTAGAGAAGGTAGAAAATGATGGTGAATGAGATTGAGTGTTTCGGTTATGTGAGAGATGTGATGCTTCAAGAATTTTTGTTGGGTAAAGATGAGGTTCAATGTTAGAATTTGTGAAACATGGAGTAGGTTGGAGGTTGAGTATGAGTTCGGCTAGTGAAGTGAAAGTTGGTGTGTAGAAGAATGAATGATGAATGAATATGGTTGAAGTATTTAAAGTAAAAGTTGGTGGGAAGACATTTAAGGCTCGGTCATGGCATGCTTCCTTGTGCACAATGCATGTTGATTTCTTTTTCCCCATGCACAAAGTTTAAAATTCATGTGACTACCCTTCCTTATGTATCCGTGATCTTTCTTCAAGATTCCCCATCATTTCTTTCCTTCTTTCATTATATGCTTCCAAGATTCCCCATCACTTCTTTCTTTCTTTCCTGCAACAAAATGCCAAAGGCTTGAGATTCTTAAAGTGACATTAATGGCTAAAAACTTATGATTATGTTCCTATACAAAATTGACTAAATTAGATTCCCTAATCTATTTTTTTTTTTAGCATTAATAATGCAAGTAAAGACACCAAACTTAGTTTGTGACTAAGTGTTCTATGGAATTAATTCCAAAGATAGCCACATCAAACTTAGTAATTTACCTACATTAAATGCTTTTTTTTTCACGTTTTTTTTTTATTATTTTTTTTTTATTTTATTTTATAACTAAAGTAGATGACAAAACTTTCATAGCTTAGCATTTTCGTGTATGTATGGACACCAAACTTAGTTTGTGGCTAAGTGTTATAGAACACACATTTGCCATTACTTCAAGATTGGCCACACCAAACTTAGTGCCTTGCATACACCATGTACTAGTCTACTTGATCATTATTGGTTACTAAAACATGAAATTAAAAGACTCCCTGTGCATGGGTTGCCTCCCATGAAGCGCTTTGTTTATTGTCCTTAGCTCGACATTGCAGCTTCTTTGCTCATGTTAAGAGTTGCACACTCTCTTCCTTGCTCCAAGGGCCACCAAAATAGTGCTTCACCCTATGTCCATTGACTGTGAAGGTTTGTTTTGAGGCTTCATCAAGCAATTCAACATAGCCATGAGGTGATACTTTGGTGATGGTGTATGGACCAGTCCATCTAGACCTCAGCTTCCCAGGGAAGATCTTCAATCTTGAATTGAATAATAACACCTTTTGGCCTGGTTCAAATGTTCTTTGAGAGATCCTCTTATCATGCCATCTCTTTGCTTTCTCCTTGTATATTTTGGCATTGTCATATGCCTCCAATCTGAACTCCTCAAGCTCATTGAGTTGTAGCAACCTCTTCTCTCCTGCTGCTTGAGCATCTAGATTTAGAAGTTTGGTGGCCCAGAAAGCCTTATGTTCAAGCTCTACAGGGAGGTGGCATGCCTTTCCATACACCAATTGAAAGGGAGATTTTCCTATGGGTGTCTTGAAGGCTGTCCTATATGCCCAAAGTGCATCATCTAGCTTCCTAACCCAATCCTTTCTTGTTGTTCCCACAGTTTTCTCCAAGATCCTTTTTAGCTCTCTATTAGCAAGTTCAGCTTGTCCATTGGTTTGTGGGTGATATGGGGTAGCTACTTTGTGTGTAACACCATACTTGTGGAGTAAGGAATTGAGTTGCTTGTTGCAAAAGTGGCTTCCCCCATCACTTATAAGCCCTTTGGGTACTCCAAATCTTGTGAAGATGTTCTTCTTGAGGAATTGCAAGACCACGTTGGTATCACATGTGGTGGTGGCTATTGCTTCTACCCATTTGGAGACATACTCTACTGCTACCAGGATGTATTTGAACGTGTAGGATGGAGGAAAAGGTCCCATGAAATCTATTCCCCACAAATCAAAGAGTTCCACTTCCAAAATGAACTTTTGAGGCATCTCATTTTTCTTTGACAAACCCCCTGCTCTTTGACACTCATTGCATTGGCTCACAAACTCCCTAGCATCCTTGAAGATTGAAGGCCAATAGAAACCACTTTGAAGGACCTTAGCAGCAGTTCTTTCAGCTCCAAAATGACCACCATAACTAGAGTTGTGACAATGCCATAGTATGTCCTTCATCTCATTTTCTGGCACACATCTTCTTATCATTTCGTCTGGGCATCTTTTGAACAAGAATGGTTCGTCCCAAAAGAAGAACCTAGCCTCATGCAACAGCTTCTTCACTTGTTGTCTTGTGTACTCTTGTGGAATGATTCTTCCTGCCTTGTAGTTGGCCATGTCTGCAAACCAAGGGACATGTTGAATGTGCAAAAGATGTTCATCTGGAAATTCTTCATTTATTGATGGAAAGTTGTCTAGGCATGCATCTTGTGGCACCCTTGATAAGTGGTCAGCAACTTGATTTTCATTGCCCTTTCTATCTTTGATCTCAATGTCAAACTCTTGTAGGAGTAGCACCCATCTGATTAACCTTGGTTTGGCATCCTGTTTTGACATAAGATACTTAAGAGCAGCATGGTCAGTATACACTAAGACTTTAGATCCAATCAAATATTGTCTAAACTTATCAAAAGCATATACCACAGCTAGTAGCTCTTTCTCTGTTGTGGTGTAGTTTTTTTGAGCTTCATTCAACACCTTACTTGCATAGTAGATAACATAAAGCTTCTTTTCCTTCCTTTGCCCCAACACAGCGCCAATTGCAAGGTTGCTTGCATCACACATGAGTTCAAAAGGTAGTCCCAAGTTGGGGTGTGATGATTGGTGCTGTGGTGAGCTTAGCCTTTAGAGTTTCAAAAGCATGCTTGCATTCATCATCAAAGATAAAAGGATTTTCTACCACCAGCAAATTGCTTAGTGGCTTTGCTATTTTGGAAAAATCTTTGATGAATCTCCTATAAAATCCAGCATGTCCTAAGAAACTTCTAACAGCTTTCACACTAGTTGGCAAAGGAAGTTTTTCTATAATTTCTACTTTTGCCTTGTCAACTTCTATACCCTTTCTTGAAATTTTGTGACCAAGAACAATGCCTTCGGGTACCATGAAATGGCATTTTTCCCAATTCAAAACTAAGTTTGTTTCTTGGCATCTTTTCAAGACTAAGGTAAGATGGTGCAAGCAAGTATTGAATGAATCACCAAAAACAGAGAAATCATCCATAAATACTTCAATGAATTTTTCTACCATGTCTGAGAAGATTGAAAGCATGCATCTTTGAAAGGTAGCTGGGGCATTGCAAAGTCCAAATGGCATCCTCCGGTATGCAAAGACTCCAAAGGGACAAGTGAAGGAAGTCTTCTCTTGATCCATGTGGTCAACCACTATCTGATTATACCCAGAATATCCATCAAGAAAACAATAATAAGCATGGCCAGCCAACCTTTCAAGCATCTGATCAATGAAAGGTAGAGGAAAGTGGTCTTTTCTTGTTGCATCATTCAACCTCCTATAGTCTATGCACATCCTCCACCCTGTCACTGTTCGTGTTGGGATAAGCTCATTCTTCTCATTAACAATGACAGTCATGCCTCCTTTCTTAGGTACTACTTGCACTGGACTGACCCATGGGCTGTCAGATATAGGGTAGATGATCCCAGCCTTGCACAACTTCAGGACTTCCTTTTGAACAACCTCCTTCATTGTGGGATTCAATCTTCTTTGAGGTTGTACCACAGGTTTGGAGTTCTCCTCCAAGAGTATCTTGTGCATGCATATGGCAGGGCTTATGCCCTTCAAGTCATCAATGGTCCACCCCAAAGCCTCTTTGTGAGTTCTCAAAACCACAAGGAGCTTTTCTTCTTCCTCTGCATTCAATGTGGAATTGATGATCACTGGGAAGCTGTCTTTCTCACCAAGGAATGCATATTTAAGATGAGGGGGTAGTGGTTTCAACTCTTGTTGTGGTGCCTCTTCTTTGGTAGCTTCACTTGGTTCCTTTGATGCTTCCAACGTATTTTCTTCTTGTCCCTTGATGTTATGGACTTCCTCTTGTTGCATTTGATGGTTTGTGTTAAGCACTTCTTCAACCAAAGAGTCCACTACATCAATCCTCATGCAATTTTCTTTCTCAACAGGGTGTTGCATTGCTTTGAAGACATTTATGGTCATTTGTTCATCATGCACCCTGAAGATCATCTCTCCCTTTTCCACATCAATGATTGTTCTAGCTGTAGCCAAAAAGGGTCTACCAAGAATGACTGAATTGTTTCCCTCTTCATCCATATCTAGGACCACAAAATCAGCTGGGAATATGAAGTTTCCCACCTTCACCAAGAGGTTCTCAACTACTCCATTTGGCACTTTGATGGATCTGTCAGCAAGTTGGAGTGACATCCTTGTGGGTTTGAGCTCTTCAATCATCATTTTCTTCATCATGGTAAGGGGCATTAAGTTAATGCTTGCTCCCAGGTCACAAAGTGATTTGTCAACAGCCATGCTCCCAATCGTGCAAGGTATGAGAAAGCTGCCAGGGTCTTTAAGTTTTGGAGGTAACCCTTGTTGAATGATGGCACTACACTCTTGATTGAGAACCACGGTTTCTTTTTCTTGCCAACTCCTCTTCTTGGTGATCAACTCCTTAAGAAACTTTGCATACAATGGCATCTGTTCTAGAGCCTCTGCCAATGGGATGTTGATTTCAAGTTTCTTGAAGATCTCTAAAAACCTTGGGAATTGTTGGTCCTTTGCTCCTTTGTGTATCCTAGTTGGGTATGGAAGCTTGGGTACATAAGCTTTCACTCCTTCATTTTTGTTTTCTTTTTGTGGATTCATACTTTCCTTGCCATCACGGTTGCCTTCTTGACTTGGTGGATTGCCTTGTGGCTTGACAACCTCTTTGCCTTTGTTAGATGTTGAAGCCTTTTCTCCATCTTGCCTCTCCACTGTGTCTTGCTCTTTGGGTTTTGTTGTTTCTTTATTTGAACTTTCACCAACTACCTTGCCACTCCTTAACTGCAAAGCCTTACATTCTTCTCTTGGGTTGGGTATTGTGTCACTTGGGAGGACATGGGTTGGTTTCTCGGCTTGTTTGGCTAGTTGTCCCACTTGTCTCTCAATGTTTTTCATAGTGACCGCTTGTTCTTGTTGTCCCTTAGCTAAAGCTTGAGTGGTTTGAGCAAGTGCTTGCAAGGTTGCTTCCAGACTTGAGATTCTGGCCTCATGATGGTCAATTGGAGGTATGATGGGGGTTGATTGTTGTTGGAAGTTGTTGGGTGGATTAGTGTGGTAATTTTGTGAGTTGGATGTTGGTGCAGAGAAGTTATTTTGGTGGGTTTGTGAGTTATGATGGGGGTGTTGATATGTGTTTTGTGTTTTTCTATATTGGTTAGTGTTGTTAGTATGGTGATTTTGGTTGTTTGTGTTACGGGTGTGATTGTGGTTGTTGTTCTTTTGCCAATGGTTTTCTCTCCACTTTAAATTGGGATGATTCTTCCAAGATGAGTTGTATGTATCACCATGGAATTCATCCTGAGAGTTTGAGGTATTCTGCATGTATTGAACTTGTTCTTGTGGTTGTTCAACCGTGATCCTTCACCTTGGTTCCATTCAAGTGATGGTTGATTTGTTGTGTTCACTGATGCAAGTTGCATACCATCCATTCTCTTTGTTATCATCTCCATTTGTTGTTGGATTTGTTGGTGCATTAACTTGTTTTGTGCCAAGATAGCATCAACACCTTCAAGCTCCATTACACCTTTCTTTGGGGGTGGATTGTGTTGCCTCTCTGATGAGTAATAATATTGATTGTTTGCCACAATCTCAATGAGGTTTTGAGCCTCCTCAGCAGTTTTCATCATGTTGAGTGATCCTCCTGATGAGTAATCTAGTCCCTTCCTTGCTTCTAAGCTTAAGCCTTCATAGAAGTTTTGGAGCTTAACCCAATCACTAAACATGTCTGGGGGACATCTTCTCATTAGTGCCTTATATCTTTCCCAGGCTTCGTACAATGACTCCCCTTCTATTTGCCTAAAAGTCTGAACCTCTGTCTTCAACTTGATGACCTTTTGAGGTGGGTAGAATTTTGCTAGAAATTTGCCCATCACTTCATTCCAATCATTGAGGCTTTCCTTGGGGAATGATTCTAGCCATTGAGTGGCTTTATCCCTCAAGGAGAATGGAAATAGCAACAACTTGTAGACATCTGGATGCACTCCATTTGTCTTCACTGTATTGCATATCCTCAGAAAAACAGAGAGATGTTGATTTGGGTCTTCAAGAGGTCCCCCTCCATAAGAGCAATTGTTCTGTACCAAAGTGATGAGCTGAGGTTTTAGCTCAAAGTTATTGGCCTGAACATTTGGTGTAGCAATGCTGCTCCCACAATGTCTTGGATCAGGGATAGTATATGAGGATAACACCCTTCTAGCGTGTCCACCATTATTGTTGACCCCTCCAGGAGGGTTGTGCATCTCATCCTCCATGACTTGATCTTCTCCCTCTGATTCCTCTGACCCTTCTTCACCAACTATGAACTTTCCTCTTTCTGCTCTCCTTAACCTTCGGCGGGTTCTCTCGTCCTCAATATCATGTCTACTTGTTCCTGACATACACAAACAGAATCAAAATCACAAGTGAAATATTCTAGAACTAGAGTGGAATTGGAGTTAGTGAAACAAAGTATCAAACAGTTAGTGGGCTTAACAAAAACACAATAAAATAAAAAAAAATGCTTAATCTAAACCACCTTTCACTTAATCATTGTCAATCTTTCCAATCCCCGGCAACGGCGCCAAAAACTTGATACGTAAAAATTGGATTTCACGTATGACCGGCAAGTATACCGGGTCATATCAAGTAATAAAACTCACAAAGAGTGAGGTCGATCCTACGGAGATTGGTAGATTAAGCAACTTTAGTTAATGGTAAATTTAGTCAAGCAAACATAGCTTTGATTTCACGAGCATTTTGATTTCTGAACATAATTGCAAGAATGTAAATGACACAAAATGTAAAGAACTAGAATAGAGAAATAAAATGAAAGTAAATGACGGAAACTTAAAGTGCAAGATACTTAAATGACATCAAAGATAAATTGCTAGGAATTAAAGGTTGCAGAAATTTAAAGAGCATAAGAGCAAGAGCAAGAAATAAAGAGACAGAATGTAGATGACAAGAAAAATAAATTGCAAGAATGTAAAGGGAGATGGGGTGATGGGTATTCAAACAACTAATAAGCAAAAGAAATAAGAATTGATGGTAGAGAAGATCATTAGGGATCAGAGATGTTAGTTTTCATGAATTGATGTTAGTCAAATTCCTCTCAATCATGGGTATAGATCTATGGCAAGTGGGTGATTGAACCCCAATCTCTTGGTGATTCAATCTCTCTCAACATAGCCAATTGCCACTCTCGTGATCTAATTGTTCATGAGAAGAGATGAAGCTCATATATCCAGCCACACAATTTCTATAATCTCAACCAAGGAGAGTTACATCTCACATACTAACCAAGGTATATTGATTAAAGAAATCATGAAAGGATGAACTCTAAACTGAATTATGTGGCTCATTCCTCAAATTCACCACATAATTCATGTAGATTAACCCCTCTCTCGATGGTGGTTGAATCTATGAAGAGCAAGAGTTCCCTCTTTAGATCAACCACTAGAATTGAGGAGGAATGATGGGTTCATCAATCCATTCCAACAAACAGAGCTCCTCCCCCTAATGAAAGTGGGGTTTAGTGAGTCATTGCTCCAAATTCAACAACAATTGCCATAAACAAGAATTAAACTAAGTGTAAAGGAAGAAGAAGAAGAAGAATGAAGTACTTAAAACTTGAAATTGAAGAAGAAAAATTCCAATAAGAATCAAAGAAAAATGCTCTCCGGGTATCCTCCCGGAAGTACCACAAGAGTTCTCAAAAGTGCTAAAGAGTCTAAAAATTCTAAGTGTTAGAAAGTATTCCAAAGTCTCAAGTGTAAAAGTGTCCAAAAAAGTCCTTTTCAAGTACATCAATCTCTTCTATTTATACTACTCTAAAACTCTTCAGAGATCTTCAATTTGGGTTAGCAATGTGGGCTTTCTCATTGTTGAATTCTTGGCTCAAGTGGAGGTGTTTTAGCCTTTGTGATGAATAGGGGAAGTAGAGCAAGTTGGCACCAATTCTGGCCCATTGATGGGCGTTGTTGGCAATAACTCAGGCCTTAGTGCACGTTGGCAACGTGCATGCCAATTTCCTGGAAGTGAGTTTGAGACTTGGGCGTTGCTAGCCCAAGTTGTTGCAAACAACTTGCTCTTCCTCTTCTTGGCCTTACTTTCATGCTAAATGTAGCCCAGAATTTGAGTGTCAACCTTCAGCTTCAATATGGACTATTATACATCATTGGAAAGCTCTTGATGTCTATTTTCTAATGCCACTGGAATCACATCAATTGGACTTTCCTAGCTCAAGTTATGGTTCCTCAAAGAAAGTAAGGTCAAGCTGCCAAGTTGTTGCCAAGTTGTTGTGAATAACGCACTCTCAACCCCAAGTTAGCAACGTGCTCGAGCATCACTCTCCCAAGGCAAGGACTTGAGGCTGGCGTTGTTGCAAAACACGCCCCCTTTGTGCACGTTGGCAACGTGCTCGATCCCATATCCAAGGATCATCTCTAGCTCCCTTGAATTTCATTTCATGTTCTTGTTTTTAGGGCCTAAAGATGACTCTGGTTTGGCTCCAATCTTGTGCTCCACCATGGACTATTATATATGGTTGGAAAGCTCTGAATGTTAGCTTTCCAACGCAACTAGAAGTACTCAATTTGGATCTCTGTAGCTCAAGATATCTTCCATTGAAGTGGACATGTTCAGGCTGCCTTGTTTTGGTAAGTTGGCGTTGGCAACACCCATCTAGCATTGGCAACGTGAGTGGTGCGGCATTTGGGCGTTTGGAACGCGGTTGGTGCGCCATTGGGCGTTTGGCAGCCTGGTTGGTGCGCCATTGGGCGTTTGGCAGCCTGGTTGGTGCGCCATTGGGCGTTTGGCAACTTGGCTGGCACCAAAACTTGGTGCCTAGCCAAGCTTTCTTGTGTGGCGTTGGCAACGCCATTCTTGAGTTGGCAACGCCAGCTCCTTTTCTTCCAGGGCTCCATTTGTTGCTTGGTTGTGTGGCGTTGGCAACGCCCATCTTGAGTTGGCAACGCCAGCTCCTTTTCTTCCAGGGCCAAGCTTGATTGTTTGGCGTTGTTAGCCTGCGTTGTCCTAAAAAACGCCCCTCATTTCTAGGCTGGCAACGTGCTCGAGGCTCCAAATCCAGGGCCAAGTTCCTTGTGTGGGCGTTGGCAATGCCAGCTTCAAGTTGGCAACGCCAACTTTGCTTCCTCCAGGGCCAAGGTCCTTGCTTGTGTCTTGTGTGTGGCGTTGGCAACTTGATTCTAGAGTTGGCAACGCCAACCTTGCTTCCAGGGCCAAGTTCCTTGTGTGTGAGCGTTGGCAACTTGGTTCTAGAGTTGGCAACGCCAACTTTGCTTCCAGGGTTGCCAAGCTTGCTTGGTGTGGTTGTGTGTGGCGTTGGCAACGCCAATCTCAAGTTGGCAACGCCAACTTCTTGCCTTGGTTGCCTCCAGGACCAAGCTTGCCTTGTGTTGTAGAGTTGGCAACGCCAATCCCAAGTTGGCAACGCCAACTCCTTGCCTTGGTTGCCTCCAGGACCAAGCTTGCCTTGTGTTGTGGAGTTGGCAACGCCAATCCTAAGTTGGCAACGCCAACTTCTTGCCTTGGTTGCCTCCTTCTTGCTTCCATGCTTCCTTGTTTCATCACCTATCATCAACAAGAGAGATAGCTTCAAAGTCTTACCAATTCAAGCAATAAATTTCATGAGATTCATTCATACTCATTCATATATGCATTCCTTAAATCATTTGCATGAATTTGGCTAGAATTAACATGTTCCTTGATATCATCATGCATGGAAACAAAACTCATAAAAGGACTTGTTTATTTAGAGAAAATGAGTGAATTTAAACTAAAACTAACTAAACTAACTAACTAATAATGCAAATATGCATTTGCATCAGTGTTGTGATGAGCGGATAATTTATACGCTTTTTGGCATTGTTTTTAGTATGTTTTTAGTATGATCTAGTTAGTTTCTAGTATATTTTTATTAGTTTTTAGTTAAAATTCACTTTTCTGGACTTTACTATGAGTTTGTGTGTTTTTCTGTGATTTCAGGTATTTTCTGGCTGAAATTGAGGGTCCTGAGCAAAAATCTAATTCAGAGACTAAAAAGGACTGCAGATGCTGTTGGATTCTGACCTCCCTGCACTCGAAGTGGATTTTCTGGAGCTACAGAAGTCCAATTGGTGCGCTCTCAACGGCATTGGAAAGTAGACATCCTGGGCTTTCCAGAAACATATGATAGTCCATACTTTGCCCAAGATTTGATGGCCCAAACCGGCGTGGCAAATCAGCCTCAGAATTTCCAGCGTTTAACGCTGGAACTGGCATAAAACTTGGAGTTAAACGCCCAAACTGGCATGAAAGCTGGCGTTTAACTCCAGAAAAGGTCTCTACACATGAAAGCTTCATTGCTCAGCCCAAGCACACACCAAGTGGGCCCGGAAGTGGATTTTTCTGTCATTTACTCATTTCTGTAAAACCTTAGGTTACTAGTTTACTATTAATAGGATCTTTTGACATTGTATCTGTACCTCATGACACTTTACACGTTTCTTTATATACTTTCCACGGCATGAGTCTCTAAACCCCATGGTTGGGGGTGAGGAGCTCTGCTGTGTCTTGATGGATTAATGCAATTACTACTGTTTCTCATTCAATCATGCTTGCTTCCATTCTAAGATATTACTTGTTCTTAAACCGGATGAATGTGATGATCCGTGACACTCATCATCATTCTCAACTATGAACATGTGCCTGACAACCACCTCCGTTCTACCTTAGATTAAGTAGATATCTCTTGGATTCCTTAATCAGAATCTTCGTGGTATAAGCTAGAATTGATGGCGGCATTCAAGAGAATCCGGAAGGTCTAAACCTTGTCTGTGGTATTCTGAGTAGGATTCAATGATTGAATGACTGTGACGAGCTTCAAACTCCTGAAGGCGGGGCGTTAGTGACAGACGCAAAAGAATCACTGGATTCTATTCCGGCCCGATCGAGAACCGACAGATGGATAGCCGTGCCGTGACAGGGTGCGTTGAACATTTCCACTAAGAGGATGGGAGGTAGCCATTGACAACGGTAAAACCCTACACACAGCTTGCCATGGAAGGAGCCTTGCGTGTTTGAGGAAGTAGACAGTAGGAAAGCAGAGATTCAGAAGATGGAGCATCTCCAAAACCTCAACCTATTCTCCATTACTGCATAACAAGTACTCATTTCATGTTCTTTTGCTTTTCACAATCAATCCTGATAATCTCTGATATCCTGACTAAGATTTACAAGATAACCATAGCTTGCTTCAAACCGACAATCTCCGTGGGATCGACCCTTACTCACGTAAGGTATTACTTGGATGACCCAGTGCACTTGCTGGTTAGTTGTGCGGGGTTGCAAAAGTGTGATTGCAATTTCGTGCACCAATGGTCTTCCCCCTCACAAAGCTAATATACCCATAAGTTTGCCCTGGCTGTGGCATGGCATTGGCATAAAACTCCTTTACCACTCCTTCCACCACTTTCTTTGGTGGGTTGCAGAAGAGTGCCCAGCCCTTGTTGTTGATTTCAAGGTGCTCATTCCTTCCTAGTTGAAAGTCGACCTATGGGATGATCTCCCTCTCCCTCACCCAACCATAGAATTGGTTTTGGTTGAATGATGAGAGAAATTTGTACTCATTGAAGTTTGAGCTTGAGGAACCTGAGGTTGGTTCTTTGGTATTTCTTTTCTTTGAGGTTGAGGATCTTGGTGGTGCCATTGGGTGGAGAGAGAGAGTGTGTTTGAGGGTTCTGAGATATTAATGGAGTGTTGCAAAGAAACACAAGCAAAACAAGGTTTTGCCCCAACACCAAACTTAGCACTTGATTTTCCCAATCAAGTAGAAAGATAAAGAAAAAGAAGAACAAGAGAAGAAAGAAAGATCTTTGTGAGTTTGTTATGTGGATGAAATGGGGAGGGTAGGGGATTTATAGGAGTGAAGGGTGTGGTTTGATGGTAGGAAAAGAAGGGAATTCAATGTTTTCCACTTGGGGAGTGGCGCCTAGCGTGGGAAGAGGCACCAACCCTTATCCCACTGTGCTCTCTGAATATGTTGAGTTCCAATGTGTAAGTACACTTTGACCTCCTTATTGTCTATCAAGTGGGCCCCATTCAATCTCCTAAAAAAAAGAAAACGAAAACCACATTAGTAATGACAAAATGATCCTCCACATTCCTTTTCAATGCTAGTGAATGGAGTTGCAACTGATGGGTGTCCCTTGGGACACCAAACTTAATTCATTTGCATCTCAATAAATTGGGTTCATCGTTGGATTTTTAATGTGTTCATGTGGAAGAAATAATTCCAATCCTTTCATATTCTTTGCGTCTAATCTCCCCTGAACACATTAAAATTCTCATTCAAGCCTCCACCAATGTATTAAATGCTTCCAAATTGAGTGGTATTACTCGTATGGTAGTGGTCACACCAAACTTAATCTCTGGGCTTACTCCTTAAAAATTTAATTTATCCAAATGCTTGTAAGCTTAGATCAAGTTGGTGAGTGGCCACACCAAACTTAGCTTTTTAGCTAGTTTTTAGCTCAATCACTCATCATCATTAGTAAGACTTTCATCCAGCTGCACTTGCGAAAATAGCATACAATTTACTCACAAAGCTATCTTAACTATCAAAACTAAAATTAACTTCCTAAACTAATATTTACAATCTACTTCTAATAAAGCAATGAATCAAAAGGATATAAAGTGTTGGGCTGCCTCCCAACCAGCGCTTCTTTATCGTCACTAGCTTGACGTTCTTCCTTTTTCAGTTGAGGTGGTAGCTGATGACAGGTCATCATATACCCATTTTTCAAGCTAATTTCACTTGTTTTATTAGTCTTTATGCACTTTCTTGCATCCTAAGTAAGTGATTTGGAATGAAAATGCATAACTTCTTTAAATCAAGCAACTACCATTAAATTAATGCTAAATCATGAGGTTTGAGCTAAAATTAATTGATTTTTAATGAATTATAAACGTTATGAATTTAGAGATACTTTGAGTGGTTGTTTTGGTTTCTTGTAGGTGAAGAAAGGAATAAAAGAAGAAAAACGTGGCTTAAGAAGTGTGGCCAAGAGATAAGAAGTGTGGCGCATGGAAGGGAGGAAGCACACTGCTCTCTAGGAGAGCAACATAATGAGCCAAACCTTGAAAAGCATCACTGCCCTGCCCACAACAAGGGCAGAGCACAATTTGATGCCAAGGACCAAAGGGAGCAAAAACTCTGCCCTGCCCTCCTCAAGAGCAATATCAGGCTTCATCCAAGAACAATTTGAAAGAAATTGCTTCATAATGCTTCCTATGGGTTTCGAACCCAAGGACAAAAAGGAAAGACGTAGCGCTCAAGCACAATGAAAACAAGCAAAAATTGGCTTGCTTTCAATCTCCCAGGATCGAACACGGCACCATAAGGAAGCAAGGAATTAAGCATTACTTTGGTGCCAAGAAAACCAAAGAAAAAGAAGCAGCGTGTGCCTCCACCAAGTTTCGAACTTGGAACTTCACCATTGGCAACATTGCCCTGCCCTCAAGGGCAGGGCAGCATTTTGTGGTGCATGACCAGCGAACAAGATTGGCACGCACCAAGGGAGTCTCGGCCAGCAGCAGCGCGCACGGGCAGCACTTGGCGCACCATGGCAACTCTGCCCTGCCCTCCACAAGGGCAGGGCAGCATCCTGATGCATCACACACACCAAGCACGCACGCAATGAGCCGCACGCACCATTTCCTGCTCTGCCCTCCACAAGGGCAGGGCAGCCTCCTGGAAGCTACTTTCTCATGGGCTCAAAATTGGATTAAAAATCCAATTTAATTTATTTCTTCACCAAATCAAAAAGCCCATCCAAATTCCAAAATCCAAGAATAGAAAGTGTATAAATAGGAGATAGTTTGATGTAATTAGGAGCTTCTTTTGATTTTTGAATTCTCACTTTTGGAAATTTCAATTTCTCTGAGAGCTTTGAACTGAGATTTTAGAGAATTGGGGAGGAGAATTGATCTCTCTTCTTCCTCGTTCTTGCTTGAGAAATTTTTACTTTTCTTGTTTGAATCTTGGATGTGAAGAATTGAGGAATTTCTGTCTCAATCTCCATTTAAGATCCCTTTGATTATCTCACTGCATAATTGAATTGAATCCAATTTCCTTTACTGCTTCCTCTTTAATTTCTTATTAATTGCTTTGTGAATTTGGATCTGGAAAGGCAATTGAGATCTAGACTTTGCTATCTAGTCTCTGGAGTCTTGAGATCCCATTTTCCTTTTGGTTCTTCTGTGAACCCCTGCTGCAATTTAATTTCCCTTTCTGTTTAAGATCTAACAGAACTCAAATCATCTCTTGCTTTGATAATTGTTGCAATTTAATTTCCCTCTCTTGAATCCTGAAATCCCAGTCCTCAAATCCCTTTTCATTACTGCAATTTATATTTCTTGCACTTTAAGTTACTGCAATTTACATTTCTTGCACTTTAAGTTTCAGTCATTTAATTTCTTGTTCTTTAAGATTCAGCTCTTTTACTTTCAGTTTTCTTTAATTTCTGCAATTCTTCCCTCCCCCTTTACATTTTCTGTCATTTACTTACTGTTGGATACAAAATCACTCAACCAAAACTTGATTCGCTTAACTAAATCAACCACTAAACTAAAATTGCTCAATCCTTCAATCCCTGTGGGATCGACCTCACTCCCGTGAGTTTTATTACTTGATGCGACCCGGTACACTTGCCGGTGAGTTTTGTGTTGGATCGTTTTTCACACATGAGTAGCTCACTCTCCTTTCATCCAGTGAGTCCCCCAGGTAATGCTTGAGTCTATTTCTATTTGCAGTGAAAGTTCTCTGTGTTTTGTCCTCCATGAGCTCCACTTGACCATAGGGGTACACTTTGATGATGGTGAAGGGTCCAGACCATCTAGACTTAAGCTTCCCAGGGAAGAACCTAAGTCTAGAATTATACAATAACACCTTTTGTCCTTCAGTGAACTCCCTCTTTGCTATCTTTAGATCATGCCATCTTTTTGTGTTCTCTTTGTAGATCTTTGCATTTTTATATGCCTGGTTCCTAAATTCTTTCAGCTCGTTGAGTTGCTTCAGCCTCTTTTCTCCAACAGCTTGCTCGTCAAAATTCAATAGTTTTAGAGCCCAGAAGGCTCTATGCTCCAGTTCAACTGGCAAGTGGCAATCCTTGCCAAATACTAGTTGGTATGGTGACATCCCAATGGGGTCTTGAAGGCTGTCCTGTAGACCCATAGAGCATCGTCTAGCTTCTTAGACTAGTCCTTCCTTGGGCTTCCAATAGTTTTTTCGAGAATCCTTTTTAGCTCCCTGTGGAAATCTCTGCTTGCCCGTTGGTCTGCGGATGATGAAGGGTTGCCACTTTGTGTTTGACTCCATATCTGAGAAGGAGTGCTTCTAGTTGTTTATTGCAGAAATGTGTCCCTCCATCACTAATGAGTGCTCTGGGAACTCCGAACCTGCTGAAAATGTTCTTTCTTAAGAAGCTCATTACGACCTTGTTGTCATTTGTGGTGGTGGCAATAGCCTCCACTCACTTTGACACATAATCTACAGCCACAGGTATATAACTATTTGGATAGAAGGATGAGAAAGGCCCCATGAAGTCAATCCCCCATACATCGAATAATTCTAGCTCCATTATAAATCTCTGTGGCATCTCATTATTCCTGGGTAAATTGCCAGCCCTCTGGCATTCATCACACCTTGACACTAAGTCCTTTGCATCCTTGAAAATGCTTGGCTAGTAGAATACACATTGGAGCACCTTGGCTGCTGTTCTTTCTCCACTAAAGTGGCCTCCATATGCAGATCCATGACATTGCCAAAGCACCTCTTGTTCTTCTCCATGGGATATACACCTCCTTAAGATCCCATCAGCACACTTTTTGAACAAGTATGGCTCATCCCAGATATAGTATTTGGCATCTTTGATGAGCTTTTTCTTCATATGTTTGTTGATGTTGGTTGGTAGTTCCCCAATGGCCTTGAAATTGGCTATGTCAGCAAACTAATGGGTCTCTCGTATCATCATCAATTTCTCATCCGAGAAGCTTTCATTCACTACAAGATGGTGTGCTCCTTCTTCCTCTTGTAGGATCCTTGAGAGGTGGTCAGCAATTTTGTTCTCTGTTCCACTCCTATCCTTAATTTCGATGTCAAACTCTTGGAGTAGCAGGATCCATCTTATTAGCCTTGGCTTGGATTCTTATTTTGTAAGCAAGTATTTGAGTGCTGCATGATCAGTGAATACAATTACTTTAGAACCAATGAGATATGATCTAAATTTATCAAAAGCAAAGACAATGGCAAGTAATTCCTTCTCTGTAGTGGTGTAGTTCCTTTGATTTTCATTAAGGACCTTGCTGGCATAATAAATGACATGCACCAATTTATCCTTCCTCTGTCCTAAAATAGCACCCACAGCAAAATCTGATGCATCACACATCAAGTCAAAGGGTAGATCCCAACATGGTGGTGCTATGATAGGTGCAGAGAAAAGTTTGTTCCTAAGCTCCTCAAAGGCTAACATGCATTCATTATCAAAAACAAAAGGCACATTAGAGACAAGTAGGTTGTTCAATGGTTTGGCAATCTTAGAGAAGTCTCTAATAAACCTCCTATAAAAACCAGGTGTCCTAAAAAGCTTCTGATTGCTTTGATATTGCAAGGTGGAGGTAACTTTTCAATCACCTCTACCTTTGCCCTATCTACTTCTATGCCCTTCTTTGAGATTTTATGACCAAGGACCACTCCTTCTGTAACCATGAAATGGCATTTTTCCCAGTTTAAAATAAGGTTGGTCTCTTGGCATCTCTTTAGCACCAGGGCTAAGTGATGCAAGCAATCAGAATATGTGTTACCAAATACAGAGAAGTCATCCATAAACACCTCAATGAACCTCTTAATCATGTTCGAAAATATGGAGAGCATGCACCTTTGGAATGTTGCAGGTGCATTGCACAGTCCAAAGGGCATCCTCCTGTAAGCAAAAACACCATATGGACAAGTAAATGAAGTTTTCTCCTGGTCCTTTGGGTCTACAACTATTTGGTTGTAACCCGAATAACTGTCAAGAAAGCAGTAGTATTCATGTCCAGCCAGCCTCTCAAGCATTTGGTCCATAAATGGTAGGGGGAAGTGGTCCTTCCTGGTGGCTTCATTGAGCTTCCTGTAGTCGATGCACATGCACCAACCGGTCACTATTCTTATTGGTATCAGCTCATTCTTCTCATTTGGTACAACAGTGATTCCTCCTTTCTTTGGAACTACTTGTACCGGGCTCACCCAAGGGCTGTCTGAGATGGGGTAGATCACCCCAGCTTGCCACAACTTCAACACTTCCTTCTGGACTACCTCATTCATGGTTGGATTCAACCTTCTTTATTGTTGCCTTGAGGGCTTGACACCTTCCTCAAGTAAGATCTTGTGCATACACATTGAAGGGCTGATCCTTTTTAAGTCTGTGAGTATCCAGCCTATAGCATCCTTATGTTGTTTCAGCACTTGGATGAGCTCCTCTTCTTGCTCCTTGCTCAAGCTTGAGTTGATGATCACTGGGTAGGTGTTGTTGTCACCTAGATAGGCATATTTCAAGTTTGGAGGTAGGGTTTTTAGCTCTAGTTTCGGTGCCTCTTCTTCATTGTTGTCTTTGTGGTTTGTCATGATTGAACTTTCCATACTTCCTTCATATTGCTCTTCTTCCAAAACTCCTTGGACTATTTGTTCTATGGTGTCCACCATCATGCATTCTCCTATTGCTTCCTTGGGATAACTCATTGCCTTGAAGACATTAAAGACCATCTTTTCCTCATGTAATCTCAAGACTAGTTCTCCTTTTTACACATCAATGATGGCTCCAGCAGTAGCTAGGAATAGCCTTCCTAGGATAATTGAAGTGTTTGCCTCTTCTTCCATATCCAGTACAATAAAGTCAGCTGGGAAGATGAATTCTCCCATCTTCACCAATAAATCTTCCACCACTCCATCTGGAAACTTGAATGTTCTATCAGCTAGTTGGAGTGCCATTCTTGTTGGTTTGGCTTCCTCAATTCTCATCATTCTCATCATATTCAAGGACATGAGATTGATGCTAGCTCCCAAGTCACACAAAGCCTTTTCAATAGTGATATCCCCTATGATGCAGGGGATTTGGAAACTCCCTGGGTCCTTCATTTTCTAGGGGAGTTTCTTTTGTATGATGGCACTACATTCCTCAGTTAGGACTACAGTCTCCTTTTTACCCCAGTTTTTTTCTTGTCATGAGCTCCTTCAGGAACTTTGCGTAGAGGGGTGTTTGCTCCAATGCTTCAGCAAATGGTATGTTGATTTGGAGCTTTTTGAAGATTTCCAAAAATCTGGAGAACTGGTTGTCCTTCCCATCCTTCCTCAGCCTTTGTGGGTATGGTGCCTTTGGTACATAAGGCTTCAAGATTGGCTTTGGTGAAGACGGGCTAGGGGCCTCTTCTTTCTTCCTGTTTTTAGGCTTTTCTGCAGCTTCTTCTTCGTGGTTTTCCTGGTTTTGTGTGGTTTCTTCTATCACTTTTCCACTTCTAAGTGTGATGGCCTTGCATTCCCCTCTTGGGTTGGCCATAGTGTCACTTGAAAATGTGTGTGTAAGCATTGGGATTTACTTGGATAAGAACCACATTTGTGCTTCCAGTTTTGAGATTGCTGCACCTTGGTTCTTTAAATTCGACATGTATTCTTCTTGGTTGGCATCTATCTTCTTTTCAGCTTATGCTTGCCTTTCCAAGAGGGTGGAAATGGCTCCTGTGAGCTGTGATGATAGCTGTGCTATTGCGGCCTCTACTCTCTCAAAGTTACCCTTGATTTCACACGGTTGTGAGGTTGGGGTTAGTGTGGCTTGATGGTGGTGTGTTTGCTAGTTGGAAGAATATGATGTGTGAGGTAGATTGTGGTAAGGTCTGTTGTTATTTGACTGATGGTTGGAATTGTGATTCTGGTATTGATTGGCTTGGTATGGTTTGTTGTGCTCTTGGTTGTGACTTTGTTGGTTCCCCCACCCAAAATTTGGGTGGTTCTTCCATCCTAGGTTATATGTCTTAGAGTTAGGGTCATATGGTGGTCGAGAAGGGTTATGCACATAGTTTGCTTACTCACATTCAATTTCTGGTTCATTTTCTTCTTGGGGTGGTGTTTGAGCTTGGACAACTGCAACTTGATTGTTTTCCATTTTCTTGGTTAAGGCTGCCAATTGTGCTACAATTGCCTTGTTTTGTGCCAACAGGGCATCCATAGAATTGAGTTCCAGCACTCCCTTCTTTTGGCCTCTTTCTGAAGCATAGAAGTAGTCATTCTCAGCTACAGTTTCAATGACATCTATGGCTTCCTCAATGGTCTTCTTCTTGTTGAGTGAACCCCCTGAAGAGTGGTCTACAGCCTTCCTCAATTCATAGGTTAATCCTTCATAGAAAATGTGGAGCTGCACCCACTCATTAAACATATCCGGTGGGCATTTCCTTGTTAGATCTTTAAACCTCTCCCAGGCCTCATAGAGTGTTTCATCATCTAGCTATCTGAAGGTTTGCACCTCAGCTCTTAGCCTGTTGATCCTCTGTGGAGGGTAAAATCTCACTAGAAACTTGTTCACAACATCCTACCATGTGGTTAGGCTCTCCTTGGGGAATGATTCTAACCACTTTGTTGCCTTATCTTTGAGTGAGAAAGGGAACAGAAGTAGTTTGTAGGTGTCAGGGTGTACACCATTGGACTTTACAGTATCGCATATTCTCAAGAATGTGTTGAGATATTAATTTGGATTTTCTTGAACACCGCCTAAGTATGAGCAGTTATTCTGGACTAGTGTGATGAGTTGAGGTTTTAACTCAAAGTTGTTGGCATGGATTTTTGGCTTGAGGATGCTGTTGCCACAGTTTCCTGGATTTGGGTTGATATAGGAGCCTAAGACTCTCCTCTTTTGCCCAGCTTGATTTCCAGCTCCTCCTCCAACATCTTCGTGCACTTCATCTTCCATGGTGGTTGTTAGATCTTCTTCTACTGGTTCTTCTCTAACTATACCCTTGCCTCTAGCCTCCCTCCTCAATCTAATGAAGGTTCTCTCAGGTTCACTATCAAAAGAGGATGAAGTCTCTCCTCTTCTACCTGTCATACAGCCAACACACAGCAAGAAAAGAGCAAGTGAAGAAATCTCCTTAGTTAAAATTAGTGATTAGCTTGAGTAATGCAATTAATCAAACAGTTAGAGAGTGAAAGTATAAACAATGAATAGCTAAAGAAATCTCAGAAAGACAAGAAAGAAAAACAGAGATTAGAAAGGAATTTAAAGGTTACACAAGGAAATGAATAAAAAAATAAAAAATAATAAAAAAATGCTTAATCTAGCTCTCCAATTGGTTTAATCATTGTCAAGTTCAAACCAATCCCTGGTAACGGCGCCATAAAACTTGATGGGCAAAATTCACTACCCTTCCCCAATAATATTGATGAATCCGCTCTTGACAAGCACACCAAAATTATTGATGTGTGGAAAACGATCCAACACAAAACTCACCGGCAAGTGTACCGGGTCGCATCAAGTAATAATAACTCACATGAGTGAGGTCGATCCCACAGGGATTGAAGGATTGAGCAATTTTAGTTTAGTGGGTGGTTTAGTCAAGCGAATCAAGTGTTGGTTGAGTGATTTGTGTTTATCAGAAATTAAATGACAGTAAATGTAAAGGGGGAAGGGAGAAATACAGTAAAATAAAGAACAGAAGAGTAAAAGTGCAGAAACTTAAAGAGCAAGAAAGTAAATGACTGAAACTTAAAGTGCAAGAAACTTAAATTGCAGTAACTTAAATGGCAAGAAAGATAAATTGCTGAATGTAAAGGGGAATTGAGGAATGGGATTGCAGGATCTAAACAAGAAGAAGTAAATTGCAGTAAAGAAGGTAGCAGAAATGAATTGGATGCAAACAGGAAATTTAAACAGCAAGGAAATTTAAGTGCAGTAAAGGTTCACAGAGGAACCAAAAGTGATCTCAGGATCCCAAGGGCTTAGGTAGCAGAGCCTAAAACCCAATTTCCTTCCCAGATCTGAAGTTACTAAGCAATTGACAGAAAATTAAAGATGAAGCAGTAGAAGAACAGAATTTGGATTGAATTATGCAGAAAATATAATGCAAAGAGTTTGAATGGGAATTGGGACAGAATTTCCCCAATTTCACACATCCACAACTCAGAAAACAGAAGAGTAGAATTGCCCAAGGGAATTGAGGAAGGAGATCAATCAACTCTCCCTTGATCCTCTGAAGTCTCGGCCAATTCTCTCCAGAACAATTCCAAGAGAGTCAAAGCTCCAAAGGAATGTGAAAATGAAAATTCAAAAGCCAAGGTAAAAGTAACAATTCAAAAGTGAGCATAAAGGTCCTAATTACATCAAACTAAGTCCTATTTATACACTTTCTATTCTTGGATAATGGGATTTGGATGGGCTTTTGGATTGGTGAAGAAATGAATTCAAATTTATTTTTAATTTGAATTTTGGCCCAAAAACCACTCCCAGGAGGCTGCCCTGCCCTTGTGGAGGGCAGGGCAGAAAATTGATGCATGGTGGTGTGATTTGGTGCGGCCTTGGTGCTTGTGATGCGAGTCTGTGCGCGCCAGAGGCTGCCCTGCCCGCGCCAAGGGCAGGGCGGGAAAGTTGGTGCTGCCAAGGTTGAAGCGTGCGTGCGTTGGTGCTGCCAGAGGAGGAATTTGGTGCGCCAGGAAAGGAAATTTTGGTGCGCGGGACGCGCGTTGGTGCTTTGGAGGCTGCCCTGCTCGCGCCAAGGGCAGGGCAGGATCGGTTTGGTGCGCCAGGGAAGGAACGCGCGCGCCAGGATCGTGCCAAGGAAGGAATTGGTGCGCCAGGAAGAAATTTTGGTGCGCCAGAAAATCTTGTGTGGTGCGCTATTCCAATTGCTGCCCTGCCCGCGCCAAGGGCAGGGCAGGATCCTTCCTTCACGTCGTGGGTTCGATCCTGGGAGGAAGCAAACACGCTAGTTATTTTCTTGGTTTCTTGGCACCATAGTCACCCTTAGTTCTTGGCTTCCTCATGGTCCCTTGTTCGAACCTTGTGGCATGCATGGGAGCTATTTTTCCTTGGATTTCTTTCCTTGATGTGCCCGATCCTGCTCTCCACAAGGGCAGGGCAGAATTTGCTTCTCTTGGCTCCAAGGCACCATTTTGTGCTCTGCCCTTGGAGTGGGTAGGGCAAGGTTGCCTTGTCTTGGTTCGGTCACTTAGTGCTGCCCTCCTAGAGGGCATTCTGCCCTTGTGGAGGGCAAGGTTGCTTTCCCCATTAGTTGAGGCACGCTTCTCTCTTCTTTGGCCACGCTTCCCTTTTCTTTTGTCACGCTTCTTAGGCCACGCTTTTCATTTTCTTTTCTTTTCTTCACCTAAAATAAACCAAACAACCACTCAAAGTATCACTAAATTCAAGAGGCTTATAAATCAATTAAAATGCAATTAAAATTAGCTTAAACCTCATGATTTATCATTAATTTCATAGTGGTTGCTTGATTTAGAGAAGTCATGCATTTTTACTCCAAATCACTAACTTAGGATGCAAGAAAGTGCATAAATGCTAACAAAACAAGTGAAATTAGCTTGAAAAATGGGTATATGATGACTTGTCATCAATTATCGTCAAGTATTAACCCACAGTGGAGTGGGATCGTATCCACAGAGATTGGTAGATTTGAGCAATTTTAATCAATTGGTGAATTAGTCAAGCTCAACAGAATAAGTTGTGTGTGCAGAATTATAAATGGCAGAAACATAAATTGCAAAAGAAATAAAAGAAAGCAATAAAATGCGGAAATAGAAATAACAAGAATGTAAAGGAGAATGGGATTTTGCAGAATGTAAGTAAAGCTATAAAAGAATGGGACAGATAAGAATGGGGGAATTCATTGAGATCAGGAGATATTGTCTCTTTGGATTAATTCCAGCTCATATCCTCTTCAATCATGCAACTCATTGACCTCTTGGCAATCATGATTGATTGAGCCCCAATCCCTTGGTGACTCAATCTCTCAGATCTTGATCAATAGCCATTTCCTTGGTCTAATTGCTCATGAAGAGAGATATGCTTGGTCCCTGATTATACCACACATCATCATAGGTCTAGGTAGAGGGTGAATTGTATGTCACCATATCCAAACACCAAAACCTAGACTCTAGTCAAGTGTGAAAAGAGATTTCTAGCATGGTTTCATGTTTTCTTTTCCAAGGTTCCCATGAAACCCATTTTGCATTCAATCTCTTTTCCAAGTTAATTGAACACTAAGCATTAAAATCGAAATTCCTTCTACCAAATCAAAGAGAAGATGAAGAAAAGAAGAAATTTACTATCATTAATCCATCAAGTATAATAGAGCTCCCTCTCTCAATGAGAGGGAATTTAGCTACTCATAGCTCAGAGAGAAAGTACAAAAGATGGAAGAGATGAAGTGTGAAAACTAAAAGTGAAATCCACCAAAACTAGACTCTGTGACTTGCTAACCCCTTTTCCAATACTTCCAAGGGTATTTATACTACTCCTAGATCAAGAAAATTTACAATTTCGAGGGAAAAGAAACTCAACAAACGTGATCTTCCAGCTGGCATGTGACTGGAACTTCTCTGGCGTGTCACGCTCCTTCTGTTTCTAATTTGGCGTGCCACGCTTCTTCATTCAAGTGGCACACTGTCCTCTGTTTCACCCCTGGCGTGCCACGCCTTCGAGCCTAAGTGGCATGCCCAGGACATTTTAAAGGGTAAAGTAGCCTGGCGTGCCATGCCTTCGAACCAAAGTGGCACGCCCAAGGCATTTTAAAGGGCAAAGCAACCTGGCATGCCACACCTTCGAACCAAAGTGGCACGCCCAAGGCATTTTAAAGGGCAAAGCAACCTGGCGTGCCATGCCTTCGAACCAAAGTGGCACGCCCAAGGTCACTTTCCTTATCTCTATGCTTCTGGAGATTTGTACCAGCGTGGCACGCCCTTCTTAAGGTTTCACCGCCTTGCCGGCGTGCCACGCCTCGTCATCCAAGTGGCACGCCTGAGTTCATTGGCTCCTCTTCTTCCTCTCTGGAAAATACTACCAGCGTGCCACGCCATGAGATTGGCGTGTCACGTCCTTCATTTGCTTCTTCTTCTTGTTGGCGTGCCACGCCTCATCTCCCAAGTGACATGCCTGAGTTCACGGGCCCTTTAATTCCTTCTCTGGAAAACACTTCCAGTGTGTCACGCCATGAGACTGGCATGTCATGCCCTTTATTTTCCATGGTCCCAGATGTTGGCGTGCCACGCCTAGATGTTCAAGTGGCATGCCAAAGTGAGATAATTAAGCTGGCGTGCCACGCCTTCAATACCAAGTGGCAAGCCCAGCTTTATTTGGCCTTCTTAGGTGCTAGCGTGCCACGCTTCATTACTCAAGTGGCACGCCTTAGTGGGAGTTCTTGAGTTGGCGTGCCACGCCTTCGATACCAAGTGGCACGCCCAGCTTTTGCATTGTCTCCTTGTTCACTGGTGTGCCATGCCTTGTTGCTCAAGTGGCATGCCCATTCAGTTGTGGGTCTTATAAGCTTGGCATGCCACGCCTTGGTTTTCAAGTGGCACGCCCAAGTGAACTCTGGGGTTGGCGTGCCATGCCTTCGACACAAAGTGGCACGCCATAGTGATGGTTCTTCTGGTAACGGGTTCGCGTGCCACGCCCTGCTCCTGGCGTGCCACTCCCCTTTGATGGTCTTCAATTTTTTCCTCTGGAATGTTGTACCAGCGTGCCACGTCCAGCTTCTGGCGTGCCACGCCAACACATTTTTGTGGCGTTTGTTCCAAGTGGCATGCCTGCTTTACACGCCCAACTTATTTTGTTGTTTTCTTTCCCATTTTTGATGTCTTCTCCACCTGAAATCCAGCACAAACTCATTTCAAAGTAATGTACTATGATATTCATCATTTAAGGCAAGAATTGCAATGATCGAATGAGATTATGCCTCTTTTATGGTCCTTTTTTTGCAAGAAAAAAGGTAGATGATGTAAGTCATCATGGGGTCCACAGATCCTGAGGGGTCAAGGACTTCTCATCCCTGCTCTATTTAGGCGTGCAAAACGCCCTTAGAATGTAATTCTGGCGTTTAACACTAAACTGCTGCCTGTTTCTAGCGTTAAACACCAGCTTTTATACATTTCCTGGCGTGAAACGCCCAAAATGGTGCCAGACTGGGCGTTTAACGCCCATTCTGCTACTCTTACTGGCGTTTAAACGCGAGTAAGCTTATTCTCCAGGGTGTGCTGTTTTTAATGCTGTTTTTTAATTTGCTTTGATTTTTGCAGTTGTTTTTGTGACTCCACATGATCATCAACCTAAAGAAAGCATGAAATAATAATAGAAAATGGAAATTTAACATAGATAAATAAAAATTGTGTTGCCTCCCAATAAGCGCTTCTTTAATGTCAATAGCTTGACAGTGGGCTCTCATGGAGCCTCATAGATAATCTGAGCATGGTTGGGGCCTCCCAACACCAAACTTAGAGTTTGAAAGTGGGGGCTTTGTTTAACTCTGTATTGAGAGAAGCTGTTCATGCTTCTTCTCCATGTGTACAGAAGGAGAACCTTGAGTCTTGAATACAAGGTAGTCCTCATTCAATTGAAGGACCAATTCTCCTCTGTCAACATCAATCACAGCTTTTGATGTGGCTAGGAAAGGTCTGCCAAGGATGATGGATTCATCCTCATCTTTCCCAATGTCTAGGATAATGAAATCAGCAGGGATGTAAAGGCCTTCAACCTTCACTAGCACGTCCTCTACGAGTCTATAAGCCTGTTTCATTGATTTGTCTGCCATCTCTAGTGAGATTCTTGCAGCTTGTACCTCAAAGATTCCTAGTTTTTCTATTGCAGAGAGTGGCATGAGGTTAATACCTGACCCTAGGTCACACAGAGCCTTCTCAAAGGTCATGGTGCCTATGGTACAGGGTATTAAAAATTTACCAGGATCCTATTTCTTTTGAGGTAAAGTTTGCTGAACCCATGTATTCAGTTCATTAATGAGCAATGGAGGTTCATCCTCCCAAGTCTCATTACCAAATAGCTTGGCATTCAACTTCATGATTGCTTCTAAATACTGGGCAACTTGCCTTTCAGCAATGTCTTCATCTTCTTCAGAAGATGAATAGTCATCAGAGCTCATGAATGGTAAAAGAAAGGTCAAAGGAATCTCTATGGTCTCTATATGAGCCTCAGATTCCTTTGGTTCCTCATTGGGGTACTCCTTAATGGCCAGTGGACGTTCCCTGAGGTCTTCCTTACTGGGAATCACTGCCTTTTCACTCTTTCCAGGTTTGACCACACTAAGTAAGGTTATGGCCTTGCACTCTCTCTTAGGATTTTCTTCTGTATTGCTTGGGAGAGTGCTAGGAGGAGTTTCAGTAACCCTTTTACTCAGCTGACCCACTTGTGCCTCTAAGTTTCTGATCAGAGACTATATTTGCTAAGCTAGATTGGTTTTGCTCAGAATTCTCTGTCTGTTGTTGAGAGGACGATGGAAAAGGCTTGCCATTGCTAAACCTGTTTCTTCCATCATTGTTATTGTTAAAGCCTTGTTGAGGCTTTTGTTGATCCTTCCATGAGAAATTTGGATGATTTCTCCATGATAAATTATAGGTGTTTCCATAGGCTTCACCTATGTAATTCACCTCTGCCATTGCAGGGTTCTCAAGATCATAAGCTTCTTCTTCAGAAGATGCTTCTTTAGTACTGTTGGATGCATTTTGCAATCCATTCAGACGCTGAGAAATCATATTGACATGTTGAGTTAACATTTTATTCTGAGCCAATATGGCATTCAGAGCATCAATTTCAAGAACTCCCTTCCTCTGAGGTGTCCCATTACTCACAGGATTCCTTTCAGAGGTGTACATGAACTGGTTATTTGTAACCATTTTAATGAGTTCCTGAGCTTCTGCAGGCATTTTCTTCAGGTAAATAGATCCACCTGCAGAATGGTCTAATGACATTTTAGACAATTAAGACAGACCATCATAGAATATATCCAGGATGGTCCATTCTGAGAGCATGTCAGAAGGACACTTTTTGGTCAGTTGTTTGTATCTTTCCCAAGCTTCATAGAGGGATTCACCTTCTTTCTGCCCAAAGGTTTGAACATCCACTCTAAGCTTGCTCAGCTTTTGAGGTGGAAAAAATTTGGCTAAGAAAGCCGTGACCAGCTTATCCCAAGAGTTCAGGCTATCTCTAGGTTGAGAGTCCAACCATATTCTAGCTCTGTCTCTTACAGCAAAAGGGAAAAGCATAAGCTTATAGACCTCGGGATTAACTCCATTGGTCTTAACAATATTACAGATCTACAAGAATTCAGTTAAGAACTGAAAAGGATCTTCTGATGGAAGTCCATAAAACTTGCAATTCTGTTGCATCAAAGAAACTAATTGAGGCTTTAGCTCAAAATTGTTTACTTCAATGGCAGGGATTGATATGCTTCTTCCATGGAAGTTGGAATTTGGTGTAGTAAAACCACCAAGCATCTTCTTTGCATTGTTTTTGGGTTCGGCCATTACTGCTTTTTCGAGATTCTCTGTAATGTTTTATCTGGATTGTTGTGCTTTAGCTTTTCTTAGCTTCTTCTTCAGAGTCTTTTCAGGTTCAGAATCTGCTTCAATAGGAATGTCCTTGTCTTTGCTCCTACTCATATGAAAAAGAATAGGACAGAAAAGAAAGAGGAATCCTCTATGTCACAGTATAGAGATTCCTTTATGTGAGTAGAAGAAGAAAAGAATAGAAGAATGATGTAAAGAGAAGAGATAAAGAATTCGAACACAGAGAGGGAGAGAGTGTTCGAATTATAAGAAGAAGAGAAGAGTGTTAGTGATTAAATAAATAAATAGAAGAAGATGAGAGCGAGAGTTTTCGAAAATAATTAAAAGAAAAAGGAAAATATTTTTGTTTTTATTTTAAAATTTTGTTAGAGTTCGAAAATTAAGAGAAAAAATAGAATAAAATTAAAATTTAAAATAATTAGTTAATTAAAAAGAATTTTGAAAAAGAAGTTAATGATTTTCGAAAATTAGAGAGAGAAAAGTAGTTAGGTGGTTTTGAAAAAGATAAGAATTTTAAAATCAAACAAAAAGTTAAGTACTTAATTGAAAAAGATTTAAAAATCAATTTTGGAAAGATAAGAAGTTAGAAAAGATTTTGAAATTGATTTTTGTTCCGAGGGTTACCTGAAACTGTAGGTCGATCTCGGTCGAGATCTTCTGTGCTGGTTGGAGATGACGTGTCCGGCGTGTAGGTGGTGACCAGAGCTACCGCATCCGATTTGTGGGACTGTCAATGCTGCTGATTCTTTGTCACCGGAGGGTGGTGGTACCTGCAAGGGACTCCGATGCTTAAGTTAGCAAGGGTATTAAACAGGTTTTTAGTAGAATCAGAGTATGAGTTATACCTGGGTGCTCCAGTGTATTTATAATAGTGTGGGCTGACCTTCTTAGATAAGATAAGTTGGTTATCTTATCTTATCTTATCTTATCTTTGGGTGAGGTCAGCTTATCTTCAAGGGAACCGCCCTTATCTCTATAGGCTTGGGCTGCCTTTGGATTTGGGTTGTGTTCCTCTATTTGGGCCCTTTACTGACCTGAAGAGGTCAGTCGCTTTGTCGCCAAACATCCCGGGTCGGACAGCTTGACCGAAGGTATGAACAGTGCCCCTGCTCGAGCTCGGTCTTTTTTTGGAGGTCGTGTCTTAGTTTGTAGGACTTCGAACCTTCTCGGGTGAAACTGAACTCAAGCATTTTGTCGATTTCTTCTTTGTAGAGTTCTCCTTTGAATGCGGAACGTTTCTTTTGAATTTTATTCTTTTGAAAATGCGCGTCTCCCTGCTTTGGGAATGCGCGAGGGTTTAGTAACCTCATTAATTCTTTTAATGCTCCGTTTCTTCATTCATTTTGAACTTTTTCACAAAAATGATTTCTCTTCTCTTGCTTCTTTGCTATAACTTCCTCTTTTCTTTCTCCCCTTCTGTTTTCGTCTGAAATTTGCATTTTTGCATTTCTCTTGTGACGTCACTTGGTAATTGTTGATTCTTTTGCTTCGCGGAACGTCTTTCATTGCTTCGTCTTTCAGCCTTTCAAAGCTTTTCTCCTTTCTCCAGGTTGGTTTTACTTTCTGCTCCCTTACTTCTTTCGTTGCTTTGCCTTCGATTTTTATAAAGCTTTGATTTTTGCTTTAAATACACGCTGGAAAGTTTGATTCTTTTCGTATCACTGTGCGCCTACTTGTTTACTGTTCGGGGGGTTTTTCTTGCCTTTGAGATGGTCCCTCTGTATTCTAGGGTTCATACTGCTATTTTTCTTCTTTTGCGAATTGTATGAACCTACTTATTTTTCCGGGAGATTGCTCCTTTGATGTTTTTCGTCATGCTGCTAGCTTTCTTTGCTGATGAATCCGTAAAAGAACTTTTTCTTTTGATGGCTCGTTTGATTTTCTTCGCGTTCTTTTGCTTTTTGTTTGTTGATAAGCTAAGACTTAAATTTGGAAGGTAGCTATTTTGATGGCTTTCTGGTGGTAATGACTTTCTTTTTTCTTTTTGGGATGTTACTTTCTGAGAAAGGGTTTCTCTTTGTCCTTGCTGTGTTAGTCTTGTAGATTTTCCTGAATCCTTGTTCCCTGATTGCCTCCAAAGGATGCCCCTGGATCTTTTGTGGGTCCTGGGGTTTCCTTTTGCTGCTTGTACTGTGCTGGACTATGCTGGCTGAGTTGTTTTGATTTTGTCCGAGATGTTTTTTAGTAATCCAATCTCCTTTTTTGTTTGTAGGACTAGTTGGCTATGTCTTCTCGCAAAAATATTGTAGAGATGTCCTCTAAGGTCCCTGAGGGGATTCCGATTGGTTGGACTCCCTTGTTTTGATGTGTGTTTTTATGGTAAATGCTGAATTCTGTGTGGAGCTTAGGAAACATCACCGTTGATGCATGAAAACTTGTCTCTCAACAAATTTCCCTTCGGCAAGTATACCAAATTGTCGTCAAGTAAAACTCACAATAGAGTGAGGTCGAATCCCACAAGGATTGATTGGTCAAGCAACTTTAGTTAGAAGAATATGCTAGTTGAGCTAAACAGAATTTAGATTGAGAACTTGTAGAAATTTAAATGACTGGAAAGTAAATAACAGAAATTAAAGTGCAGAATCTTAAATGGGGATTTGGGGTAATGAGCATGAAAATAAATGGCAGAAAGTAAAGAGAATGGGTAAGATTAGAAATGGGAAAATCATTGGGTTCAGGAGATGTTGCATTCTTCGGATCAAGTTCATTCTCATCTCTTCCTCAATCAATGCATTCATTGATCTCCTTGGCAATCTTAAGTGATTGGATCCCAATTCCTTGGCAATCCAATCTCTCTAAGCTTGAACAATTGCCCAATTCGTTGATTTAATTGCTCATGGGAAGAGATGAAGTGTGGTCACTGATTATACCACATGTATTTCCAAATCAAAGTATTGGGAGGATTACATGTCACTATATCTGCCCAAACCCCAATTCGGTCCAACATGAGAAAACATTTCTAGCATGATCTCCTCATCCCTTTTCCAAGGCTCAAAGGAGATCCAATTATGGAGAGTTTCTTTTCCAAGACAACTAACCAATTGAATTAAGATTGAAAGCTTTCTAGTAAGATCAAGAGAAAAGAAAGAAGAAGAAGAATGAAAACTATAATTGATCCATCAAATTACAATAGATCTCCCTAACCCAAGGAAAGGGTTTAGTTGTTCATAGCTCTAGAAATGAAAAATGGCAGAAAAGAAGAATCCATGCCAAAAGTGCAGAAAAGTAAATATACAGAGAGTAGTTCCCAAAAGTGCCCCGCTTCTCTATAGTTCAAAACTACTCCTATATATACTACTCCTCCTAATCTTCTAGTGAGTTCTTCAAGTCTTGGATGTGGGCTTTGGATCTTGAGTTGAAGCAGTTCTCATCTTTAGTGGGCCCAGCTTGCAGAGAAATATGAATTAGGGTTGGGTATTTAGTGAGATTAACGTTGAGTGCCATTGTGGGTTCGAGAACGTTAGTGGCATTCACTTTTTCCACTAACCTTCGACCCTTATGTACCCACGTTAACTCCAACGTTAGTGGTCTTAACGTGACCACTAACGTTGCTTTCTCAATTTTTGGCCAACGTTATTGGGACTCACTTTTCCCAATAACGTTGGCTTATACCCCTTCGCGAACGTTATTGGGAATCACTTTTCCCATTAACGTTGCTTGGTGCCTTTTGTTCCTACGTTAGAATTCACGTTAGTGTAGCTAACGTGACTCTTAACATGGGTGTGTCTCACCTTTGAGAGCGTTAGTGACACTCACCTTTGTCACTAACGCTCCAAATGCCCAAATTCTCTACGTTAGAACTCACGTTAACTAAGTTAACGTGGCTCTTAACGTAGTAGTGATGCCATCTTCCAACGTTAGTGACAAAAGTGAGTGTCACTAAGGTTGGCTCTTTGATCTCAACTCCACGTTAACTTTCACGTTAATAGTCTTAACGTGAAAGTTAACGTTGGCAATGCTAGTTGATCCAATGTTAGTGACAAAAGTGAGTGTCACTAACGTTGGCTTTTGTTTTCCTTTTCCACGTTAGAGTTCACGTTAACTAAGTTAACATGACTCTTAACGTGGATCATTGCCAAGTTTTCCAACGTTAGTGGTGTTCACTTTTACCACTAACGTTGGAGAAAATCGTTATTAGTGTTCACATTTTCTCTTAACGTTGGAGTTCTCTTTTGCTTCTACGTTAATTACCACGTTAACTTAGTTAACGTGGCAAGTAACGTGAGCTATGGATGGCTTCACCGGCATTATTGGTGATCACTTTTCTCATTAACGTTGCAAGCTTTTTACCATTCCATGTTAGTGTTCATGTTAACTAGGTTAACGTGAATACTAACGTGGTTCTTCCTTGCTTCCTTTGCTCTGAAATCAAGCAATTAAAGTGCATCAAAGCTCTAGCCAAAGTCATGAGATTATGCATCATCAATTTATCATGTAATTCTAGCAAATTTCTCATGAAATCATGCAAAGTTCACACTAGTTGCTTGGATCAAGGTGTGAGTGTATTTTCATCCAAAACTTGTTTTATTCACTAAGAAAATGCATGAAACTACCCTAAAACAGTAAAGTAAAGGTCAGTGAAACTGGCCTAGATGCCCTGGCATCACAACACCAAACTTAAAGCTTGCTTATCCCTAAGCAAGTACTGAAGCATAAGAAGAATGAAATGAAAGAACAAGAAGATAAAATAGAAGTAGAATTCCTGGTTTATGGGGTTTCATGCATAGCAACTTAGGTTCCTCCCCTTTAGGTTTCAAGCCTTTATCAACTCTTTGGTCACTTTCTTGATTGCATCCTTTGAGACTTTTTTCTTATTGATCCTTCCTTCTTTTTTTCAAAGTTTATTTTTCTTTTTGCTAAGTGCTTTGTAAGAGGGCGACTCTTTATGATAAGCTTTCAGCCAACACTCCCAAACCAGTTGGTTTAAGGTGCTAGGTGTTAAGACACCCCTAAGGACTTACTTCCTCAAGTCTCTTTCCCTCATACATACACACCACAGGCACATGGTTTGTTATTTTCCTTTCTTGAGACCTTGGTGTCCAGCACCTCTTTGGGTTACAAAGTGTTATGTAGCAAAGGTTACTCTTGATAGTGGACTTTCAGCTGATAATCCCGGATTAGTTAATCCAAGTTACCAAGTGATAAGGCACCCCTAAGAGCTTATTCATCCAAGTATATCCCTTGTACATAAACACCACAGACACATGCCTCAATTTTGAAACTCTTGGTGCCTAGCATTGTTTCTTATTGTGTTTCTTTCTTTTTCACTTTTATTGCTCTTTCTCTTTTCTTATTGGGATCTTATTGTTTAGTTAGTCTCAAAGGGTGTGTCTCAAACATAGGACTCAGGATAGATAGTTGCTTTCTTTCCTTATTTAGTGAACCAACTTAGCTTACTAATTATCCTACCACAAACATTCAGAATGCACTTCACAAAATAACTCCACTCTTGTTCTTTTCATCACATTTCCTTTTTGATTAACTTAAAGAAACAAGCATACCAGTAAGAAAGATGAAAGTGAACACTCAAGACATTAAGCTAGCGCATTTAGATGTGAATAAAGAGGAACAAGTAAAAGATGCAGGTTCTATTCAATCATTTTTCACTTAGAGTTCTTCATTTCGAGATGGTTTGAAACAACCTCATGATATCTTCCTTGGTATTCTCGTCCTAGTATTTGCATTCCTGCCTATTTCCTTGGATGATGGGGTATGCTCATTCCTTGAGATTGATTGAATTCATGCAGCACTATTGAAAGTTGCTTGTTCTCTAAGCACTTGGAAAAGGGTTAGCATGCATGTGTGCTTATGAGCTTCAGAACTTAACTTGGTGTGTGAACACCAAACTTAGTTCTTTGCTTACTTGACAAATTGGATGCATGTAAGAACCTTGTGTGCTTTTTATTAAGAAACAACTATGAGCTAAAAAGATAATCTATATTTTAGAGGCTAAGCCTCTGTCAAGTAAGTTCTCTAATTGCTAGAGGAATGCTTCATCACTAAGGGTTGCAATACATTCTTCAGCTGGAGTTTTGGTGGAACACCAAACTTAGAGCCCTATATTCACCCTTGAATTGTTTTTGGTGTGTAACACCAAACTTAGCTCCTCACACTATAGAGAATCCAAATTGAAATGTTTATTGAAAGACTTATGAAAAGAGAATTACCTCAGGTTGGTTTGCCTCCCAACAAAGTGCTTTTTTAGCGTCGCTAGCTCGACGAGTCTTTCCTTAGTTGAGGTTATACTTCTGTTTGGGGGTCTCCCCCATGCTGCCCAAGTAGTGTTTGAGTGTTTGTCCATTCACAGTGAATCTTCTCTTTGAGCCTTCTTCCGTTATTTCTATGTGTCAATAAGGTGAGACTTTTGTGATTAGAAAGGGTCCCGACCATCTTGATTTGAGTTTTCCAGGGAAGAGTTTCAGTCTAGAGTTATCGAGAAGCACATGTTGCCCTTCTTCGAAATTTCTGGGTACCAAATTGAGATCGTGTCTCCTTTTTGCTTTTTCCTTATAGATCTTGGTATTTTCATAGGCTTGAGATCTAAATTCTTCCAATTCTTGAAGCTGCAGGACCCTTTTTTCACCAGCAGCAGTGCTATCTAGGTTCAGTGTTTTAAGGGCCCAGGAGGCCTTGTGCTCCAACTCTAATGGCAAGTGACAAGCCTTACCATACACCAGTTGATATGGGGACATCCCAATTGGTGTTTTGAAGGCTGTCCTGTATGCCTAAAGAGCATCATCTAGCTTCTTCGCCCAGTCTTTTCTTGATATCCCCACAGTCTTTTCCAGAATCCTTTTTAACTCTCGGTTAGATATCTCTGTTTGCCCACTTGTTTGGGGATGATAAGGTGTGGCAACCTTATGCTTTACCCCATATCGCAGGAGTAGGGCTTCCAATGGTCTATTACAGAAATGGCTCCCTCCGTCACTGATGAGGGCTCTTGGGACTCCAAACCTGGTGAAGATATTCCTTCGAAGAAAGTTTATGACTATCTTATTGTCATTAGTTGGGGTCGCCACTGCCTCCACCCACTTAGATACATAGTCTACTGCCACCAAGATAAACTTGTTTGAATATGAGGGTGGGAATGGTCCCATGAAATCGATTCTCCATACATCCAACAGTACAAGCTCTAGAATGTATTGCTATGGCATCTCATTTCTCTTGGACAGGTTGCCAGTCCTTTGGCATTCGTTGCAGCTTCTCACTAATTCCTTAGCATATTTGAAGATAGTGGGCCAGAAGAACCCACATTGCAGCACCTTTGCGGCAGTTCTTTCTCCTCCAAAGTGACCTCCATAACTAGCAGTTCTTTCTCCTCCAAAGTGACCTCCATAACTAGCACTATGGCAACTCCATAGGCCCCTTCGTCCTTCTTCTTCTGAGATGCACCTCCTAAGGATTCCATCTGAGCATTTCTTAAAGAGATAGGGTTCATCCCAAATGAAATACTTGGCATCATTGATGAGTTTCCTTCTTTGATATTTATTGATTCCAGGGGGTAAGTCACCGGCTGCTTTAAAATTGGCAATATCCACAAACCAAGGTGCTTTATGAATCATCATTAGCTGCTCATCTAGGAAGAATTCATTTACACTTGTATCATGGGCATTATACTTCTCACAAGGGATTCTGGATAGATGGTCTGCCACTTTGTTCTCCACACCTTTTTTGTCTCTAATTTCAATGTTGAACTCCTGCAACAATAAGATCCATCTGATTAGTCTTGGTTTTGACTCTTGTTTGGCAAATAGATATTTGAGTGCTGTGTGATCAGTGAAAACAATAACTTTTGAGCCAATAAGATATGATCTAAATTTGTCAAATGCAAAAACTATTGCCAACAACTCCTTTTCGGTAGTGGTATAATTCCTTTGAGTATCATTAAGGACCTTGTTGGCATAGTATATGACATGCACCAAATTTTCTTTTCTCTATCCTAACACTGCCCCAATTGCGAAATCAGATGCATCACACATCAGTTTGAATGGTAAATTCCAATCAGGTGGGGTGATGATAGGAGCTGAGGATAGCCTCTTTTTCAAGTTTTCAAATGCTAGCATGCATTTCTCATCAAAAATAAATGGTGTATCAGACATTAGGAGATTTCTTAAGGGCTTGGCTATCTTTGAAAAATCTTTAATAAACCTTCTGTAGAAGCCAGCATGTCCCAAAAAGCTCCTAATCGCCTTGACATCACTTGGTGGAGCTAACTTTTCAATTAGCTCCACCTTAGCTCTGTCTACCTCAATGCCTTGATTAGAAACTTTATGGCCAAGAACTATTCCCTCTGTCACCATGAAATGACATTTTTCCCAGTTCAAGACTAAATTGGTTTCTTGACATCTTTTCAATACCAAGGCAAGATGGATTAGGCAATTAGGGAAGGAATCTCCAAATACTGAGAAGTCATCCATGAAAACTTCAATGAACTTCTCTATCATATCTGAAAAGATGGAGAGCATGCAGCGCTGAAAAGTTGCTGGTGCATTACATAGCCCAAATGGCATGCGTCTGTAGGCAAACACTCCATATGGGCAGGTGAATGATGTTTTCTCTTGGTCTCTTAGATCAACCACTATTTGGTTATATCCTGAATAACCATCTAGAAAACAATAATATGCATGTCCCGCAAGTCTTTCCAACATTTGATCCATGAAGGGAAGTGGGAAATGATCTTTTCTTGTGGCTTCATTGAGCTTCCTGTAGTCAATACACATTCTCCAGCCTATGATGGTTCTTGTAGGGATTAGCTCATTCCTTTCGGTGATTCCTCCTTTCTTGGGAACCACTTGAACTGGACTGACCCATTGGCTATCTGAAATTGGATAGATTACTCCTCTCTGCCACAACTTCATAACTTCTATCTGCACTACTTCCTTTATTGCTGGATTTAACCTTCTTTGGGGCTGAATGGAAGGTTTGGCACCTTCTTCCAAGAGTATCTTATGCATGCATATGGCTGAACTGATTCCTTTCAAGTCAGCAAGTGTCCATCCAATGGCATCCTTATATTTTTGTAAGACTTGAAGCAACTCTTCCTCTTGTTCTTGGCTGAGGGCTGAATTTATGATCACTGGATAACTTTTATTTTCTCCCAAGTATGCATACTTGAGAGTGGTTGGCAGTGCTTTAAGCTCCAGTTTGGGCACTTCTTTTCTTTCCTCCTTTTCTTCTAGCATGCCTTGAACATGCATTTTAGCGGCTGCAGCTTCTTTGCTTGCTGCTAATTCTTCTTCTGTTGATGCTTCAAGTTCTTCTTCAAGAGTTTCTTGTACCAAGGCTTCTACGGAGTCCAACCTCATACATTCTCCCAATGAGTTGTGTGGGTAACTCATGGCCTTAAACACATTGAATGTCATTTTCTCCTCGTGAAATCTAAGGACAAGTTCACCCTTTTGGACAACAATAATGGCTCCGGCAGTGGCTAAAAATGGCCTTCCCAAGATGATGGAAGTCTTAGCTCCTTCCTCCATGTCTAATACCACGAAATCTGCTGGAAAGATGAAGTCTCCCACCTTCACCAACAAATCTTCTACTATCCCATAGGGAAATTTGAATGATCTGTCTGCTAGTTGCAGGGCCATTCTTGTTAGTTTGGCTTCCTCAATCTTCATTTTTTTCATCATTACTAGAGACATTAGATTTATGCTGGCTCCTAGATCGCATAAAGCCTTTTCCACAGTAATTTCCCCAATGATACAAGGGATTTAGAAACTCTCAGGATCCTTTAATTCTGGGGCAATTTGTGTTGGATGATGGCGCTGCATTCTTCCATGAGTACTACAGTCTCATTGTTCTTCCAGCTTCTCTTTTTGGTCATCAATTCCTTCAAGAACTTGGCATAAAGTGGCATTTGCTCTATTGCTTCAGTAAAGGGTATGTTTATTTGTAGTTTCTTGAAGATTTCCAAGAATCTTAAGAATTGGTTGTCCTCTCCCCTCTTTTTTAATTGCAATTGTTGGGGATATGGAGCCTTTGAGAGGCATGGTTTGAGCGCTTCTCCTTCTTGATGTGACTTAGGGGTTAAGGTTTGAGCTTCCTCATGTCCTTTGTTTTCTTCATCCAATTTTTTCTCTGGTGGTTTCTTGTGGGTCTCCTTCAATTCCTTCCCACTTTTGAGGGTGATGGCTTGACATTCCTCCTTTGGTATTGAGTTAATATTGCTGCAATTGTTGTATCCAGGGGCTTGCTTAAATAATAATTCAATCTATGTTTCCAGTTTCTTGATGGCAGCATCTTGATTCTGCATGTTGGATTGCACTTCTTCCCGGAAAGCTTTACTATCTTGAATTTCCTTGCATAGATTTTCAAGTAGAGCCTCAATCTTTGATAATCTCTCCTCGGTTATTGATGATGGGTTGAGATTAGGAGGTTGAGAAGGGTGGTTAGATGGATGTTGGTAGGATCTCTGTGAAGTGTGTTGATGAGTTGCATTATTGTTGGAGTTGAGGTTGTGGCATCTCTGATCTTGCCCTTGGTCTTGTTGGTTTTCCCATCCAAAGTTGGGGTGATTTCTCCATCCCAAGTTGTAAGTTTTGGAGTATGGATCATGGACTTGTCTAGGTGAGTTTCCAATATAGTTGGCTTGCTCCCAGTCACCTTCTTCTCCTATGTTCGCTCCTTCTTGAGCTGATGATGAAGTGATGGCTGCTGCAACTTGGTTTTCCTCCACCTTCTTGGTAATATCTGCTAGCTGCTTGGTGATCATCTTATTTTGAGCTAACAATGCATCCATGTGCTTCAGCTCCATTACTCCTCTGGTGTTACTTCTTTCAGAGGCATAGAAGTAGTCATTTTCAGCAACTGTTTCGATGACATCTATGGCTTCTTCAATGGTTTTCTTCTTGTTTAGAGAGCCTCCTGATGAATGATCCACAGCCTTCTTTGACTCATAAGAAAGACCTTCATAGAAGATGTGAAGTTGAACCCATTCATTGAACATATCTGGTGGGCATCTTCTTGTTAGGTCTTTGAACCTCTCCCATGCTTCATAAAGAGTTTCACCATCTTGTTGCCTGAAAGTTTGCACCTCAGCTCTCAGCCTGTTGATCCTTTGAGGAGGGTAAAATCTTGCCAAAAACTTGTTCACCACATCTTCCGAATTTGTTAAGCTCTCCTTTGGGAAGGATTTAAGCCATTTGGATGCCTTGTCCCTGAGTGAAAAAGGGAACAAGAGCAACCTATAGACATCTGGATGGACTCCATTGGACTTCACAGTGTCACAAATTCTCAGGAAGGTTGTTAGATGTTGATTGGGGTCTTCTTGAGCACTTCCTCCAAATGAACAACTGTTCTGAACAAGAGTGATGAGCTGGGGTTTTAGTTCGAAGTTGTTGGCATGTATGGTGGGCTTCTGAATGCTACTTCCACAGTTTCCTGGATTAGGATTGATATAGGAGCCTAGAACTCTCCTTTCTTGCCCAGCACAGTTTGCATAGCCTTCTCTGGCATGATTGTGAGCTTCTTCTTCATGATTGTTCTCCAAATTTTCTTCCATATTGGGTTCAAAGTACTCTTCCCCTTCTTCCTCAGCACCAATAATTCCTTTCCCTCTTGCTTCCCTTCTTAGTCTCCAAAGGGTCCTTTCAGGTTCTGAATCGAAGGATGTTGAAACTCCTTCTCTTCTCGCTGTCATACAATAGACAGATTGCACAATAGGAGATAAAATGAAGAAACTATTCTTGTTAGAGTAATTGTTAGTGTGAGTAATGCAATTTATCAAACAGTTAGTGGGTTAGTGAGCAGAATTGTAATTATCAAGAAAGAAAGAACGAAAAATAAAGAGGGTGAAGGGAGTGAGGAAGAAATTAAAACAAACTAAAAGAAATTTGACTGAGTCAAATAAACAAAAAGAAAAATGCTCAATCTAGTGATCTTCAAACTTAAATCATTGTTGATTCAAAATCAATCCCAGGCAATGGCGCCATAAACTTGATGCATGAAAACTTGTCTCTCAACAAATTTCCCTTTGGCAAGTATATCGAATTGTCGTCAAGTAAAACTCACAATAGAGTGAGGTCGAATCCCACAAGGATTGATTGGTCAAGCAACTTTAGTTAGAAGAATATGCTAGTTGAGCTAAACAGAATTTAGATTGAGAACTTGCAGAAATTTAAATGACTGGAAAGAAAATAACAGAAATTAAAGTGCAGAATCTTAAATGGGTATTTGGGGTAATAAGCATGAAAATAAATGGCAGAAAGTAAAGAGAATGGGTAAGATCAGAAATGGGGAAATCATTAGGTTCAGGAGATGTTGCATTCTCCGGATCAAGTTCATTCTCATCTCTTCCTCAATCAATGCATTCATTGATCTCTTGGCAATTTTTAGTGATTGGATCCCAATTCCTTGGCAATCCAATCTCTCTAAGCTTGAACAATTGCCCAACTCCTTGATTTAATTGCTCATGGGAAGAGATGAAGTGTGGTCACTAATTATACCACATGTATTTCCAAATCAAAGTATTGGCAGGATTACATGTCACTATATCCGTCCAAACCCCAATTTGGTCCAACATGATAAAGCATTTCTAGTATGATCTCCTCATACCTTTTCCAAGGCTCAAAGGAGATCCAATTATGGAGAGTTTCTTTTCCAAGACAACTAACCAATTGAAAAATGGCAGAAAAGAAAAATCCATGCCAAAAGTGCAGAAAAGTAAGTATACAGAGAGTACTTCCCAAAAGTTCTCCGCTTCTCTATAGTTCAAAACTACTCCTATATATACTACTCCTCCTAATCTTCTAGTGAGTTCTTCAAGTCTTGGATGTGGACTTTGGATCTTGAGTTGAAGCAGTTCTCATCTTTAGTGGGCCCAGCTTGCAGAGAAATATGAATTAGGCTTGGGTATTTAGTGAGATTAACGTTGAGTGCCATTGTGGGTTCGAGAACGTTAGTGGCATTCACTTTTTCCACTAACGTTCCACCCTTATGTACCCATGTTAAATCCAACGTTAGTGGTCTTAACGTGACCACTAACGTTGCTTTCTCAATTTTTGGCCAACGTTATTGGGACTCACTTTTCCCAATAACGTTGGCTTATACCCCTTCGCGAACGTTATTGGGAATCACTTTTCTGATTAACGTTGCTTGGTGCCTTTTGTTCCTACGTTAGAGTTCACGTTAGTGTAGCTAACGTGACTCTTAACGTGGGTGTGTCTCACCTTTGAGAGCGTTAGTGACACTCACCTTTGTCACTAATGCTCCAAATGCCCAAATTCTCTACGTTAGAACTCACGTTAACTAAGTTAACGTGGCTCTTAACGTAGTAGTGATGCCATCTTCCAACGTTAGTGACAAAAGTGAGTGTCAATAACGTTGGCTCTTTGATCTCAACTCCACGTTAACTTTCACGTTAATAGTCTTAACGTGAAAGTTAACGTTGGCAATGCTAGTTGGTCCAATGTTAGTGACAAAAGTGAGTGTCACTAACGTTGGCTTTTGTTTTCCTTTTCCACGTTAGAGTTCACGTTAACTAAGTTAACATGACTCTTAACGTGGATCATTGCCAAGTTTTCCAACATTAGTGGTGTTCACTTTTACCACTAACGTTGGAGAAAAATGTTATTGGTGTTCACGTTTTCTCTTAAAGTTGGAGTTCCCTTTCTCTTAACTACCAAGTAACATGAGCTATGGATGGCTTCGCAGGCGTTATTGGTGATTACTTTTCTCATTAAAGTTGCAAGCTTTTTACCATTCCACGTTAGTATTCACGTTAACTAGGTTAACATGAATACTAACGTGGTTCTTCCTTGCTTCCTTTGCCCTGAAATCAAGCAATTAAAGTGCATCAAAGCTCTAGCCAAAGTCATGATATTATGCATCATCAATTTATCATGCAATTCTAGCAAATTTCTCATGAAATCATGCAAAGTTCACACTAGTTGCTTGAATCAAGGCGTGAGTGTATTTTCATCCAAAATTTGTCTTATTCACTAAGAAAATGCATGAAACTACCCTAAAACAGTAAAGAAAAGGTCAGTAAAACTGGCCTAGATGTGCCTGATTTTGACCCCATTGGATTTGTCGACCAGTAGATTGGTCCTTATGGTGCCCTCTCTATGGATGATGTTGAGCCTCCCTCTGAGCCTGCCGCCAAAGCTTCTGTTGTGCCAACTTCTTCAGCTCCTTCCTTTGAGGTCGTTCATCCCGAATTAGATCCTGATTGCCGAATCTTGAATAGGGATAACGGGACAGTGGATGCAGTGCCTCTCCAGACTTGCCCTCTTTCACCGCATGTTGATGCTGCCGAGAAGCCTTCAGATGTTAGCTGAATTTTCTAATTGCTTATGTAGATAGCCCGGCTTGTGGGCTTTTAAACTCTTTATTTTGTAAATGATGTTTTGCTGACTGTTGACACTCTTTCAGTTGCTTGTTTAGCAACTTTATTTTGAAAAAACAAAGCAGTTTCCAAGCTTTTGGGGCTGATTTTGGTGGCCTCTGAAGCTTGCTATTATTATAACCAGTAGTTTTTATATCATGTCTGTCTGCACTCGTCTTGGTACCTTTCTTGGTTTTTGGAGTGTTGGAACTCTTCGTTGTCTGACCTCTTTGGATTGGCTTGATTCCTTTGCCTAATGTTATTTCCAGCAATTCGTTTTGTTTGGATTTTGTTCAGGTCTTTATTAGGAATTACTTTGTATAACACTGAGGTCGCCGATTTCGTCATGTCGGTTTTGTCCAAGTTGTTGTTAGTAACCCTTTTTTGGACTTTTTTAGGTCTCTTTCAGGGATTACTTTTGTAGCTTTATGTTTTGGGCCGACTTCATCATGTCGGTCTCTTCTAAGTTATTTTTGTAATCCTCTTTTTTGGACTTTTAAGTCTCTCTCAGGGATTACTTTTTCACGTCGGGCCCTTCTAAGTTATAGTAATCCTCTTTTATAGGGCTGGCCAGACCTCTTTCCAGGGATTTACTTATAACTTTGGTTATTGCGACTAGTTCGACTTCTTTACATCGGCCAGTCTTTAAGTTATTTTTTAGCAATCCATTTTATTAGGACCTCGTCAGGTCCTTTCTGTGGATCACTTTCTATAACTTCTTGTATTATTCTGTTTTCATCTTTGCCGATTTTATAGAGATTGGGTTTAACCCTCGTTTGGTCGACCTTTTAATGAATTTGGTTTTCATCTTTGGTCTTTATCGTGATTGTGTAGTGAATTTGAGTTTCACTTTCTGCCGATCTGCAGCTTTATAATCGGACGATGAATGTTTCAGATTAATGCGGCTTGAGCATTTGTAGAAGATCTAAACAGATTTTATTCAAAAGAAAATGCAAATATATACATGCGGGAGGTTTATCCTCTAAGTCGGGTGATTTGTAGGTCTTGGCTTGGCACCTCATTAAAAAACCTTTTAAGGAAAAAGAGTGCACCTTATCCTAAGATCCTTTAACATCCGTAGTTATAGTACCTTCTTAGGTTGCAGGCGTGCCATGACCTAGGAAGCTCTCACTCATCGAGTTCGGACAGTCTGTAGTAGCCCTTTCCAAGTACTTCTATGACTCGGTAGGGTCCTTTCCAGTTTGCTGCCAGCTTCCCTTCTCCAGGTCGAGTTGTTCCGATATCATTTCGGATAAGGATGAGGTCGTTCTCAGCAAAAACTCGCTGTACTACCTTTTGATTGTATCTCGCAGCCATTCGTCGTTTTAATGCTTTTTACCTAATCCGAGATCTTTCTCGGACTTTCGGAAGTAGGTCGAGTTCTTCCCTTTGAAGTTGGGAGTTGGCTTCTTCACTATAGTGGATCACTCTAGGCGACCTTTCTTCGATCTCCACTGGGATCATTGCCTCCATTCCGTATGCTAATCGGAAGGGTGATTCCTTTGTAGTGGAATGTGGCACTATTTGATATGCCCATAGGACTTGTGGGAGCTCCTCGGCCCAGGCTCCCTTTGTGTCCTGTAATCTCCATTTCTGCCCAGCCAGTATGACTTTGTTGGTAGCTTCGGCTTGTCCATTGGCTTGGGGATGTTCTACGGAAGTGAATTGTTGTTTTATATTCAAGTTCGCCGCTAGCTTTCTGAAGCCTGTATTTGTGAACTAGGTACCATTGTCTGTGGTGATGGAGTATGGAATCCCGAACCTTGTGACAATATTCCTATGTAGGAATTTTTTACTTCTTTGAGCAGTGGCATTAGCTAGGGGTTCTGCCACGATCCACTTTGTGAAACAGTCTATCCCCACTATGAGGAATTTAACTTGTCCCGATCCCTGAGGGAAGGGTCCAAGAAGATCGAGTCCCCATTTTGCGAATGGCCAAGGTGAGATCACGCTGATGAGCTCCTCTGGTGGGGCGATGTGAAAGTTGGCATGTTTCTGACATGATGGACATGCCTTTACAAACTCTGTGGTTTCCTTTTGTAGAGTTGGCCAATAAAACCCTGCCCGAAGTACTTTTTGGTAAGTGCTTGCGCTCTGAGGTGATTGCCACAAAGGCCACTGTGTACTTCTTCTAGAACTTCCTTTGTGCTAGAAGTCGGTACGCATTTTAATAATGGTATTGAAATCCCTCTTTTGTATAGAGTATTGTTTATGATAGTATAGTATTGTGCCTCCCGTTTCAACCTCTTTGCCACCTTTTCCTCTGTGGGGAGTGCTTCTGTTTTGAGGTAATTAATTATGGGGGTCATCCATCCTTGATCCTGACATGTTATAGCCAAGAATTTTTCTTCTTCTGAGATTGATGCATTCTGCAGAATTTCTTGGATGAGGTTTCTATTGTTGCCCCCTGGTTTGGTGCTGGCTAGTTTTGAGAGTGCGTCAACTCGGACATTCTGTTCTCGGGGTATGTGACGGACCTCATATTCTTCGAGTTGTCTGAGTTGTTCCTTGGTTTTATCCAAATACTTCTTCATGGTGGGATCTTTGGCTTGGTAACTTCCTACTATTTGTGAAGTGACTACTTGTGAGTCACTGAAGATGATAAGCTTTTGAGCTCCAACCTCACTAGCCAGCTTCAAACCAGCTAGTAGTGCCTCAAATTCCGCTTGGTTATTTGAGGCAGGGAACCCAAATTTGTGGGAAAGTTCGATTTGGGTTCCTTGGTCTCTTTCAATTATCACACCCGCGCCACTTCCAGTTTTATTTGAGGAACCGTCCACGTAGAGATTCCATTCTATGGGGATTTTCGGTGTGTCTGTAAATTCTGCAATGAAGTCAGCCAGGTATTGTGATTTGATGGTTGTCCGAGCTTCAAATTGAAGATCGAATTCAGACAATTCGACTACCTATTGCAAGATTTTGCCCTCCAGGTCTGTTTTCTATAAAATCCCTTTTATGGGCTGGTTGTTCTGAACCCTAATGGTGTGGGCTTGGAAGTATGGACAAAGTCGCCAAGATGTTAGTATGAGAGCGTAGGCAAACTTTTCTATTTTTTGGTAGTTCAGCTCGGATCCTTGTAATGCTTTACTGATGAAGTATACGGGTTGTTGCCCTTGTCGTCTTCTCGGACTAGTGCTGAGGCTACTGCCCGACTTCCTACCGTGAGGTACAATATGAGTGGTTCTTCTTTCCGTGGCCGAGTTAGGATAGGTGGCTGTCCCAGGAACCTTTTGAAATCTTAGAAGGCTTTCTCGCACTCCGTTGTCCATCCAAACTTCTTTTCCTTCCTTAGAGTGGTGTAGAAGGGAAGAGATCTTACTGCCGATCCAGCTAGAAATCTGGACAAGGCTGCCAACCTCCCATTGAGTTGTTGTACCTCTTTGACACAAGTCAGACTCTTCATGTCGAGTATGGCCTGGCATTTTTCTGGGTTTGCCTCGATTCTTCTCTGTGGGAGCATAAAACCCAAGAATTTGCCAGCTTCTACTGCGAAGGTGCATTTTGTGGGATTGAGTCGCATGCCATTCCGTCTTATAGTGTCGAATACTTGGGTCAGGTTGGACAATATCATCTCTTTATTTTGCGTCTTTATCAGCATGTCATCCATGTAGACTTCCATGATTTTTCCGATGTGATCCAAAAAGACCTTATTCATTAATCTCTGATAAGTAGCTCCCGCATTTTTAAGACCGAAAGGCATGACGATGTAGCAGTAGTTTGCTTTTGGGGTTAAGAAGGAAGTTTTTTATTGGTCGGGTAGATGCATTGGGATTTGTTTGTATCCCGAGTATGCGTCCATAAACAAGAGGTATTTATATCCGGAGAAGGCATCTACCAGAGTGTTGATACTTGGGAGTGGATAAGAATCTTTTGGGCAGGCTTTGTTGAGATCAATGTAGTCGATGCACATTCGCCACTTCCCATTTGATTTTTTCACCAAGACGACGTTAGCCAGCCATAGTGGGTATTTGACTTCTCTTATGAACCCTGCCTCCAATAGAGCTTGTACCTGCTCTTCCACAGCTTGGGAGCGTTCTGGTCCGAGCTTTCTACGCCTCTGTTGTACTGGTCGAGATCCTGGGTAAATTGATAGCTTGTGGCACATTAACTTGGGGTCTATGCCTGGCATGTCTGCAGCCTTCCATGCAAAGAGGTTGACGTTGTCTCGCAAGAACTGTATGAGTGATTCTTTTATGTCTCCTTTTAGGATTGTACCGATATTGGTTGTTTGGTCCGGGGTGTCCCCGATCTGGACTTTTTCTATTTCACCTTTGGGTTGTGGGCGGAGTTCTTCCTGCCTTTGCACTCCACCGAGTTCGATTGTATGGAATTCTTCTCCTCTGCCTCTGAGGTTTAGGTTTTCATGGTAACAGCGGCATGCCGTCTTCTGGTCTGCTTTTATTGTAGCTATCCCTTCTGCAGTTGGGAATTTCATGTATAGATGTGGAGTCGAGATTATTGTGCCGAGTTGATTCAATGTTGTCTGGCCTATTAAGGCATAGTAGGCTGAACTTACGTCGACCACGATGTAATCTATCTTGAGTGTTCTTGATTGGTTTCCTTTTCTAAAGGTTGTGTGTAGCGAGATGTATCCAAGCGGTTGAACCGGGGTGTCTCCTAGTCCGAACAGGCTATTCGGATATGCTGTGAGTTCTTTTACTTCTAAGCCGAGCTTGTCGAAGGCAGTTTTGAACAAGATGTCGGTGGAGCTCCCTTGGTCTATCAGTGTGCGGTGGAGATTTGCGTTTGCCAGTATAACAGTGATGACCATGGGATCGTCGTGTCCTGAGATGATACCGGATGCGTCTTCTTTGGCGAAAGTAATCGCGGGGATGTCGAGTGCTTCCTCCTTCCCCTCAACATGATATACTTCTTTAAGATGTCTTTTGCGAGATGATTTGGAGATTCCTCTCCCCGCAAATCCGCCGTGTATCATGTGGATGTGTCTTTCTGGTGTACGAGGTGATCGCTCAGTTCGTCCGATAGCTTCTTCTCTTCTTTTTTTTCTTTGCTCATCGTCCTGGGTGGCCAGATACCGATCTAGCTTCCCCTCTCTTACTAGCTTTTCTATGACATTTTTTAAATCAAAATATTCATTGGTGGAATGCTCGCGGATTCGATGATATTCACATTATTCGGTCCGATTTCCTCCTCCTTTTTTTGCCTTTGAGTGGTTGAGCTGGAGGTATTTTTTTAGTGTGGCAAACCTCTCTGTAGACATCCACAAGGGACACCCGAAGAGGGGTTGAATTGTGGTATTTTTTATTTTTTCTCCATGTCGATCTTCCTTCTTTTTGGACTCTTTGTCCTTATCCCGGGAGGTGAATCCGGATTTTGAGGTCTCTCCTAGTCAAGAGTTTTCGTCCATGTTGATGTACTTCTCTGCTCGTTCTTGCACTTTGTTTAGAGATGTGTGGTGTTTTTTCAATATAGATTGGCTAAAAGGTCCCTCCCGCAAGCCATTGATGATGCCCATAATGGCAGCCTCTGTTGGTAGGCTCTGTATGTCAAGGCACGTTTTGTTGAATCTTTCCATGTTGTTGCGAAGACTTTCCCCTTCTCCTTGCTTGATTCCTAGTAGACTTGGGACGTGCTTAGCCTTGTCTTTTTGGATGGAGAATCTGGCCAAAAACTTCTTGGCCAAGTCATCGAAACTTGAGATGGACCTAGGAGGTAGATTATCGAACCATCTAATTGCCGTCTTTGTTAAAGTAGTCAGAAAGGCTTTGTAACGGACTGCATCTGAGGCGTCGGTGAGGTACATTCTGCTTCTGAAATTACTGAGATGATGGCCGGGATCTGTAGTGCCGTCGTACAAAATCATATCCAGGAGTTTAAAGTCTTTTGGGATTTTGGTCTTCATGATCTCCTTGGTAAATGGATCTTGTTCCTTGCAGGAGCTATCCTCATGAGGGGATCGGTTGGCTTTGGTCTTGAGATCGGCTTTGAGTTTTAGGAGTTTGTCCTCCAATTCCTGGCGTCGCCTTATTTTCTTTTGTAGGTCTTTCTCAGCCTTTCGTTGACATAGGGCTTCTTCTTCAAGTTGTTTTAAACGGTCTTGAAGCACCTCCATGGCTCCCGCGTTTGGAGAATTCTTTTTGTTAAGTTGAGGAGTATCCTTTGGTGTAGTGTCCGAATTTTTGTGCGGCATTCTATCATCTAGATCTGAATTGTGATCGTTGTCATGGTCGTCCGCCATGATGATGAGATGACATCCAGGTTCCCCGGCAACGGCACCAATGTTCCGAGGGTTACCTGAAACTGTAGGTCGATCTCGGTCGAGATCTTCTGTGCTGGTTGGAGATGACGTGTCTGGCGTGTAGGTGGTAACTGGAGCTGCCGCATCCGATTTGTGGGACTGTCAATACTGCTAATCCTTTGTCACCGGAGGGTCGTGGTACCTGCAAGGGACTCCGATGCTTAAGTTAGCAAAGGGTATTAAACAGGTTTTTAGTAGAATCAGAGTATGAGTTATACCTGGGTGCTCCAGTGTATTTATAATAGTGTGGGCTGACCTTCTTAGTTAAGATAAGTTGGTTATTTTATCTTATCTTATCTTATCTTTGGGTGAGGTCAGCTTATCTTTAAGGGAACCGCCCTTATCTCTATAGGCTTGGGCTGCCTTTGGATTTGGGTCATGTTCCTCTATTTGGGCCCTTTACTGGGCTTTTCCTGGCAATTTGGCCGAGCTATTTGAGAAGAGGTCGGATAGTCTGACCTGAAGAGGTCGGTCGCTTTGTCGCTAAACATCCCGGGTTGGACAGCTTTACCCAGGGTATGAACAATTTTGAAAAAGATATGTTTTGAAAAAGATATGTTTGAAAAGATATGATTGAAAAGATATTATTGAAATTTATTTTGAAAAAGATTTAATTTTTAAAATCAGAATTAATGACTTGATTCACAAGAAATCAAAAGATATGATCCTAAAATTTAAAGTTTGAATCTTTCTTAACAAGAAAGTAACAAACTTGAAATTTTTGAATCAAAACATTAATTGTTAGTATTAATTTCGAAAAATATGAGGTAAAAATAGGACAAAGATTATGAAACGTTTTGAAAAAGATTTTTGAAAATTTTCGAAAAACAAAGGAAAAAAATGAAAAAGATTTGATTTTGAAAAATATTTTGAAAAGCTAAATTTTTGAAATTGAAATCTTGACTTGACTAACAAGAAATAACTTATTTTAAAAATTTTTGACTAAGTCAACCCAAAGATTTCGAAATTTATGAGTGAAATAAGGAAAAGATATTTTTTGTTTTTTGAATTTAATGAGGAAAGAGAAAAACCACAAAACGACTCAACACATAAAAATTTTGGATTAAAACAAATGATGCATGCAAGAACACTATGAATGTCAAGATGAACACCAAGAACACTTTGAAGATCATGACGAACATAAAAAATTTATTTTTGAAAAATTTTCAAGAAAGGAAAAACATGCAAGACACCAAACTTAGAGATTTTCAATGTTTAAACTCTAAGGATTCAAGAATGCATATGAAAAACAAGAAAAGACACAAAACAATAAAATGTAAAGATCAAACAAGAAGACTAACCAAGAACAACTTGAAGATCATGAAGAACACATGCATGAATTTTTTTGAAAATTTTTTGAAAATTAAAAAGATGCAATTAACACCAAACTTAAAACTTGACTCTAGACTCAAACCAGAAACACAAAATTTTTTTTGGTTTTTATGATTTAACAATTTTTTTTGTATTTTTTTCGAATATTATTTTGAAAAAGAAAATAAGAAACTCAAATTTTTTAATAAGAATTACAGGAATCATGCAATGTTAGTCTAAAGCTTCAGTCTAAAAAGATTAGACATGGTCAGCCAAGCTTCAGCAGACATTACATACAACAGCTAAATTGATGGGAATCAACTGGCTCCTGTGATGACAAAAGCATCATCTGAAACTCTAGAATTCATTCTTAAAAATTCTGAAAAACAAAATAAAAAGAAAAATACCTAATCTGAGCAACAAGATGAACCGTCAGTTGTCCAAACTCGAACAATTCCCGGCAACGGTGCCAAAAACTTGGTGCACGAAATTGTTATCACTAGGCATGGCTCCAAAAACTTGGTGCACAATACCATGATTCACACGTCTCTTCACAACTTCGCACAGCTGACCAGCAAGTGCACTGGGTTGTCCAAGTAATACCTTACGTGAGTAAGGGTTGATCCCACAGAGATTGTCGGCTTGAAGTAAGCTATGGTCATCTTGTAAATCTCAGTCAGGTGGATTCAGATGGTTATAGAGTTTTGATATTTAAAAGATAAATAAACACAGAATAAAGATAGAGATACTTATGTAATTCATTGGTGGGAATTTCAGATAAGCGTATGGAGATGCGTTATTCCTTCTGAATCTCTGCTTTCCAACTGTCTTCATTCAATCATTCATACTCCTTTCCATGGCAAGCTGTATATTGGGGATCACCGTTGTCAATGGCTACCTCCCGTTCTTTTAGTGAAAATGGTCCTCTATGGTTTCTGCACAGCTACCGCATGGCTAATCAGCTTTTGGTTCTCGATCGTGTTAGAATAAGATCCAACGATCCTTTTGCATCTATCACTACGCCCCACAGTTGCGAGTTTGAAGCTCGTCACAGTCATCCCTTCCCAGATCCTACTCGGAATTCCACAGACAAGGTTTAGACTTTCCGGATCTCAAGAATGCTGCCAATTGATTCTAGCCTATACCATGAAGGTTCTAATCTCATATTCAAATGCCCCATTGTCAGAGGGGAGTCGATGTGAATCATTGATTAGAAACCCAAGAGATACACACTCTAGCTTTCGTAGGTAGAACGGAAGTGGTTGTTAGGCACGCGTTCATAAATTGAGAATGGTGATGAGTGTCACGGATCATCACATTCATCATGGTGAAGTGCGAGTGAACATCTTAGAATAAGAATAAGCATGAATTGAATAGAAGAACAATAGTACTTTGCATTAATACTCGAGGAACAGCAGAGCTCCACACCTTAATCTATGGTGTGCAGAAACTCCACCGTTGAAAATACATAAATGATGAAGGTCCAGGCATGGCCGAATGGCCAGCCTTCAAGTCTAAGGAAAAATGTTCCCAAGAGAGATCTCCCTCCTAGTACAATAGTAAAAAGATCTATTTATACTAAACTAGTTACTAGGGTTACAGAAATAAGTAAATGATGCAGAAATTCACTTCCGGTCCCACTTGGTGTGTGCTTGGGCTGAGCATTGAAGCTTTCATATGTAGAGACTTTTCTTGGAGTTAAACGCCAGTTTTTATGCCAGTTTGGGCGTTTAACTGCAGCTTTTATCCTGTTTCTGGCGTTTAATGCCAGAATAGAGCAGGAAGTTGGCATTTGAACGCCAATTTGCGTCGTCAAAACTCAAGAAAAATATGAACTATTAAATATTGTTGGAAAGCCCAGGATGTCTACTTTCCAAATCAATTGAGAGCGCGCCATTTGGGTTTCTGTAGCTCCAAAAAATCCATTTCGAGTGCAGGGAGGTCAAAATCCAACAGAATCAGCAGTCCTTTTTCAGCCTCTGAATCAGATTTTTGCTCAGGTCCCTCAATTTCAGCCAGAAAATATCTAAAATCATAGAAAAACACACAAACTCATAGTAAAGTCTAGAAATGTGAATTTTTCTTAAAAACTAATAAAAATATACTAAAAAGTAGCTAGATCCTACTAAAAACTTTCTAAAAATAATGCCAAAAAGCTTATAAATTATCGCTCATCAGCTGGCTCTCTAGTTTGCTCCATCCTCCTCTTGGTGATGGGCATGTCCACCTCAATAGGAATGTCTCCTTCTATGACAATTCCAGCTGAATTGCATAGGTGACAGATAAGGTGAGGGAAGGCCAACCTCGCTAAGGGGGAAGGCTTTTCAGCTTTCCTATACAACTCTTGAGGTATTACCTCATGTACCTCCACCTCACTTCCAATCATGATGCAATGAATAATGATTGCTCTATCTATGGTAACTTCTGACCGATTGCTAGTAGGGATGATAGAGCGTTGGATAAATTCCAACCATCCTCTAGCTACGAGTTTGAGGTCAAGCCTTCTCAGTTGGATAGGCTTGCCTTGAGTATCCCTCTTCCACTAAGCTCCTTCCACACAAATGTCTGAAAAAACTTGGTCCAGCCTCTAGTCAAAATTGAATCTCCTAGTGTAAGGATATGGATCTCCTTGCATCATTGGCAAATGGAGCGCCAACCTTACACTCTCCGGGCTGAAATACAAGAGACGCCCTCAGACCATGGTATGCCAATTTTTGGAACTTGGGTTCACAATTGTATCATGATTTTTCGTGACCCATGTATTGGCATAGAAATCTTGTACCATAAAGATCCCAACTTCTGGGATAGGATTGGTTAGGACTTCCCAACCTCTCCTTCGGATTTCTCTTCTAATCTTCGGGTACTCCAAAATCACCCTCTTCTTTGCCACTACTTCATAGAAGTGGTCTTGATGAGTTTTGGTGATGAATTTCTCCATCTCTCAAGATTCAGAGGTAGAAGCAGCCGCTTTCCCTTTTCTCTTTCTAGAGGATTCTCTGACTTTGGTACCATAAGTAAGAATGGAAAGCAAAAAGTAAGGCTTTTCCAACACCAAACTTAAAAGCTTTATTCGTCCTCGGGCAAAATATGAAGAAAAAAGTAGAAAAAGAGAATAGAGGAGATGGAGGGAGAGAGGAGAATTTGGTCAAGTGGGGCTTTAGTGTATGAATGGAGTGTGTATGAAAGGTAGGAAGAAGGGGTATTTATAGGAGTAGGAAAGGTTGGGTTCGAATGAACGGGTGGGAATTGGGTGAGAAATTTTGAATTTGAAGTGGGTGGGGGTTGGTGGGAGTTATGATGGTTTTGGGTCGGGGTGGCAAAGTGGGCCGGCCCGCCCCAACCTGTCCCGCCAACTAAAATGGTTTCATAATGCTAGCCCGTCCCACTTTATGGTGGATTGGCGGGTCGACGGGTTAGACCAGTTGATACTTTTTTTTTTTGAAAAATAAAATTCATTAAAATTAACTAAAAAATAATAATTAAAAAATAAAATACAAAAAACAAATAGTCAAATTATAATATAATTTTTTATTATTTTTTTAAATTTTTAACTTCAATAAAATTGTTTAAAATAATATTTGTCAATATAATCATCTTTATTATAAAAAATAAGTCACATAATTTGAGCATATATACGAAATTATAAAATAAAATAAATAAAGTTAATAACTAAAAGAAGAATGAAAACAAAAAATGAAAAATAAAGTGTTAAAAAATTCTATAATTATTAATTTCATAATAGTAATCACACTTTTATTTAATAAAAAAAAGAAAAATAAAATCTTCGGCCCGGCGTACCGGCCCGCCCCGCCCCGCCAAAACCCGCCAATTTGGCGGTGCGGGTTTTGGCAGATTTTTTAAATTTGGTAGGCTCCAAATCCAACGCCAGCAATGTGCCTCTAATTGGGCGTTGCACGCCCATTAAGATGCTCCTTCCTGGCGTTCAATGCCAGGTCTCTGCCTCCTGGCTGGCGTTCAACGCCAACTTCATGCTCATTGGCTAGCATTCAACGTCAGCAGTGCTACTCCTTATGGGCGTTGAACGCCCACTCTGGCCCCCCTGAATGGCGTTCAATGCCAGCAAAGGACCTACTCCAGGGTGTTCTGTTTCCGGATCTGACTGTTTTTGTTTTTGTTCTAAATACTGCACATGATCACAAACTTAAAGAAAACATGAGAATTAAACTGATATTACTTAAATAAACTTAACGAAAAAAAATAGAAATAACTTTTAATTATGGTTGGGTTGCCTCCCAACAAGCGCTTCTTTAACGTCACTAGCTTGACGGTTAGCTCCTTACAGAGATGGATAAGGGCTCAGAATTTCACCCCTTACAGTGAACTGCTTGCCTATGCTCTCATGGATGAGCTCTACATGCTCTAGAGACAAGATCTTGTTCACAGTGTGTGGAATGACTAGGTTATTAGTGACGTGGGCGCATGGCTCAAGCGACCGCGCGAAATGGAGGAAATCGCAGTGACGCGCTCGCGTGCCTGATGCGAACGCGTGGATTGGACGCTTCACGAGTGACGCGAATGCGTGGACGACACGCACGCGTGGCACGAAAAAAGGCTGAATGACGCGCATGCATGGACGACGCGTACGCGTGACGTGCACGATCTGCAGAATTTACAGAAATACTGTCATGGATTCTGGGCTGCGTTTTAACCCAGTTTTCAGCCCAGGAACACAGATTAGAGCCAGGGAACATGCAGAGACAAAAGAGAACATTCATTCGGCATAATTCTTAGTTTTTAAATCTGATTTCACTCCCCCTCTAGGTTTTCTCTCTACACATTCATAGTTCTTAGGATTTGGTTTTTATTGCTTTTTGGATTGGGATATTGAGAAGAGTTATTACCTCCGTAAGACTTTATCACTCTAGTTTGTTCTCTTTACTTTTTTGCTTACTCTTTCATATCCTTAATTTGTTCAGAGTTACAATTGGATTATTTTTAGAATTTATTAATACAAGAACCATTTTTATTTTTAATTGATCTTTTTTATTATTGTCTATCATGTCTTTCTTTATTCCTTATTCTTATTTTGTGAAATTTACATTCATGATGAGCGAGTAGTTCTCTAACTTGATTGGGAGTTGATTGAAAGGAGAACCTTGAGTTAGAATGCTCAAAAGTAAAATTGTAATTGGGTTTATTTTTGGATGGCTCTCTAGTCACTGACACTAATCCTTCCCAAGGGAGAGGATTAGAACTTGTGAATAGAAGTAGAATTCCAACTTACTTGACTTTCCTTTACCTAGTAAAGGAAAACTAAGTAGAAAAACCTTCAATTATCAATTGATCTTGGGAAAACACCAACAAGGATAGAACTTTTGATTAATCTACTCCCGGTCAAGATTTTTATTTAAATTACATCAATTCTCTAATTTAATTTCTTGTTTATCAAACTCAAAACCATTTTGGAAAACCTCTGATTAATAAGACAGCACATCCTCCTGCAACTCGTTGGGAGACGACCTGAGATTCATACTCCCAGTATTTTAATTCTAATTTTGTGACAACCCTTATAAATTGATAAGCGGATTTTTATTGGTTAAGAACTGTACTTGCAACGTATCTCTCATATTAATTTCTTAATCTGCCTATTTCTGCCACGTCAAGTTCTCCCATGTAATTCACCTCTTCCATCATGGTTTGATTTGGATCATAGGCATCTCCATCATAGGAGGTGTCATGAGTGCTACTAGTTGCAGCTTGCACTCCAATCAAGTGCTGAGAGATCATTTGATCTATTGCGTCAATATCTTATTCTAAGCCAATATGGCATTCAGAGTGTCAACTTTTAAGACTACTTTCTTTTGACCTACCCCATTGTTCACAGTGTTTCTCTTAGAAGTATACATGAATTGGTTGTTTGCAACCATTTCAATGAGTTCCTGTTTCTCTTCAGGCATTTTCTTCAAGTGGAGTGATCCACCAGCAGAATGATCCAAGGACATCTTGGACATCTCAGATAGACCATCATGGAAAATACCTAGGATAGACCATTCTGAGAGCATGTTAGGAGGACATCTCTTGATCAGTTACTTGTATCTTTCCCATGCTTCATAAAGGGATTCACCCTCTTTTTGTCTGAAGGTTTGAACTTCCTCTCTGAGCTTGCTCATCTTTTGAGGTGGAAATAACTTGACCAAGAAAGCATTGACTAACTTTTTCCAAGAGTCTAGGCTTTCTTTGGGTTGAGAATTTAACCACATCCTAGCTCTGTCTCTAATAGCAAATAGGAAAAGCATAAGTCTGTAGACCTCAAGATCAACTCCATTAGTCTTAATAGTATCACAGATTTGCAAGAATTTAGATAAGAACTGATGTGGATCTTCTAGTGAAAATCCAAGGAATTTGCAATTCTATTGTATTAGAGAGACTAACTGAGGCTGAAGCTTAAAGTTATTAACCTTAATGGCGGGTATAGAGATACTTCTGCCATAAAGGTCAAAAGTTGGTGCAATGAAGCCACCAAGAACCTTCCTTGCATCTTCTCCATTGTTCTGTTCGGCTAACATGTTTGTATTTTTAGTTTCCTGTTTGAAAAGTTTTGTGAGGTCTCTTCCAGAGTGTTGTGCTTTAGCTTGTTGCAAACGCTTCCTTAGGGTCCTCTCAGGTTCAGGATCAGGATCAAAGAGAGGTTCTTTATCACTGTTCCTGCTCATAAACAAGAAAAAGAAAACAAGAAAGAAAGAGAATGGGAGCTCTATGTCAAAGAATAGAGAACTTCCTATGAGATGTGAGGAAGAAAGAAGAATAAGGATAAAAGAATGAGATGAAGAATTCGAATAAAGGGGGTAAAGAATTCGAAAATTAAGAAGTGAAAAGAGAAACTAGAATTAAAATATTTTTGTTTTTTTATTTATTAATTGAATAGGAAATTAGAAGCTAATTAACTAAAAAAATTTGAAAATTGGAAGATGAATTTCGAAAAAGAAAAGAGAGAAAGAAACAAGAATTTTCCAAAAAATAGAAGAGAGAGGAATTAGTTTGGAAGTTTTGAAAAAGAAGAAAGAGAAAACAAGTAACAAATTAAGAAAGATTTGAAAATAAGATAAGACAAGAGATTTGAAACAAGATTTAATTTTGAAATTTAAAATTTGAAAAAATGAGATAGAAATTGAAAATATTTGAAAATGATTTGATTTTGGATTTTGGAATTGAAACAAGATAAGATAAATATTTGAAAACAAGTTGAAAAAGATAAGATATGATGAAGATTTGGAAAAGATTTAGAAAGATAAGATTTGAAATTTGAAATAAGATAACATGAGATTTTTGAAATTTAAAGAAAGATAAAAAGATAACATAGAGATTTGAGAACGATATGATTTTTGAAAAGATTTAAAATTAAGAAAAGATAAGATAATGATTTGAAATTAAAATTTGAAATTTCTTTTGGAATTTTAGAAAAAAAATTTTTTGACTAAAGATAAAAAAAGATTTTTTATTTTTTATTTTTGAATTAATGAAGAAAGAGAAAAACAACCAAAAGACACCAAACTTAAAATTTTTAGATCAAAAGGCACTTGTTTTTCGAAAATTGAAAAGAAAAACTCCAAAAGACACCAAACTCAAAAATTTCAAGATCAAAATAAGAAAAGAAACAAGAACAACTTTAATACCAAGAAAGAACACTAAGACAATTTCAAAAATTCAAAGGAAACAAAGAACACACAAAGAACGCAAAACTTAAGAATTGACACTAGACTCAAACAAAAGATACTATTTTTGAAATTATTTTTTGAAAAAGAAACAAGAAAATTTGAAACTTTAATAAGAACAAAAACAAAAGACTCAAATAAAATAGTAAAAAATACATAATCTAAGCAACAGGATAATCTAGTTGTTTGTCAAATCCGAACAATCCCCGACAACGGCGCCAAAAACTTGGTGCGCGAAACTGGCTCCGCACGTTTCACACAGATAGACCGGCAAGTATACCGGGTCGTCTAAGAAATACCTCAAGTGAGTGAGGGTTGATCTCACAGAGATTGTTGGTTTGAGCAAGCAGTGGTTACCTTGTAGATCTTACTTAGGCAGTTAGAAATTATAGTTTGTCACGGAAAACGCATAAAACAAAATAAATAAATGAAATGTTACTAGATAGATGAGAAATCAATGGTATGAGAATGGTTGAGGCTTCGAAGATGCTTTGTCTTTCCGGATTGACTTTTCTTACTGTCTACTTCAATAACTTTCTGATTCCTTCAATGTCAGCCGTAAGTGATTAACTCATATCCTCTCATCAAATTAACCTCCTCCACTGCAACAACCCACTACGTTGAGATGACTCATATCCTCTCATCAAGCCACCTCTAGGTTTCTCACAGTAGTAGAAGATGAAGCTCTAAGCAATCCACTTCCCTTTATGATCCCACTCAAGATGGCACAGACAAGGCATATCTTCTAAATTAGAAAGTGCTGATTCTCTAACTCTAGTTTTAACGCCATAGAGACCTCACTTACCCACGGTCAACGGGATTTTATGTCACGTATCCAAAGTTGCCCAGGTACTCTATTGGAATCCGCAATGCAATCTCTAGCTTTGGTTCAACACTATCCGGGTCAGGACTCGCACGGAACCCATTTAGAACAAGGATGATTATCACAGGTCACACTCAATTCATGAGATGAAGAACGAGAATGCATAAGAGAATAGAATTAGACATATTGAACTAGAATGGTAATATTATTAATCCATAAAACTCAGCAAAGCTCCTAACCTTAACTTTAGGAGGTTAGTGACTCATGCTAACAGAGAAATACAATGGAAAACCTTAAAGTGGACAAGAGTTTTATGACAAGGGTGAACTTTTGTATATATATACTAATCTGTTAACTAAGAATTACAAAAATAAGATAAACTAGTCTTGTAGTTCGAAAATTCACTTCTGACGCCCACTTGGTGAGTGTTTGGGCTGAGCTTGAGTGTCTCCCACGAGCTAGTTCCCCTTAGGGGTGTTGAACGCTGGCTAGGGACTCCCTTTTGGGTGTTGGACGCCAGCTGCTCCCCTGTGGGCGCTGGACGCCAGGAATGGGGCTGGTGGCTGGTGTTGAACGCCAATTTTGGACCTTCATTTCCAAAGCAAAGTATAAACTATTATATATTTATGGGACGCCCTAGATGTTAGCTTTCTATTGCCGTTAAGAGTGCACTATTTGGACTTTTGTAGCTCCAGAAATGCTCCTTTGAGTGAACGGAGATCAGATCCTGACAGCATCTACAGTCCTTTCTCTGTCTCTGAATTAGACTCTTACTCAAGCTCCTTAATTTCAGCCAGAAAATAGCTAAAAACACCATAAAACACAAAAACTCAAAGTAAAATCCAAAAATACGAATTTCTCACTAAAACCTATGAAAACTTAATAAAACTTAAAGAAAATATAATGAAAACTATATGAAAATGATGCCAAAAAGCATATAAAATATCCGCTCATCAGTTGGATTGTAGTGAATTAGATGTTGATTGAGCTGTTCGGGCCTGAGGTTGTGATTGATTATGTGATGGGCAGAAAGCCGCGATTGGTTTGTGTTTGTGGTTTAGTAAAGTATGAAAAATCAAACCGGTTCAACATAGACTTAATGAACTTATGCTTGGAATAGGTTGGTCATTCATATTGTCTAGTAATACTTTTAAGATTTTATAAGAAAGGAAAAAGCTTTAGCTTTTCAAGAATTCATTGATTTCTCTTTTAAAAAGGATTTTGAATATTTGAATGTAAACCTTTGGCTTTTGAAAGGATACATAAGACGAGCAACGATCACTGTACCTTGAACACAGTTTTATTTTACGTATCTTATTATAGCAATTCTCTAATCCTATAGTGGGAACCAATGAGGATGATGTTCTCACTCCCCTAAAGGTTTTCCCTTTTCAGGATATGGACGAAGAAGTTTTGAAGAGTTTATTTCGTTTTCTGTTTGCATGATATTTTGTATTGTTTAGATATTATGTTTTCCTCGCCTTTATCTTTACAAATTTTGTAAGAAGGACAGAAATTGTGAAATGCAATGCTTGTAAATTAATATTATGTCTATATATGATTTGTAAGTATTGTATCTGGTCTGTATGTACGTATTTATGTTTTTAACTAAAAGGTCCCCTTTGGAAAGGTTACAGTTTTAAGTTTTAGTCAGGCTCTTGTCTTAGTATTAAATATGTTTAAAGTCATCGTAATACCTAAACTATCTGAGTGGCACAGCCTGAAGTGTGACATTTTATAGCAAGGGTGTTATAACAATCGTAGGTTGGATTCAAAGGTGATCGCTCAACACATATTCACAATGGTCAAAGCAGATCCAACAATCAGCATCGGGATTCTGCAAGGAGGTATGGAGAATCACTTCGGTTACAAGGCGTCCTACAAAAAAGTTTGGCTTGAAAAGCAGAGGGTCACTGCTAGAATATATGGTGATTGAGAGGAGTCATACAATGAGCTCCCTTGTTGGTTATTTGCTATGCAGATGTACTTGCCCGATAAGATTCATTACATTAACCTTAGTTATGTATAAAGTCACTATCTACATGTGCTAACTGTTGACGTTTTTTAGGTACTTAGATGCAACTTATGACACAACCTTGGCCTGGTTCAATCGACACTATCATGTTTCATCAGGTTTTTTGGACGTTTTCATTGTGTGTTGAGATTTTCAAGCATTACAAGCCACTTATTTTCATCAATGGCACCCACTTATACGGCGAATTCGGAGGCACGTTACTGATGGTCATTGCTTAAGATGGCAATGCAAACATTTAGCATATTGCATTTTTGTTATTGAGGGTGAGATGAAGGAGGCTTGGTCATTCTTTCTTACATATCTGCTGCAGCATGTGACACCACAACCCGACATCTTAGTTGTTTTTAGACAAACACAAATCAAATTGATGCCGCGTTGAACGCCGATGGAAGTTTCTAGAAACCACCTCATGCCTTCCAGGAATTTTGAACGAGACACATTGCTGCCAACTTCATGACTCACTTTATAAACAAGGACTTGAAGAAGGTTCTGGTTAACACAGCCTATTCGAAGTTGCAGCGGGAGTTTGCTCATTATTTTGGCTGTCTGAGGGGAGAAAATGTAGTAATCACAAAGTGTCTTAAAGAAATGCCTCGGTCACATTGGGCGCAGTATAGAGATGAAGGTCGTCAGTTTGATCACATGATGGCAAACATCTCGAAGTGCATTAATGTTGTCATGAAGGGTTCTCGTAATTTGCCCATCACGGTGATTGTTAAGTCAAGTTATTCCCGTTTGGGTGAACTTTTTGCTAGGAAGGGTTCAGAGGCCCTTGCCTAGCTTCAAGTCGGTGGTGCTGAATTCTCATAGACGTTGATGAAGGCCATAGAATACAACTCAAAGCACATGAACACTATGAATGTTTACCAATTTAATTAGTCGAGGACTACGTTCATGGTTGAAGAGTTAGCAACAGTGCCTGGGTCTAGACAACAGAATTAACAAGTGCTACTTGATGTGTAAACCCCGTTAAATTAATAGATAATTAGTCAATAAATTAGTCTTTAATAAAGAAGATTAAAAATGTAAATATTATATTAAATTAGGATAGAGTTCATCGAAACGATAATTTTAACACTAATTTCAAAGAAAACGGATCAAGATTGGACAAAACGGGCCGAACTGGTTAAACCAGGCCCAACCGGCCCAACATTAAAGAACCCAAGTTTTGTCTTCTCCCTCATTTCAGCAGCAACAAAGTTGAAGGCTTCCAGGGAGAAGAGAAACAAAAAACTCTCGAACCCTTACGCTAGTTTCCAAATCCCGTAACTTCTCCGTCCGAGCTCCGATTGTCGCACCGTTTACGGCCACGCATCCACCACGTTGAGCTCTACATTTCTACCGAAACAATTTCATAGGTAAGCCATTAAATATTCTTATCCACTCTTTTCCCCGAATTTTTGAAAAATTGAAAGAGATGTTGAATTTCTTTAATTTATAATGTTTTAAGATCCAATTAGCTTGAGAAAAATGTTCACTCTTGCTTAAGTGAAGCTTGGGTAAGGTGAGGATACCGTAATTCTATTTTAATTTCATTGAATTTGATCTTTGAGTATTAAATTGGATATATATGTGTTATAAATGTGTATTAGGTTGAAAATAAATAATTGGAGCTTGAAATTGCGAATATTGGAACTTGGAGGAAACTGATCCTAGAGTTTATTGAGTTTTGGGGGGGCTGCCTTGGTTTTAAATAAATTGCTTTGGTTGCTACGTGGAAATCGGCCAAGGTATGGCTTAGGTTTCTTTCATTTAATATATAATATTCTGTGAAAACTTAGGCTAGATGACCGTAGGATAAGTTGGAATGCAAGTGTAGGTTTAAGGTTTAGCAATTTGTTGATGAATATATTTGGTTGGTGTTTGTTGGATAACAAGTGATTGATTATGGATGGAGATGGTTATTATGTTAATTTGGAAAGAATCATGGTTGAATTGTTAATTATGAGTGCAGGTATATTGAAGGAAAGCTTGATTGATTGATTATGAAATGTTACGAATAATCATGTGTGATACTTGATTTGATAATCAAATGAATGATCATGTATGAAACTTGGCTTGAATGGTTAAATGATCTGAGATACGAGATTCCCTTGATAAAGTGCCGTGGCTTGCCACCACGTGTACCATGTTGAAAACTCGATACTCTGTTGACTTTACAACGTAAGGGTGACCGGGCACTTATAAATTCCCGGGAATATTAACCCCTGATGCGGTATTTTACAACCACACTAACTAACCGGCAAGTGCACCGGGTCGTACCAAGTAATACCTTACATGAGTAAGGATCGATCCCACGAGGATTGATGGATCAAGCAACAATCGCGTTTGATAGGATTAGTTAGGCAAGCAGAAAAGGGTTTTGAGATATTCAAAAGATTTAAATTCGAACTCAGAATATAAAAAGGGTAGACAAATAAATAAGTCGGGAATAAAATATTGAGAAAACAGTTAAGGTTTCAGAGTTATCTATTTTCCAGATTAATTTTTATTGCTAATTAATTTAATCATGCAAGATTTAATTTCATGGCAAACTATATGTGACTAGACCCTAATTCCTTAGACCTTCCTAGTCTCCTCTAAAATTCATTAATTGCCAATGCCTTGGTTAATTAATTCCAATCAAAGGGTGATGATCAATTTCTAGTTTATATGCCAAAAGAATCCTAATTATCCACAAATAAGGGGATTATATGTCACGTATCCCGTTAAATACAAACAATTAGAAATTCAGTATAATATGTTTTCAAGCTGTTGTTCAAGTAAAGAGCTTTTCCAAGTTTTACAAGAACTCAATTAGAACATGGGTCATACTTCCATTCCACCCAATGTTCATAGAATAAAGAACGAAAACAAGTTTAGCACGTGGCGCATGTCACACGTACGCATCAGTCACACGTACGCGTTGCTGGTCTTCTTCGCAAGTCACGCAGACGCGTCGGTCACGCGAACGCGTCGCTGAGTCAATCCTCAAATCACGCGTACGCGTCAGTCACACGTATGCGTCGCGATGGATACTTCCAGATCACGCGCACATGTCAGGAACGCGTGCACGTCGCTCCTCGCAGCCATCTCCTTTGATTCTTGTGTTGCAGAAATTCTGTCAAATTCCGCCGAATGCTACCCGAAATAAATAAAATTGCCCAAAACTCAAAATAGCATCCATAGTGGCTAAAATATAATTAATTCTTAATTAAACTCAACAATTTAAGTGCAAATTCACTAGGAAAAGATAGACAAGATGCTCACGCATCACAACACCAAACTTAAACTGTTGCTTGTCCTCAAGCAACCAAAACTAACATAAGCTTAGGATGTGAATTTGCATGAGAATGAGAATTCGATTAAGCTCATGTCTCTTTTTATAGTGGGGTTTATAACTGTAATCCTGAATAGTATTGGCATCACACTCTCCTTTGAATCTGAAGAATGTTAATGTCATTCGGAATTAGAATCCGGAAAATATTATGAATTCTCTGATCTTTACATTTCATAATCCTTGAACACAGCAAAATTGACTTTAATTTATTATTTTTTTTTCTTTGGTGCTTTGCACCTTGAGCCTAGTCGTGACTTTAAATGTTTTGTCTCAAGGATTACTTGAGACAGAAACACCACAAGCACTTAACTGGGGGACTTTCTTTGAGTCCTGATTTTTCTTTCAGTTATTCCCAGATAGTGGTGCTCAAAGTCTTTGGCATACTCTGTTAAACGCACTTGGTCTCGACTCTAAGTGTTATGTCTCAAGGATTACTTGACACAATCACACCACAACCATATAACTAGGGAAACAACTCTTTGAGCTTTTAATCATGTCTGACCTCCCTAGCCATTGATGCTCAGAGCCTTGGACCTTGCTTTTATTTATTAATTATTATATTTTTTTTTCTTTTGCTGTTTCTTTTTGCTTCAAGGAATAAATTTTTATTTATTTCAGAGAAGTCATAATAATTCTCTAAATTCCTGTTCCTTATACATTAACATCCCTTGATTCAAATTCAAATATGCACTGTTCAGATCATGCATTAAAAAATTACAGAAAATACCACCACATTTAAGTAAATAAGACCATTCTTAAAATTAAACTCAATTTCTCATGCAATACATCACTTCTTTTTCTTTTCTTTTTAGATTCAAGATCAGTGAGTGGTACATGAAACATCTTTGCAGCATTAAAGCAATTAAAAAAACTAAACTAGTCCTAAGATTCTAACTAATAAAGGATCAAGCAACAAACAAAGCAAAATAGCAGAAAACCGGAACATAACATAGAAAAAGAAGGGAGGAATAAAAATGAAAGGAACTCAACCACCTTAATTATCCTAGCGAATGCTTTATTCTTCAGGTTGTGCTACTCTGTGAAGATGATTCGCCTCCCTTTTGTGCTAGAAAACCTATAAGCGCAGCGTCAACACAAAACTTAAAGGTTTGCTTGTTCGCAAGCAAAGAAGAACTAAAAATAGAAGAGACAAATATTAAGAGGAGAGAAAAATAGAATGATAAAAGAATAAGAGAGAATTAGGATTGGGAGAGAGAGAGAGAGAGAAAGAAAACCGGGCGGCGCAAGCGACGTGTTCGCGTACGGCACGCAATCGCGTATGTCGCGCATTTTTCATAATAACGCATCAACGTCAGGCACGCGTCCGCGTGCCTTGAATTTGTGCGATTCACGCGAAGCCAGCCGCGCACCCGCACGACTTTCTGTTCGAATGGCTTGGGAGCCAATTTTTCATACGACGCGTTCGCGTCATACACGCGCTCGCGTGGATGGCCATATGTGCAACTGACGTGAACGTGTCAGTCACGCGTCCGCGTGACCAAATTTGTGCTTTTAGCACACTTCTTGCCCCAAGCCAGCACAACTCTCTGCCCAAATACTCTTTTCGTCGAATTTGCAGGTCACGCATTCGCGTCGGTGACGCGCCCAAGTGATTGGCGGAAATTACAAATGGCGCGAACACGTGGGGTACGCGTTCGCGTGCGATTGTTTGTGCAAAAGGCATGAGTCCAGCGCCACTCCCGTGCATCTCTCTGTCAAATTTTATTTTTCACGCACACATAATTGACGTATTCCCGTCAGTGACGCTTGCGCGTCGTGTGCTCTTTTTTTTTAGCTTGAGGTGTTCGGTTCCTGTGATAAAATAGCTGCATGATCAGAAAATTAGTAAGAACTTAATAAAAATCTAACAAGTAGGAAAACTACTACTACGAAAAATAAAAATAGCTAAGGATACGAAATTATCAGGTTGCCTCCCGACAAGCGCTTCTTTAACGTCACTAGCTTGACGGTCAGCTCTGCTAGTTCAGTAGATGAGTGGACTTCTGTCGATCAATCTCGCCTCCAAGATAGTGCTTCAACCTCTGGCCATTCACTGTAAATTTTTTGTCAGAATTCTCTTCTTGGATTTCCACATGACCATACGGTGAAGCTCTGGTAACCACAAACGGTCTTGACCATCGGGATTTTTAGCTTCCCGGGAAAGAATTTGAGCCTTGAATTATATAGAAGCACTTTTTGTCCTGACTCAAAGACTCTGATGGCAATCTTCTTGTCATGCAGTATCTTAGTTCTTTCCTTATAGAGCTTGGCATTCTCATAGGCTGAATATCTGAATTCATCAAGCTCATTTAGCTTAAGCATTCGCTTGATTCCTGCAACTTCTGAATCAAGGTTCAAGTATCTGATTGCCCATAAGCTTTATGCTCCAACTCAATTGGCAAGTGACAGGCTTTGCCATAGACCAACTGATAAGGGGACATGCCAATGGGAGTCTTGTACGCTGTCCGGTATGCCCAGAGAGCATCATCAAGCTTCCTAGACCAGTCCTTTCTTGAAACACTGACGGTCTTCTCTAGAATCCTCTTAAGTTCCCTGTTGGAAATTTTAACCTGTCCACTTGTCTGAGGGTGATAGAGGGTTGCCACTTTATGATGGACTCCATATCTCTGCAGAAGAGAGTCCAACTGTCTGTTGCAGAAATGGCTTCCTCCATCACTAATGATTGTCCTTGGAACACCAAACCGGCTAAAAATATATCTCTGAAGAAAGCTCATTACCACTTTGGCATCATTGGTGGGCAAAGCCACAACTTCCACCCACTTGGACACATAGTCAACTACCACTAGAATATAGTTGTTTGAATGTGAGGGTGGAAAAGGTCCCATAAAATCAATACCCCACACATCAAACAACTCGACCTCAAGAATTCCTTGCTGTGGCATTTCATGGTTGGCAGGGAGATTTGTAGCTTTTTCACATCTGCCACAGTGCTTCACAAATACTCTTGAGTCCTTGAAGAGAGTCGGCCAGTAAAACCCGCTCTAAAGGACTTTTGTAGCTGTCCTTTCACCACCAAAGTGGCCTCCATAATCAGACCCATGATAGTGCCAAAGAATCTGCTGCTTTTCCTCATCTGGGACACACCTCCAGCTGATTCCATCTGAACACCTTTTAAAATGGTATGGTTCTTCCCAAATGTAGTACTTTGCATCAGTCAATAGCTTCTTCACTTGTTGCCTACTGTACTCCCTTGGGATAAAATTCATGGCCTTATAATTTACAATGTCTGCAAACCATGGAGCCTGCTGAATGAGGAACAATTGTTCATCCAGAAACGTCTCAGTCACAGCTGTGGGTGGTTGTACTCCTGCTTCAGGCTCAATTCTGGAAAGATGGTTAGCTACTTGATTCTCTGACTCTTTCCTGTCTTTTATCTCAATATCAAACTCCTGAAGGAGCAACACCCATCTGATTAATCTTGGTTTAAAATCCTGTTTGGTTAGAAGGTACTTCAAAGCAGCGTGATCAGTATAAATAACAACCTTAGAACCAAGTAAATAGGACCTAAACTTATCAACAGCATACATAACAGCTAATAATTCCTTTTCTGTAGTTGTGTAATTCTTTTGGTCATCATTTAACACACGACTGGCATAGTAAATAACATGCACAAGCTTACCATGCCTCTGTCCTAAAACAGCTCCTATAGTAAAATCACTAGCATCACACATTAATTCAAATGGTAGATCCCAGTCAGGAAGAGCTATAATGGGAGCAGAGGTAAGGTTTTCCTTTAGAGTTTCAAAAGCATGCAAACAATCAGAATCAAAGATAAAAGGAACATCAGCAACCAAGAGGTTGCTTAGAGGTTTAGCAATTTTAGAAAAATCCTTTATAAATCTTCTATAAAATCCTGCATGACCCAAGAAACTCCTGATTGCCTTAACATTAGTTGGTGGTGGTAATTTTTCAATTACCTCCACTTTTGCTCTATCAACCTCAATTCCCTTACTTGAAATCCAGTGTCCAAGAACAATACCTTCTGTAACCATAAAATGGCATTTTTCCCAATTTAAAATAAGGTTTGATTCTTGACACCATTTAAAGACAAGAGATAAATGCTTAAGGCATGATTCAAAAGAATTACCAAAAATAGAAAAGTCATCTATAAACACCTCAATAAAATTTTCAATCATATCAGAAAAAATTGAAAGCATACACCTCTGAAAAGTTGCTGGAGCATTGCAAAGTCCAAAAGGCATTCTTCTGTAGGCAAATACTCCAAAAGGGCATGTGAATGTTGTCTTCTCTTGATCTTGAGGGTCCACTGCAATTTGATTATATCCAGAATATCCATCTGGAAAACAATAAAATGTATGACCAGCTAACCTCTCAAGCATCTGATCAATGAAAGGCAGGGGGAAATGATCCTTCCTTGTAGCAGTGTTGAGCCTCCTGTAGTTGGTGCACAGAGATTGTTGGCTTGAAGCAAGCTATAGTTATCTTGTTGATCTTAGTCAGGATGCCAATAGGGTTCTTTCGTTTTAATTGTAAAAAGTCAAAAGGCATAAAATAAATACTTATTGTGCAATAATGGAGAATATGTTGGAGTTTTGGAGATGCGTTGTCTTCTGAATTTCAGGCTTTTCTCTTGTACTCCTCTTCACACATGCAAGGCTCTTTCCATGGCAAGCTGTATGTAGGGTGTCACCGTTGTCAATGGCTACTTCCCATCCTCTCAGTGAAAATGGTCCAAATGCTCTATCACAGCACAGCTAATCATCTGTTGGTTCTCGATCATGTCGGAATAGAATCCATCGATTCTTTTGCGTTTGTCATCACGCCCAACACTCGCGAGTTTGAAGCTCGTCACAGTCATCCAATCCCAGAATCCTACTCGGAATACCATAGACAAGGTTTAGACTTTCCGGATTCTCATGAATGCCGCCATCAATTCTAGTTTATACCACGAAGATTCTGATTAAGGAATCTAAGAGATACTCATTCAATCATATGTAGAACGGAGGTGGTTGTCAGGTACACGTTCATGGATTGAGGAAGGTGATGAGTGTCACGGATCATCACCTTCTTCATAGTGAAGCGCGAATGAACATCTTAGATAAGAACAAGCGTGTTTGAATGGAAGACAGAAATAATTGCATTAATTCATCGAGACGCTGCAGAGCTCCTCACCCCCAACAATGGGGTTTAGAGACTCATGCCGTTAAAGAGTATAAAATTCAGATTTAAAAATGTCATGAGATACAAAATAAGTCTCTAAAAGTTGTTTAAATACTAAACTAGTAACCTAGGTTTATAGAAAATGAGTAAACTAAGATGGATAGTGCAGAAATCCACTTTTGGGACCCACTTGGTGTGTGCTGGGGCTGAGACTTAAGCTTCTCACGTGCCTGGGCTGTTTCTGGAGTTGAACACCAGGTTGTAACCTGTTTCTGGCGTTGAATTCCAACTTGCAACCTGTTTCTGGCGCTGAACGCCAGACTGCAACATGGAACTGGCGTTAAACGCCAGTTTACGTCGTCTATCTTCGTGCAAAGTATGGACTATTATATATTGCTGGAAAGCCCTGGATGTCTACTTTCCAAAACAATTAAGAGCGCGCCAATTGGACTTCTGTAGCTCCAAAAAATCTATTCCGAGTGTAGAGAGGTCAGAATCTAACAGCATCAGCAGTCCTTTTTCAGCCTAAATCAGATTTTTGCTTAGCTCCCTCAATTTCAGCCAGAAAATACCTGAAATCACAGAAAAACACACAAACTCATAGTAAAGTCTAGAAATATGAATTTTTCCTAAAAACTAATAAAAATATACTAAAAACTAACTAAAACATACTAGAATCTATATGAAATTACCCCCAAAAAGCGTATAAAATATCCGCTCATCACAACACCAAACTTAAACTGTTGCTTGTCCTCAAGCAACTAGATAAATAAAATAGGATAAAAAGAAATTAAGAAGCAATAATATCTCAGAGTTTTAAGTGAAGCTCGGATTCTAATCAGATGAGTGGGACTAGTAGCTTTTTGCCTCTAAACAGTTTTGGCATCTCACTTTATCCTTTGAAATCTAGAATGATTGGCATCCATAGGAACTTAGAATTCAGATAGTATTATTGATTCTCCTAGTTTAGTATGTTGATTCTTGAACACAGTTACTTTATGAGTCTTGGCCGTGGCCCTAAGCACTTTGTTTTCCAGTATTACCACCGGATACATAAATGCCACAGACACATAATTGGGTGAACCTTTTCAGATTGTGACTTAGCTTTGCTCATGTGCCCAATTAGAGGTGTCCAGAGTTCTTAAGCGCACTCTTTTGCTTTGGATCACGACTTTAACCACTCAGTCTCAAGCTTTTCACTTGGACCTGCATGCCACAAGCACATGGTTAGGGACAGCTTGATTTAGCCGCTTAGGCCTAGATTTTATTTCCTTGGGCCCTCCTATCATTGATGCTCAAAGCCTTGGATCCTTTTTACCCTTGCCTTTTGGTTATAAGGGCTATTGGCTTTTTCTTCTTGCTTTTTTTTTCTTTTTCTTTCTATATATTTTTTTCGCCAATTTTTTTTCACTGCTTTTTCTTGCTTCAAGAATCAATTTCATGATTTTTTAGATCAGCAATAATATTTCTCTTGTTCATCATTCTTTCAGGAGCCAACAATTTTAACATTCATGAAATTCAATATCAAAAATATGCACTGTTCAAGCATTCATTCAGAAGACAAAAAGTATTGCCACCACATATAAATAATTAGAATTTTCCTTATTAAGAACTCGAAATTAAATTGCCTCTTTATTCTAAAAATCTACTATTTTATTCATGTTTGATGATGATGAGAAAAATAATTTATAGCTTAATTGGAAATAAAATCAAAATAGATATACTAATTACTACTACTCCTATATAACTTCTAAGGTAAATTCCTATAAGAGCAATTATCACAGAGTTAAGTTTAAGATTAGGACTCAACAACCTTTGGTTTGGGAGATGATGGGTGCTCCTTCAACTTGTGGGGTGGTGCATGACATTGTGATTCATTCTTTTCACAACTCAACAGTCCCCGGTAATAGCTCCAAAAACTTGGTGCTCAATACCATGGTCTAAACACAACTTCGCACAACTAACCAGCAAGTGCACTGGGTCGTCCAAGTAATAAACCTTACGCGAGTAAGGGTCGATCCCACGGAGATTGTTGGTATGAAGCAAGCTATGGTCACCTTGTAAATCTTAGTCAGGAAGATTCAAATGGTTATGAATGATATATGAATAAAGCATAAAGATAGAGATACTTATGTAATTCATTGGTGAGAATTTCAAATAAGCGAATGGAGATGCTTTGTCCCTTCCGTCTCTCTGCTTTCCTACTGTCTTCATCCAATCCTTCTTACTCCTTTCCATGACAAGCTGTATGTTGGGCATCATCGTTGTCAGTGGCTACAGTCCCGTCCTCTCAGTGAAAATGTTCAACGCACCCTGTCACGGCACGGCTAATCATCTGTCGGTTCTCAATCAGGTTGGAATAGAATCCATTGATTCTTTTGCGTCTGTCACTAACGCCCAGCCTTCAGGAGTTTGAAGCTCGTCACAGTCATTCAATCATTGAATCCTACTCAGAATACCACAGACAAGGTTTAGACCTTCCAGATTCTCTTAAATGCCGCCATCAATTCTAGCTTATACCACGAAGATTCCGATTAAGGAATCCAAGAGATAAACATTCAAGCCTTGTTTGCTTGTAGAACAGGAGTGGTTGTCAGGCACGCGTTCATGAGTGAGAATGATGATGAGCGTCACATAATCATCACATTCATCATGTTCTTGGGTACGAATGAATATCTTAGAATAAGAACAAGCTGAATTGAATAGAAGAACAATAGTAATTGCATTAATACTCGAGGTACAGCAGAGCTCCACACCTTAATCTATGGTGTGTAGAAACTCCACCGTTGAAAATACATAAGAACAAGGTCTAGGCATGGCCGTGAGGCCAGCCTCCCATAATCTAAGAACTAGACGTCCAAAGATGATCTAGAGATCTAAAAATGATCAAAAGATGATCTAGAGATCTAAAAATGATCAAAAGATGAAAATACAATAGTAAAAGGTCCTATTTGTAGAGAACTAGTAGCCTAGGGTTTACAGAAATGAGTAAATGACATAAAAATCCACTTCCTGGCCCACTTGGTGTGCTTGGACTGAGCATTGAAGCATTTTCGTGTAGAGACTTTTTTTAGAGTTAAACGTCAACTTTTGTGCCAGTTTGGGCGTTTAACTCCCATTCTTATGTCAGTTCCGGCGTTTAACGCCGGGCAGTTTTGAGCTGATTTGGAACGCCGGTTTGGGCCGTCAAATCTCGGGCAAAGTATAAACTATTATACATTGCTGGAAAGCCCAGGATGTCTACTTTCCAACGCCGTTGAGAGCGCACCAATTGGGCTTATGTAGCTTCAGAAAATCCACTTCGAGTGCAGGGAGGTCAGAATCCAACAGCATATGCAGTCCTTTTCAGTCTCTGAATCAGATTTTTGCTCAGGTCCCTCAATTTCAGCCAGAAAATACCTAAAATCATAGAAAAATACACAAACTCATAGTAAAGTCCAGAAAAGTGAATTTTAACTAAAAACTAATAAAAATATACTAAAAACTAACTAAAACATACTAAAAACATACTAAAAACAATGCCAAAAAGCGTATAAATTATCCGCTCATCATGGGGTGTCTGGTCCTTCAAGAGATAGCTTCTGGCGCTTCAGCTCCTGTATCTCCAGATATTTGTCTTCTTTCAGATCAAATTTAACTTCCGGGATCACTGATCTCAGATCCATTATTTTGTGGTAATGGTCTGCATGTTCTTTGGTTAAGAACTTCTCTTAATTCCAAAGTGGTTTTGGAATATTCTCTTTCTTGCCTCTTGAAGTAGTTTGTTTTCCCTTAGGTGCCATGATCTTGATGAGTTTTAGCTCAGTGATCACGGAAAAACACACCAAACTTAGAGGTTTGCTTGTCCTCAAGCAAAAGAAAGGAAGGGAGAGGAATAGAAGGAGAGGCAATTTCGAAATTTCAAAAGATATGATGAGATTTTGAAAAAGATAACTTTGAATTCAAAAAGATAATATGATGAGTTTGAAAAAGATTTGAGAAAAATTAAAAAGATTTGAAAAGAATTCAAAAAGATAATTGAGTTTTGAAAAAGGTTTGAAAATATATTGAAGAAAAATTAAGAAACATGTTTAGGATTAAAAATTTTTGGAATTGAAGTTGAAAGATGAGAGTTTGTAATATGTTTATGCAAGAAATCATGAATTGAAACATGAAAAATGAAAAAAAAATTTGAAGTGAAAACGAATTTACCTCCTCCCCACAATCCTGGCGTTGAACGCCCAAACGCTGCATGTTTTGGGCGTTTAACGCCCATTTGCAGCTTCTCCTGGGCGTTCAACGCCCAGCTGTTTCTTCTAGCTGGCGCTTAATGCCAGGAACTCCTTTGTCACCGGGCATTTTTCTGAACGCCCAGGACGCTGTCAATCTGGCATTAAACGCCCAGAAGGTGCTTCTTTCTGGCGTTCAACGCCCTAAAGATGCTTCTTTCTGGCGTTTAACGCCCAGATGGCTATCCTTACTGGCGTTGAACGCCCAGTAGATGCTTCTTTTGGGCGTTCAACATCCAAAACAGTTCTTACTGGCTTTTTCGCACCAGTAAGCTTCCTTTTTGCAGTTTTATCCTGCGAATCCTTCTGTAACTCTGTGAACTCAAGCAATTGCTATTTTACATTGAAGATATTTGACATAAACCTGTAAAAATCAATTAATTAACAAATAAACTTTGTAAATGGCTGGGTTGCCTCCCAGCAAATGCTTCTTTATTGTCTTTAGATGTACTATTATTGAGCTTTAATCAAGTCTCAGTTTTGAGCATTCTTGCTCAAAATTGCTTTCAAGATAATGTTTAACTCTCTGTCCATTAACAATGAACTTTTTGTTAGAATCATTATCCTGAAGCTCCACACATCCATATGGTGACACACTTGTAATCACATATGGACCTCTCCACCGGGATTTTAATTTTTCGGGGAACAATCTGAGCCTAGAATTAAACAGCAGAACTTTCTACCCTGGCTCAAAGACTCTGGATGACAACTTCTCATCATGCCATCTTTTTGCTTTCTCTTTGTAAATTTTTGCATTTTCGAAAGCATTGAGTCTGAATTCCTCTAGCTCATTTAACTGGAGCAATCGTTTTTCTCCAGCTATCTTGGCATCAAGGTTTAGGAATCTGGTTGCCCAATAGGCTTTATGTTCCAGTTCTACTGGCAAGTGACAGGCTTTTCCATACACAAGCTGGTATGGAGAAGTTCCTATAGGAGTCTTGAATGCTGTTCTATATGCCCACAGAGCATCATCCAAGCTTCTTGCCCAATCCCTTCTACGGCTAATCACAGTCCATTCCAGGATTCTTTTAAGTTTTCTATTAGAGACTTTAGCTTGCCCATTTGTCTGTGGATGATATGGAGTGGCCACCCTGTGGCTAACTCCATATTGGACCAAAGCAGAGTAAAGTTGTTTATTGCAGAAATGAGTGCCTCTATCACTGATTATTACTCTAGGGATACCAAATTTGCTGAAGATATGTTTCTGGAGGAATTTCAGCACTGTCTTAGTATCATTAGTGGGTGTTGCTATAGCTTCTACCCATTTGGATACATAATCCACTGCCACCAGAATATAAGTATTTGAGTATGATCCCCATTAAGTCAATACCCCATACATCAAACAACTCAATCTCCAAGATAACTTGTTGAGGCATGGCATAACTGTGAGGCAGATTGTCAGATCTTTGGCAACTGTCACAATTAAGTACAAACACTCGGGAGTCTTTATAGAGAGTAGGCCAGTAGAAGCCACATTGGAGGACTCTTGTGGCTGTTCGTTCACTTCGAAAATGTCCTCCATACTATGATCCATGGCAGTGCCAGAGGATCTTCTGTGCTTCTTGTTTAGGCACACATCTACGGATTACTCCGTTTGCACATCTCTTGAAGAGATATGGTTCATCCCAAAGATAGTATTTTGCATCCGTGATCAATTTCTTTGTTTGATACCTACTGTACTCTTTGGGTATGAATCTTACTGCCTTGTAGTTTGCAATGTCTGTAAACCATGGCAAAGAGTTGCTCATCTGGAAAGTTTTCAGAGATCTCAGTAAGAGGGAGGGACGCCCCTTCTACTGGTTCTATTCGGGACAGGTGATCTGCTACTTGGTTCTCTGTCCCTTTTCTGTCTCTTATTTCTATATCAAACTCTTGCAGAAGCAACACCCATCTAATGAGTCTGGGTTTTGAATCCTGCCTTGTGAGTAGATATTTAAGAGCAGCATGGTCAGTGTACACAATCACTTTTGATCCTACTAAATAAGATCTAAACTTGTCAATGGCGTAAACCACTGCAAGTAACTCTTTTTCTGTGGTTGTGTAGTTCTTCTGTGCGTCATTTAAAACATGACTGGCATAGTAAATGACGTGCAGAAGCTTGTCATGCCTTTGCCCCAACACTGCACCAATGGCATAGTCACTGGCATCACACATCAATTCAAATAGTAATGTCTATTCTGGTGCAGAGATGACCGGTACTGTGACCAGCTTAGCTTTCAGAGTCTCAAACGCCTGCAAACACTCCTTATCAAAGATAAATGGCGTGTCAGCAGCTAGCAGATTACTCAGAGGTTTGGCGATTTTTGAAAAATCTTTTATAAACCTCCTATAGAATCCTGCATGCCCCAGAAAGCTTCTGATTGCCTTAACATTGGCAGGTGCTGGTAATTTTTTAATTACCTCTATCTTAACTTGATCTACCTCTATTCCCTTGTTCGAAATTTTGTGCCCAAGGACAATTCCTTCAGTCACCATAAAGTGACATTTCTCCCAATTTAAAACCAGGTTAGTCTCTTGGCACCTCTTTAGAACAAGTGCTAGATGGTTAAGACAGGAGCTGAATGAGTCTCCAAATACTGAAAAGTCATCCATGAAGACTTCCAGAAATTTTTCCACCATATCAGAGAAAATATAGAGCATGCATCTTTGAAAGGTTGCAGGTGCATTACTGGTGCACGAAATTGCAGTCACACTTTTGCAATCCCGCACAACTAACCAGCAAGTGCACTGGGTTGTCCAAGTAATACCTTACGTGAGTAAGGGTCGATCCCACGGAGATTGTCGGCTTGAAGCAAGCTATGGTTATCTTGTAACTCTTAGTCAGGATATCAATAATTCTCAGGTTTAATTGTGAAAAGTAGAAGAACATGAAATAAATACTTATTTTGCAGTAATGGAGAACAGGTTGAGGTGTTGGAGATGCTCTATCTTCTGAATCTCTGCTTTCCTACTGTCTTCTTCTTCAAGCACGCAAGGCTCCTTCCATGGCAAGCTGTATGTAGGGTTTCCCCGTTGTCAATGGCTACCTCCCATCCTCTCAGTGAAAATGTTCAACGCGCTCTGTCACAGCACGGCTATTCATCTGTCGGTTCTCAATCAGGTTAGAATAGAATCCAGTGATTCTTTTGCGTCTGTCACTAACGCCCAGCCTTCAGGAGTTTGAAGCTCGTCACAGTCATTCAATCCTTGAATCCTACTCAGAATACCACAGACAAGGTTTAGACCTTCCGGATTCTCTTGAATACCGCCATCAATTCTAGCGTATACCACGAAGATTCTGATTAAGGAATCCAATAGATATCTACTCAATCTAAGGTAGAACGGAGGTGGTTGTCAGGCACACGTTCATAGGTGAGAATGATGATGAGTGTCACGGATCATCACATTCATCAAGTTTAGGAACAAGTGATATCTTAGAATAGAAGCAAGCGTGATTGAATGAAAAACAGTAGTAATTGCATTAATCCATCAAGACACAGCAGAGCTCCTCACCCCAACCATGGGGTTTAGAGACTCATGCCGTAGAAGATACAATAAGAAACGTGTAATGTGTCATGAGGTAAAGGTACAATGTCAAAAAGTCCTATTAATAGTGAACTAGTAACCTAGGATATACAGAAATGAGTAAATGACGTAAAAATCCACTTCCGGGGTCCACTTGGTGTGTGCTTGGGCTGATCATTGAAGCTTTCATGTGTAGAGACTTTTCCTGGAGTTAAACGCCAGCTTTTGTGCCAGTTTGGGCGTTTAACTCCAATTTTTGTTCCAGTTCCGGCGTTAAACGCCGGGAATTCTGACGCTGATTTGCAACGCCGGTTTGGGCCATCAAATCTCGGGCAAAGTATGGACTATTATACATTGCTAGAAAGCCCAGGATGTCTACTTTCCAACGCCATTGAGAGCGTGCCAATTGGGCTTCTGTAGCTCCAGAAAATCCACTTCGAGTGCAGGGAGGTCAGAATCCAACAGCATCTGCAGTCCTTTTCAGCCTCTGAATCAGATTTTTGCTCAGGTCCCTCAATTTCAGCCAGAAAATACCTGAAATCACAGAAAAATACACAAACTCATAGTAAAGCCCAGAAAAGTAAATTTTAACTAAAAACTAATAAAAACATGCTAAAAACTAACTAAAATGTACTAAAAACATACTAAAAATAGTGCCAAAAAGCGTATAAATTATCCGCTCATTACAACACCAAACTTAAATTGTTGCTTGTCTCCAAGCAACTGAAAATCAAATAGGATAAAAAGAAGAGAACATACTATAGACTCCAAAATATCAATGAAACTTAGCTCCAATTAGATGAGCAGGACTAGTAGCTTTTTGCCTCTGAACAGTTTTGGCATCTCACTTTATCCTTTGAAGTTTAGAATGATTGGCATCTATAGGAACTCAGAATTCAGATAGTGTTATTGATTCTCCTAGTTAAGTATGATGATTCTTGAACATAGCTACTTTATGAGTCTTGGCTGTGGCCCAAAGCACTCTGTCTTCCAGTATTACCACCGGATACATACATGCCACAGACACATAACTGGGTGAACCTTTTTTAGATTGTGACTCAGCTTTGCTAGAGTCCCCAATTAGAGGTGTCCAGGGTTCTTAAGCACACTCTTTTTTCCTTGGATCACTTTTTATATTTATATATATATATATATATATATATATATATATATATATTATTTTTTTATTTTTTTATTTTTTTTTTTTTGAATTCACTGCTTTTTCTTGCTTCAAGAATCAATTTGATGATTTTTCTGATCCTCAATAACATTTCTCCTTTTCCATCATTCTTTCAAGAGCCAACAAGTTTAACATTCTTTAATCAACAAATTCAAAAGACATATGCACTGTTCAAGCATTCATTCAGAAAACAAAAGAGTATTGTCACCACATCAAACTAATTCAACTAGTTTCAGAGATAAATTCGAAATCCTGTACTTCTTGTTCTTTTGTAATAAAAACATTTTTCATTTAAGAAAGGTGATGGATTCATAGGACATTCACAGCTTTAAGGCATAGACACTAAGATACTAATGATCATGTAATAAGACACAAACATAGATAAACATAAGCATAAAAATTCGAAAAATAGAAAATAAAGAACAAGGAGATTAAAGAACGGGTCCACCTTAGTGATGGCGGCTTGTTCTTCCTCTTGAAGATCTTATGGAGTGCTTAAGCTCCTCAATGTCTCTTCCTTTTCTTTGTTGCTCCTCTCTCATGATTCTTTGATCTTCTCTAATTTCATGGAGGATGATGGAATGTTCTTGGTGCTCCACCCTTAGTTGTCCCATGTTGGAACTCAATTCTCCTAGGGAGGTGTTGATTTGCTCCCAATAGTTTTGTGGAGGAAAGTGCATCCCTTGAGATGAATCTCTCCATCTCCCATGACTCAGAGGTGGAAGCTTTTGCCTTCCCTTTCCTCTTTCTAGAGGTTTCTCCGGCCTTAGGTGCCATAAATGGTTATGGAGAAACAAAAAGCAATACTTTTACCACACCAAACTTAGAAGGTTTGCTCGTCCTCAAGCAAAAGAAGAAAGAAGAGAGAGAGTGGTGGGGTAGGTGGGGATCCTGTGGAGTCCACAGATCCTGAGGTGTCAAGGATAATTCATCCCTGCACCAAGTGACGAGCAAAAATGCTCTGTCTGCCAATCCTGGCATTAAATGCCGGGCTGGTGCCCATTTCTGGCGTTTAACGCCAGCTTGGTGCCCATTCCTGGTGTTTAACGCCAGCTTGGTGCCCATTCCTGGCGTTAAACGCCAGTTTGGTGCCCCTTTCTGGCGTTAAACGCCCAGAATGGTGCCAGACTGGGCGTTAAGCGCCCATTTGCTGCCCTTACTGGCGTTTAAATGCCAGTAAGCTTTTCCTCCAGGGTGTGCTGTTTTTCTTTCTGTTTTTCATTCTGTTTTTGCTTTTTCAATTGTTTTTGTAACTTCCCATGATCATCAACCTACAGAAAACATAAAATAAAGGAAAATAGATAAATATAACATTGGGTTGCCTCCCAACAAGCACTTCTTTAATGTTAGTAGCTTGACAGTGGGCTCTCAGGGAGCCTCACAGATACTCAGAGCCATGTTGGAACCTCCTAACACCAAACTTAGAGTTTGAATGTGGGGGTTCAACACCAAACTTAGAAGTTGGTGATGGCCTCCCAACACCAAACTTAGAGTTTGACTGTGGGGGCTCTGTTTGACTCTGTTTTGAGAGAAGCTCTTCATGCTTCCTCTCCATGGTTACAGAAGGAGAACCTTGAGTCTTATAGTTTGCACTGTCTGCAAGCCACGGAGCTTCCTGAATAGCAAACAATTTCTCATCCGGAAAGGTTTCAAAGATCTCAGTAGGAGGGAGGGATGCTCCTGCTACTGGTTCTATCCGGGATAGGTGATCAGCTACTTGATTCTCTGTCCCTTTTCTGTCTCTTATTTCTATATCAAACTCTTGCATAAGCAACGCCCATCTTATGAGCCTGGGTTTTGAATCCTGCTTTGTGAGTAGATATTTAAGAGCAGCATGGTCAGTGTACACAATCACTTTTGATCCTACTAAATAAGATCTGAACTTATCAATGGCATAAACCACTGCAAGTAACTCTTTTTCTGTGGTTGTATAGTTCTTCTGTGCATCATTTAGAATACGGATACCATAATAAATGATGTGCAGAAGCTTGTTATGCCTTTGTCCCAATACTGCACCAATGGCATGGTCACTGGCATCACACATTAGTTCGAATGGCAGTGTCCAGTCTGGTGCAGAGATAACTGGTGCTGTGACCAGCTTAGCCTTCAGAAGGTCAAACACTTGCAGACACTCCTTATCAAAGATAAATGGCGTGTCTGTAGCTAGCAGATTACTCAGAGGTTTTGCAATTTTTGAAAAATCCTTTATAAACCTTTTGTAGAATCCTGCATGCCCCAGAAAGCTTCTGATTGCCTTAACATTGGTAGGTGTGGGTAATTTTTCAATTACTTCAACTTTAGCTTGATCCACCTCTATTCCCCTGTTTGAAATTTTATGCCCAAGGACAATCTCCTCATTCACCATAAAGTGACATTTTTCCCAGTTTAAAACTAGGTTGGTCTCTTGGCATCTTTTCAGAACAAGTGCTAGATGGTTAAGGCAGAAGCTGAATGAGTCTCCAAATACTGAAAAGTCATCCATGAAGACTTCCAAAAATTTCTCTACCATATTTGAGAAGATAGAGAGCATGCACCTCTGAAAGGTTGCAGGTGCATTGCACAGACCAAAAGGCATCCTTCTGTAGGCAAATACTCCAGAAGGACCTGTAAATGCTGTTTTCTCTTGGTCCTGAGGATCTACTGCAATTTGGTTGTAACCTGAATAGTCATCCAAAAAGCAATAATATTCATGACCTGCTAGTCTCTCTAGCATCTGGTCTATGAATGGTAAAGGAAAATGATCCTTTCTGGTGGCTGTATTGAGCCTTCTGTAGTCAATACACATACGCCACCCTATAACTGTTCTTGTAGGAACCAGTTCATTCTTTTCATTATGAACCACTGTCATGCCTCCCTTCTTGGGGACAACGTGGACAGGGCTCACCCAAGGGCTATCAGAAATAGGATAAATAATCCTAGCCTCTTGTAACTTAGTGACCTCTTTCTGCACCACCTCCTTCATGGTTGGATTTAGCCGCCTTTGTGGTTGAACCACTGGCTTAGCATCATCCTCCAATAGGATCTTGTGCATGCATCTTGCTGGGCTAATGCCCTTAAGATCACTTATGGACCGCCCAAGAGCTGTCTTGTGTGTCCTTAGCACTTGAATTAGTGCTTCCTCTTCCTGTGGATTTAAAGCAGAGCTTATGATCACTGGAAAAGTGTCACCTTCTCCCAGAAATGCATATTTTAGGGATGGTGGTAGTGGCTTGAGCTCGAGTTTAGGAGGCTTATCTTCTTTCTGAGGAATTTTCAGAATTTCTTTTATTTCCTTTAGTTCCTCCAGATCTGGCTGAACATCTTTAAAGATGTCCTCTAGCTCTGATTTAAGACTTTCAGTCATATTGACCTCCTCCACCAAAGAGTCAATAATATCAGCGCTCATGCAGTCATTTGATGTGTCTGGATGCTGCATAGCTTTGACAACATTCAACTTGAACTCATCCTCATTGACTCTCAGGGTTAATTTCCCTTTTTGAACGTCAATGAGGGTTCGTCCAGTTGCTAGGAAAGGTCTTCCTAGAATGAGAGTTGCACTCTTGTGCTCCTCCATTTCCAGCACTACAAAGTCAGTGGGAAAGGCAAATGGCCCAACCTTGACAATCATGTCCTCAATTATGCCTGATGGATATTTAATGGAGCCATCAGCAAGTTGGAGGCATATTCGGGTTGGTTTGACTTCTTCAGTCAAGCCAAGCTTTCTGATAGTGGATGCAGGTATTAGGTTGATACTTTCCCCAAGATGACATAGAGCTTTCTTGGTACAAGTACCCTCTAATGTGCATGGTATCATAAAGCTTCCTGGATCTTGAAGCTTCTCTGGTAATCATTTCAGAATGACTGCACTGCATTCTTCAGTGAGAAACACTTTTTCAGTTTCTCTCCAATCCTTCTTATGACTTAAGATCTCTTTCATGAACTTAGCATAAGAAGGTATTTGCTCAAGTGCCTCTGCAAACAGAATCTTTATTTCAAGAGTCCTTAGATAGTCTGCAAAGCGGGCAAATTGCTTATCCTGTTCCGCTTGGCGGAGTTTCTGAGGATTAGGCATCTTGGCTTTATATTCTTCAACCTTAGTTGCTGCAGGTTTATTCCTTACAGAGGTGGTTGGAGAAGCCTTTTTAGAGGGGTTACTATCAGTACTCTCAGGTGTCTGATTCCTCATTGGCGTTTGAACGCCAAGATTGGGTGAGGAATTGGCATTTAACGCCAACTTTTCCCCCTTTTTTGGCGTTTGAACGCCAGGATTGGGCAAGGAATGGGCATTTAACGCCAACTTTTCCCCCCTTTCTGGCGTTTGAACGCCAGGAGTATTCCTCTCTGGGCTCTTACTGTCCTCAGAGGGATTTTGGAAAGTGGTTTGGTTATCCTCTGTCAGTTGTTCCTTTCTTGGCTTTTTGCCACTTTGAGTAATGCTATTCAATGTCTTTCCACTCCTTAGTTGAACTGCTTGGCATTCTTCTGTTATCTGTTTAGATAACTGCTGTTTTTTCTGATTCAACTGTGATTCTATATTCTTGTTAGCAATTTTGGTTTCTTGGAGCATCTCTTTAAATTCTGCTAACTGTTTTGTCATCAGGAGTAATTGCTTATTAAGCTCAACAATCTGTTCTTGAGGATTAGGATCAGTAGTTACTGCCATAGCTTCTTCTTTTGTAGAGGACTCACTACTTGTGTATAGATGTTGATTTCTAGCAACAGTATCTATGAGCTCTTGAGCCTCTTCAATTGTCTTCCTCATATGTATAGATCCACCAGCTGAGTGGTCTATAGACATCTGAACTTTTTCTGTAAGCCCATAGTAGAAGATGTCTAACTGTACCCACTCTGAAAATATTTCAGAGGGGCATTTTCTTAGCATACCTCTGTACCTCTCCCAGGCATTATAAAGGGATTCATTATCCTCTTGTTTAAAGCCTTGGATGTCCAGCCTTAGCTGTGTCATCCTTTTTGGAGGGTAGAATTGATTCAGGAATTTGTCTGATAACTGTCTCCATGTCTTTATGCTTGCTGTAGGTTGGTTATTCAACCACCTCTTAGCTTGATCTTTTACAGCAAATGGAAACAGTAATAATCTGTAGACATCCTGATCCACCTCTTTATCACGTACTGTATCAGCAATTTGTAAGAACTGTGCCAGAAACTCAGTAGGTTCTTCCTGTGGAAGACCGGAATACTGGTAATTTTGCTACACCATGATAATGAGTTGAGGGTTTAGCTCAAAGTTGCTTGCTTTAATGGGAGGTATACAGATGCTACTCCCACATGCAGCTGTAATGGGGTTAGCATATGACCCCAGAGTCCTTCTGGACTGCTCAATTCCACTTAGGTCTATGATGGAGAAAGGGAAATGATATGGATTCACAAGTAAAGTAAATTTTTTTTAAAAAAAATAACCGAAAATAGTAAAATAAATTAAATGGAAAATAAAATAAAGATTCGAAAACCAAAAGAGAATAAAATCAAAACAAATTGAAGACTAAATCAATTAATTAATCAAAAAGATTTTGGAATTAACAATTAAAAAGATATGATTGAAAATTATTTTGAAAAAGATTTGATTTTTTTTTTTTGAAATAAGGAAAGAGAAAAACAACAAAATGACACCAAACTTAAAATTTTTAGAAAATCAAGCACAAATTTTCGAAAATTTTAAAGGAAAACACAAAGAAGACACCAAACTTAGAATTTTTAAAGATCAAGAAAGGACTAAGAACATGCAAATTCGAAAAATTATGAGAAAACAAATGCATGCAATTGACACCAAACTTAAAATATGAAACTAAACTCAAATAAAAGACTCTAAACCAACAAAAATAAAACAGTCCTAATCTAAGCAACAAGATAAACCGTCAGTTGTCCAAACTCGAACAATCCCCGGCAACGGTGCCAAAAACATGGTGCACAAAATTGCAATCACACTTTTGCAATCCCGCACAACTAACCAGCAAGTGCACTGGGTCGTCCAAGTAATACCTTACGTGAGTAAGGGTCGATCCCACGGAGATTGTCGGCTTGAAGCAAGCTATGGTTATCTTGTAACTCTTAGTCAGGATATCAAAAATTCTCAGGTTTAATTGTGAAAAGTAGAAGAACATGAAATAAATACTTGTTTTGCAGTAATGGAGAACAGGTTGAGGTTTTGGAGATGATCTATCTTCTGAATCTCTGCTTTCCTACTGTCTTCTTCTTAAAGCACGCAAGGCTCCTTCCATTGCAAGCTGTATGTAGGGTTTCCCCGTTGTCAATGGCTATCTCCCATCCTCTCAGTGAAAATGTTCAACGCGCTCTGTCACAGCACGGCTATTCATCTGTCGGTTCTCAATCAGGTTGGAATAGAATCCAGTGATTCTTTTGCGTCTGTCACTAACGCCCAGCCTTCAGGAGTTTGAAGCTCGTCACAGTCATTCAATCCTTGAATCCTACTCAGAATACCACAGACAAGGTTTAGACCTTCCAGATTCTCTTGAATGCCGCCATCAATTCTAGCGTATACCACGAAGATTCTGATTAAGGAATCCAAGAGATATCTACTCAATCTAAGGTAGAACAAAGGTGGTTGTCAGGCACACGTTCATAGGTGAGAATGATGATGAGTGTCACGGATCATCACATTCATCAAGTTTAGGAACAAGTGATATCTTAGAATAGAAGCAAGCGTGATTGAATGAAAAACAGTAGTAATTGCATTAATCCATCAAGACACAGCAGAGCTCCTCACCCCCAACCATGGGGTTTAGAGACTCATGCCGTAGAAGATACAATAAGAAACATGTAATGTGTCATGAGGTAAAGGTACAATGTCAAAAAGTCCTATTAATAGTGAACTAGTAACCTAGGATATACAGAAATGAGTAAATGACGTAAAAATCCACTTCCGAGGTCCACTTGGTGTGTGCTTGGGCTGAGCATTGAAGCTTTCATGTGTAGAGACTTTTCCTAGAGTTAAACGCCAGCTTTTGTGCCAGTTTGGGCGTTTAACTCCAATTTTTGTGCCAGTTCCGGCGTTAAACGCCGGGAATTTTGAAGCTGATTTGCAACGCCAGTTTGGGCCATCAAATCTCAGGCAAAGTATGAACTATTATTCATTGCTGGAAAGCCCAGGATGTCTACTTTCCAACGCAATTCAGAGCACGCCAATTGGGCTTTTGTAGCTCCAGAAAATTCACTTCGAGTGCAGGGAGGTCAAAATCCAACAACATCTGCAGTCCTTTTCAGCCTCTGAATCAGATTTTTGCTCAGGTCCCTCAATTTCATCCAGAAAATACCTGAAATCACAGAAAAACACACAAACTCATAGTAAAGCCCAGAAAAGTGAATTTTAACTAAAAACTAATAAAAACATGCTAAAAACTAACTAAAATGTACTAAAAACATACTAAAAACAATGCTAAAAAGCGTATAAATTATCTGCTCATCAATTGCACATACCAAATGGCATCCTTCTGTATGTAAATACTGCAGATGGGCATGTGAATGTTGTTTTCTCTTGATCCTGGGGATCTACTGCAATTTGATTGTAACCTGAACATCCATACAGGAAGCAGTAGTATTCATGACCTGCTAGTCTTTCTAGCATCTGATCTATGAATGGTAAAGGAAAATGATCCTTTCTGGTAGCTGTATTGAGCCTTCTGTAATCAATACCCATACGCCACCCTGTAACTATTCTTGTAGGAACCAGTTCATTTTTTTCATTATGAACCACTGTCATGCCACCCTTCTTAGGGACGACTTGGACAGGGCTTACCCAGGGGCTATCAGAAATAGGATAAATAATCCCAACCTCTAGTAATTTAGTGACCTTCTTCTGCACCACATCCTTCATGGCTGGATACAGCCGCCTCTGTGGTTGAACCACTGGCTTAGCATCATCCTCCAATAGTATCTTGTGCATGCATCTGGCTGGGCTAATGCCCTTAAGATCACTGATGGACCATCCAAGAGCTGTCTTGTGTGTCCTTAGCACTTGAATTAGTGCTTCCTCTTCCTGTGGCTCTAAGGTAGAGCTTATGATTACAGGTAAAGTGTCACATTCTCCCAGAAATGCGTATTTCAGGGATGGTGGTAATGGTTTGAGCTCAGGTTTAGGAGGTTTCTCCTCTTCCTGATGGATTTTTAGAGGTTCTATTATTCTCTCTGGTTTCTCCAGATCAGGCTGAGTATCTTTAAAGATATCCTCTAGCTCTGATTCGAGACTCTCAGTCATATTGACCTCTTTTACCAGAGAGTCAATAATATCAACGCTCATGCAGTCATTTTGGGTGTCTGGATGCTGCATAGCTTTGTCAACATTTAACTTAAACTCATCCTCATTGACTCTTAGGGTTATGATGAGCGGATAATTTATACGCTTTTTGGCATTGTTTTTAGGTAGTTTTTAGTAAGTTCAAGCTACTTTTAGGGATGTTTTCCTAGGTTTTTATGTTAAATTCACATTTCTGGACTTTACTATGAGTTTGTGTGTTTTTCTGTGATTTCAGGTAAATTCTGACTGAAATTGAGGGATTTGAGCAAAACTCTGAAAAGGCTGACAAAAGGACTGCTGATGCTGTTGGATTCTGACCTCCCTGCACTCGAAATAGATTTTCTGGAGCTACAGAACTCCAATTGGCGCGCTCTCAACGGCGTTGGAAAGTAGACATCCAGAGCTTTCCAGCAATATATAATAGTTCATACTTTATTCGGAAATTGACGACGTAACTTGGCGTTGAACGCCAAGTACATGCTGCTGTCTGGAGTTAAACGCCAGAAAAACATCATGATCCGGAGTTGAACGCCCAAAACACGTCATAACTCGGAGTTCAACTCCAAGAGAAGCCTCAGCTCGTGGATTGATCAAGCTCAGCCCAAGCATACACCAAGTGGGCCCCGGAAGTGGATTTATGCATCAATTACTTACTCATGTAAACCCTAGGAGCTAGTTTATTATAAATAGGATGATTAACTAATGTATTAGACATCTTTGGTCTCAGTTTTGTTTTATTCTTCATCCTAAGAGGCTATTGATCACGTTTTAGGGGGCTGGCCATTCGGCCATGCCTGAACCTTTTACTTATGTATTTTCAACGGTGGAGTTTCTGCACACCATAGATTAAGGGTGTGGAGCTCTGCTGTACCTCAAGTATTAATGCAATTCTATTTTCTTTTATTCAATTCTATCTTATTCTTATTCCAAGATATTCATTCGCACCCAAGAACATGATGAATGTGATGATTATATGACCCTCATTATCATTCTCACTTATGAACGCGCGTGATTGACAACCACTTCCGTTCTACATGCAACAGAGCTTGAATGTGTATCTCTTAGATTCCCCAACAGAATCTTCGTGGTATAAGCTAGATAGATGGCGGCATTTATGAGGATCCGGAAAGTCTCACCTTGTCTGTGGTATTCTGAGTAGGATCCTGGGAATCCAGAAAGTCTAACCTTGTCTGTGGTATTCCGAGTAGGATTCCGGTAATGAATGACTGTGACGTGCTTCAGACTCGCAAGTGCTGGGCGTTAGTGACAGACACAAAAGAATCAAGGGATTCTATTCCAGTAGGCGCGGAAACCAACCAGTGATTAGCCGTGCTGTGACAGAGCGCGTGAGCGTAGTTTTCACTGCGAGGATGGGATGTAGCCTTCGGCCAGGTGATGCCTCCAGACGATTAGCCATGCGAGTGACAACCGCAGAGGACCATTTTCCCGAGAGGATTGAAAGTAGCCATCGTCGAACGGTGAACCCCTATAAACAGCTTGCCATGGAAAGGAGTAAGAAGGATTGAGTTGAAGCATGAGAATAGCAGGCGTCCTTGAGCATACAGTATCTCCATTCGCTTATCTGAAATTCCCACCAATGAATCTGCATAAGTATTCTATCCCTTTTATTATTTCTATTTTATTATTAATTTTCGAAACCATAAACAATTTAATCTGCATAACTAAGATCTACAAGGTGACCATAGCTTGCTTCATACCAACAATCTCTATGGGATCGACCCTTACTCACGTAAGGTTTATTACTTGGACGACCCAGTACACTTGCTGGTTAGTTGAACGGAGTTGTGAAAACAACCGATGCCATAATAATGATTTCATACAAGTACAAAAGAACATGGATCACAATTTCGTCCACCAGGTTACTTCCCCTTTTTGGTCGTCAATGAGGGTTCGTCCAGTTGCTAGGAAAGGTCTTCCTAGAATGAGAGTTGCACTCTTGTGCTCCTCCATTTCCAGCACCACAAAGTCAGTGGGAAAGGCAAATGGCCCAACCTTGACAATCATGTCTTCAATCACCCCTGATGGGTGTTTAATGGAACCATCAGCAAGTTGGAGACATATCCGGGTTGGTTTGACTTCATCAGTCAATCCAAGCTTTTTGATAGTAGATACAGGTATTAGGTTGATACTTGCCCCAAGATCACATAGAGCTTGCTTGGTACAAGTACCTTCTAATGTGCATGGTATCATAAAGCTTCCGGGATCTTTAAGCTTCTTAGGTAAGCTTTTCAGAATGACTGCACTGCATTCTTTAGTGAGGTAAACTTTTTCAGTTTCCCTCCAATCCTTCTTATGACTTAAGATCTCTTTCATGAACTTAGCATAAGATGGTATTTGCTCAAGTGCTTCTGCAAACGGAATCTTTATTTCAAGAGTCCTGAGATAGTCTGCAAAGCGGGCAAATTGCTTATCCTGTTCCGCTTGGCGGAATTTCTGAGGATAAGGCATTTTGGCTTTGTATTCCTCAACCGTAGTTACTGTAGGTTTATTGCATACAGATGTGGGTAGAGAAGCCTTTTTAGAGGGGTTGCTATCAGCACTTGTATGTGTCTGATCTCCCACTGGCGTTTGAATGCCAGGGGTGGAAGCTGGAGTGGCGTTAAACGCCAACTCCTTACCTGTTTCAGGCGTCTGAACGCCAGAACTGTGCTTCCTTTGGGCGTTCAACGCTAATTCCTTGCTTGTTTCTGGCGTTGAACGCCAGGACTGAGCATGGGTTGGGCGTTCAATGCCAGCTTCCCACCCATTTTCTGGTGTTTGAGCGCCAGAATTTTTCCTCTCTGGGCTCTGACTGTCCTCAGAGGGATTTTGGGTAGTAGTCTGTTCATTTCTTGGCTTCCTGCTGCCTTGAAGTGAGGTATTTAATGTTTTCCCACTTCTTAATTGAACTGCTTGGCATTCTTTTGTTATTTATTTTGATAACTACTGTTCTGTTTGCTTCAACTGTATTTCCATATTCATATTAGCCATTCTTGTTTCTTGTAGTATCTCCTTGAATTCGGCTAGCTGTTTTGTCAGAAAATCCAATTGCTGATTGAATTCAGTAACTTGTTATGTAGGACTGAGTTCAGTAGTTACTGTTTTAGCCTCTTCATTGATGGAAAGTTCACTGCTCAGGTACAGATGCTGATTTCTGGCAACTGTATCAATGAGCTTTTGAGCTTTTTCAATTGTCTTTCTCATGTGTATAGATCCACCAGATGAGTGGTCTAGAGAAATTTGAGCTTTCTCTATATGCCCATAATAGAAGATGTCTAACTGCACCCACTCTGAAAATATTTCAGAGGGGCATTTTCTCAGCATCTCTCTGTATCTCCCCCAGGCATCATACAGGGATTCATTATCTCCTTGTTTGAAACCTTGGATGCTCAGCCTTAGCTGTGTCATCCGTTTTGGAGGAAAATAGTGACTCATGAATTTTTCTGACAGGTGTTTCTATGTTTTTATGCTGTCCTTAGGTTGGTAATTTAACCACCTCTTAGCTTGGTCTTTTACAGCAAATGGAAATAGTAACAATCTGTAGACATCCTGATCTACTTCCTTATCATGTACTGTGTCAGCAATTTGTAAAAACTGTGCCAGAAACTCTGTAGGTTCTTCCTGTGGAAGACCGGAATACTGACAAATTTGCTGCACCATGATAATGAGCTGAGGATTCAACTCAAAACTACTAACTCCAATGGAGGGTATACATATACTACTCCCATATGAAGCAGTAGTGGGGTTAGCATATGACCCCAGAGTCCTTCTGGACTATTCATTTCCACTTAAGTCCATAATGGAGAAAGGGAGATGATGTGAATTTATTTTGTTTATTTTATTATATATAAAAATTTTGAAATAATAAAATAAAATAAAATAAAGACGACAATAAAATTTAAAATAAATAAAAATAAAAATAAAATAAAAAAAGAATTTAAAAATATTTTATGAAGATTTTTGAAAAAGTGAGGAGAGAGAAAGTGGTTAGGATATTTTTGAAAAAGATAAATTTTTTTTAAATCTTAAAGGATAAGATTTGAAAAATTTTGAAATTGAAATCTGAATTTTTATATAAAAAATTCGAAAATATGGCTTAAAATTAGTTAGAAAATATATTTTTTTGAATTTTGAATTTTATGATGAAAGAGAAAAACACACAAAAGACACAAGACTTAAATATTTTTAGATCTAATGCTCCTTGTTTTCAAAAATTTTGGAGGAAAAACACCAAGGAACACCAAACTTAAAAATTTTAAGATCAAAACACAAGAAAAACTCAAGAACACCTTGAAGACTCACAAGAACACCAAGAACAAAAGAAAGAACACCAAACTTAAAATTTTTACAAAACCAATAAAATTTTCAAAAATTAAAGAAAGATTAACAAGAAATCACCAAACTTAAAGTTTGGCACAAGATTCAATCAAAGAGAAATTATTTTCGAAAAAAAAGATTTTAAAAAGAAGATACCCAATTACCAAGAACATAAACCAACGCTCTAGCCAATTGAGCTGTAAATGTAACACTTGTTTTAAAGAAGTATTTTTAATAACTAAAAATAAATTTTTTTCGAAAACTAATATTTTGAAAAAGCACAAGAAAAACAAGAAAAGACACAGAACAAGAAAAACTAAAGATCAAACAAGAAAAATAAACAAGAAGAACTTAAAGATCTAGGAAAAACAAAGAACACGAATTCAAAAATTTAAAGGAAAATATAAAATATGCAATTGACACCAAACTTAAAACATGACACTAAACTCACGAAAAATTAAAACTTTAATAAGGAAAAATAATATTTTTGAAAAAAAAATTTTGAAAAGAAAATAAAGGACTCAGAATTGATGACTCTATAGCAACAAAAATAAATTATTCCTAATCTAAGCAACAAAATAAACCTTTACTTGTTCAAACTCGAACAATCCCCGGCAACAGCACCAAAAACTTAGTGCACGAAATTGCAATCACACTTTTGCAATCCGCACAACAAACCAGCAAGTGCATTGGGTCGTCCAAGTAATACCTTACGTGAGTAAGGGTCGAATCCCACGGAGATTGTTGGCTTGAAGCAAGCTATAGTTATCTTGTTGATCTTAGTCAGGATACCAATAGGGGTTCTTTCATTTTAACTGTAAAAAGTCAAAGGGCATAAAATAAATACTTATTGTGCAATAATGGAGAATATGTTGGAGTTTTGGAGATGCTTTGTCTTCTGAATTCCTGTAACATAATGCTTCCTTACTTTCAAAAGTGCAAAGTTCCTTCCATGCCAAGCTGTATGTAGGGTGTCACCGTTGTGAATGGCTACTTCCCATCCTCTCAGTGAAAATGGCCCAAATGCTCTGTTACAGCACGGTTAATCATCTGTTGGTTCTCGATCATGTCGGAATAAAATCCATCGATTCTTTTGCGTTTGTCATCACGCCCAACACTCGCGAGTTTGAAGCTCATCACAATCATCCAATCCCAGAATCCTACTCGGAATACCACAGACAAGGTTTAGACTTTTCGGATTCTCATGAATGCCGCCATTAATTCTAGCTTATACCACGAAGGTTCTAATTAAGGAATCTAAGAGATACTCATTCAATCTTATGTAGAACGGAGGTGGTTGTCAGGTACACGTTCATGGATTGAGGAAGGTGATGAGTGTCACGGATCATTACCTTCTTCATAGTGAAGCGCGAATGAACATCTTAGATAAGAACAAGCGTGTTTGAATAGAAGACAGAAATAATTGCATTAATTCATCGAGACGCTGCAGAGCTCCTCACTCCTACAATGGGGTTTAGAGACTCATGCCGTCAAAGAGTATAAAATTCAGATCTAAAAATGTCATGAGATACAAAATAAGTCTCTAAAAGTTGTTTAAATACTAAACTAGTAACCTAGGTTTACAGAAAATGAATAAACTAAGATGGATAGTGTAGAAATCCACTTCTGGGGCCCACTTGGTGTGTGCTGGTGCTGAGACTTAAGCTTCTCACGTGCCTTGGCTGTTTCTGGAGTTGAACGCCAGGTTGTAACCTGTTTCTGGCGTTGAACTCCAACTTGCAACCTGTTTCTGGCGCTGAACGCCAAACTGCAACATGGAACTGGCGTTAAATGCCAGTTTACGTCATCTATCTTCGCGCAAAGTATGGACTATTATATATTGCTGGAAAGCCCTGAATGTCTACTTTCCAACCCAATTGAGAGCGCGCCAATTGGACTCCTGTAGCTCCAAAAAATCTATTCCGAGTGCAGGGAGGTCAGAATCCAACAGCATCAGCAGTCCTTTTTCAGCCTAAATCAGATTTTTGCTCAGCTCCCTCAATTTCAGCCAGAAAATACCTGAAATCACAGAAAAACACACAAAGTCATAGTAAAGTCCAGAAATATGAATTTTTGCCTAAAAACTAATAAAAATGTACTAAAAACTAACTAAAACATACTAGAATCTATATGAAATTACCCCCAAAAAGTGTATAAAATATCCGCTCATCAGTAGTCTATACATATTCTCCATCCTGTGACGGTTCTTGTGGGAATAAGCTCATTCTTTTCATTCTCGATCACTGTTATCCCTCCTTTCTTGGGAACTACTTGCACAGGACTTACCCAAGGACTGTCAGAAATAGGATAAATAATTCCTGCTTCCCATAGTTTCATTACCTCTTTTTGGACCACCTCTTTCATGGTTAGATTGAGTCTCCTTTGTGGTTGCACAACTGGTTTAGCATCATCTTCAAGGAGGATCTTGTGCATACAGTTGGTTGGACTAATCCCCTTCAAGTCACTAATGGTCCACCCAAGAGATGTTTTATGGCTCTTGAGCGCTAAAATAAGCGCCTCTTCCTCTTCAGGCTTCAGGGAAGAGCTAATAATCACTGGATGTGAGTCATTCTCACCCAAGAACACATATTTTCGAGAAGGGGGTAAGGATTTGAGCTTAAGCTTAGGGGCTTCCTCCTCTGCTTTAGGCGTGTGAACCATAGCCTTCTGGGGTGGTGAATTATCAATTTCAACTAAGTCATACTCAGAGATAGGATCCAGAATGTCATCAAGCACCTCAGCCTTCAGTACCTCTTAAACAAGTGGTTCAATAACATCTATTTTCATACACCCTTCAGAATCATTAGGGTGCTTGAGAGCTTCAAAAACATGAAGGACCACCTGTTCTTCATTGACCCTCAGGGTTAATTCACAATTTTGTACATCAATCAGAGCTCTACCTGTAGCTAAAAAGGGTCTACCAAGTATAATAGAGGATTTCACCTCCTCTTCCATGTCTAATATAACAAAATCAATAGGAAAGATGAATGGTCCTACTTTAACAAGTAAATCCTCAACAACACCCACAGGTAATTTAATAGAAAGATCAGCAAGTTGAAGAGAAATACGAGTGGGTTTTACCTCCTCAATTTGAAGCTTTTTCATTACTAAAAGTGGCATTAAATTGATGCTATCTCCAAGGTCACATAAAGCTCTCTGAATGGTGACATCTCCAATGGTGCAAGGAATGACAAAGCTCTCTGTGTCTGGCATCTTCTTAGAAATTTTGTGTTGAATAATGGCACTGCATTCCTTGGTTAACACCACTGTTTCTTGTTCCTTCCAGTTCCTCTTGTGGGTCAACAATTCTTTCATAAATTTAGCATAGAGAGGCATTTGCTCCAGAGCCTCTACAAATTGATCTGTAGCTTCTTGAAGACATCTAGAAATTTAGAGAACTGCTTTTCTTTGGAAGCCTTCTGAAGTCTCTGAGGATATGGCATTTTTGGCTTGTATTTAGGAGCCTTTGGCAATGTAGGATATGTTTCTAGAGAGTCAGGGAACGGGTTGTCTGCACGTTTTGGAGGGGTGTGCTCCACTTCTTCTTTTTTCTCCTCTGGAGCTTTCTTTTCAACTAGCTCTTCATTAGCCCTTGTCTCAGAGCCAGCTGTTTTACCACTTCTCAATTGAATCACCTTGCAGTTTTCTTTTGGGTTCACCACTGTATCACTTGGAAATGTACTTGTAGACCTTTCAGGTATTTGCTTACTTAGCTGGCCCATTTGCACTTCCAAGTTTCTAATGGAGGCTCTGGTTTTCTGCGTAAAACTTCTCATTATCTCCCAGTTAGAATCTTCCTTGGATTTAGAGTTGGCCTGCTGAGGCTGAGATTGGCGGTTATTGTAACTGTTCTGTTGGAAACCGCCCTAAGAGTTATTGTTGAAATTCTGAGGTCTCTGGGGTTGGTCCCTCCACCCAAAATTTGGGTGATTTCTCCATCCTTGATTGTATGTCTGAAAATAGGGGTCATTATTAGGATTTTTAGAACCACTCCCCATGTAATTGACCTGTTCAGAAGAGGAATGAGCATAATCATAGTTGTCATTCTGCACTAAATGTCCTGCCATGTCATAAGAGATCTCTTGAGGTGGATTTTGGGTGTTGATAGCTGAGACTTGCATGCCACCCATGTGTTGAGTAAATAGATTTATTTGTTGAGACATAAGCTTATTCTGAGCAAGAATAGCATTAAGAGCTTCCACTTATAGGACACCCTTCTTCTGAAGAGCCTCAGAATTCACAGGATTCCTATTAGAGGAGTATAAATATTGGTTTCTAGCAACCAATTCAATAAGCTCAATAGTCTCCTCCGGTGTCTTTTTCTTGTGCAATGAGCCTCTTGCAGAATTGTCTAGGCACATCTTGGACATTTCACCCAAGCCTTCATAAAAGATGTCTAGTTGAGTCCATTTAGAGAACATGTCCGGAGGGCATTGCCTAGTCAGTAGCTTGTATCTCGCCCAAGCTTCATACAAAGTCTCACCATCCTTTTGCTTGAAGGTCTGAACCTCCATCCTAAGCTTAGTCAGCTTCTTTGGTGGGAAAAATTTTGTGAGAAACTCCGTAACCACCTTGTTCCAAGTGTCCAAACTCTCCTTGGGTTGGGAATCCATCCATAGCTTTGCTCCATCCCTCAGAGCAAACGGGAAGAGCATGAGTTTGTACACATCTGAGTTTACTCCATTTGTCTTCACGGTATCACAAATTTGCAAAAAACTAGAAATAAACTGATTTGGGTCTTCGTGGGGAAGACCATGATACTGGCAGTTTTGTTGCACTAGGGTAACCAGTTGAAGCAACAACTCAAAGTTGTTCGCAGCAATAGGAGGCACTACGGTACTTTTTCCATAAAGATCTGCAGTAGGAGAAGAGTAAGAGCCAAGCACTCTCCTTTGTTGCTCATTCCCATTCGGGTTTGCCGCATTGGCATTCTCTGTATTAGTCGGATCCATAGTGGATTCTGCAGCCTTGTAAAGTCTTGCTTGTTGTAAATGCCGCCTGAAAGTCCTTTCAGGTTCAGGATCAAAGCCTAAGAAATGTTCTTTGTCTCTGTTCCTACGCATAAATAAACAGAAGACAAGAAAGAATAGGAATCTCTACGTCAGAGTGCAGAGAATTCCCAGTGAGGTAACCTGTGTAAAGAGATAAAAATATTGAATAAAATAAATAGAAGAAAAATAATAAAATAGGTAACACCAAACTTAATTTCAGAAATTAAGAAAAATATTGGTGCTATTTATTTATTAAAATTTTTTTTGAAATTTTAATTTTTTTATTTAAATAATAAAAGAAGGAAAAAAAGGAAAACGTAACAGGGGAGGGGGAATGAAAGGAAAAAAAGGAAGTGTAACGGAAAAGAAAAAAATATATATAAACGTAAAAAAAGATTTTTTTTTGAAAATTTAAAAGCAAAATTTAATTAAAATAAAAATAAAAATGCCTAATCTAAGCAATCAAACAACTAATAGTTGTTAATCACTCTCAATCCGCGGCAACGGCGCCAAAAACTTGATGCGGTATTTTACAACCACACTAACTAACCGGCAAGTGCACCGGGTCATACCAAGTAATACCTTACGTAAGTAAGGGTCGACCCCACGAGGATTGATGGATCAAGCAACAATCGCGTTTGATAGGATTAGTTAGGTAAGCAGAAAAGGGTTTTGAGATATTCAAAAGATTTAAATTCGAACTCATAATATAAAAAGGGTAGACAAATAAATAAGTTGGGAATAAAATATTGAGAAAACACTTAAGGTTTCAGAGTTATCTATTTTCCGGATTAATTTTTATTGCTAATTAATTTAATCATGCAAGATTTAATTTCATGGGAAACTATATGTGACTAGACCCTAATTCCTTAGACCTTCCTAATCTCCTCTAAAATTCACTAATTGCCAATGCCTTGGTCAATTAATTCCAATCAAAGGGTGTTGATCAATTTCTAGTTTATATGCCAAAAGAATCCTAATTATCCACAAATAAGGGAATTATATGTCACATATCCCGTTAAATACAAACAATTAGAAATTCAGTATAATATGTTTTCAAGCTGTTGTTCAAGTAAAGAGCTTTTTCAAGTTTTACAAGAACTCAATTAGAACATGGGTCATACTTCCGTTCCACCCAATGTTCATAGAATAAAGAACGAAAACAATTATTGAAATATAAATCAAGACATGAATTAAATTAAAAAGATCAAACGAATCAATCCATGAAAATAGACAGAGCTCCTAACCTTAACAAGGGGGGATTAGTTGCTGATGGTTCAGAGAAGAAAAATAAGGGTTCTAGTAAAAATTATGTCCCTGTCTAAATGTACAGAGTTCCTATTTATAACTAATCCTAATTAATTTAAAATCTAATATCTAAAATTAAAATAATATCTTTTCCTATATTCAAATTCAAATTTGAATTTAAATCAGAATTAATTAACTACTCCGCGTCCTGTAACGTGGGGACCACTTGGCTTCACTGGATCCGCGCCTAACTTGGGTGCTAAAATGGGGCCCAGAAATCATCCCTTAGCATTTTCTGCGTTTCTGCACGTGGCGCATGTCACGCGTATGCGTCAATCACGCGTACGCGTCGCTGGTCTTCTTCGCAAGTCTCGCGGCGCGTCGGTCACGCGAACGCGTCGCTGAGCAAATCCTCAAATCACGCGTACGCGTCAGTCACGCGTATGCGTCGCCATGGATACTTCCAGATCACGTGCACGCGTCAGGCACGCGTGCGCGTCGCTCCTCGCAGCCATCTCCTTTGATTCTTGTGTTGCAGAAATTCTGTCAAATTCCGCCGAATGCTACCTGAAATAAATAAAATTGCCCAAAACTCAAAATAGCATCCATAGTGGCTAAAATATAATTAATTCTTAATTAAACTCAACAATTTAAGTGTAAATTCACTAGAAAAAGATAGACAAGATGCTCACGCATCAACCCCCATTGAGCAATATTGATTATTTGAGAAAAAGCTATACATAAACTCTTGGGGATGCACGTCGAGGGACAGTCTAAGGTTTTTGGACTTGTCGGGTTGGCTGGATAACCGACAGATGAGCCTCATCAGCCATAGGACAGACAAACATCATATGCATACTTCTTGAATTACTTGTTTGTGCATTAACTGGGTGTGTCTAAGTGTACTTGCCATGCTAAATGCATATCTGATACTTGCAGTAATTGTGACCTTCTTGTGCTTGCCTTTATCTGTTTATTTGTCTGTGAAGTACTGATGGAGATGGAGGTATGGAAGAATGGTAGTATGGGACTTAGATTTAAGGTTAAGTTAAGTTAGACTTAGATACTCTTAGAAAACCACCTTTCATGGCTTCTGTTTAATACTTTAAGCTCTATAATCAGAGTGTCGGCGTTCTAGGATTTCCTTTGGCATTCCCAGGACCTTATATATTAAATGTGTGGCACCTTTACCATACTGAGAACCTTCGGTTCTCATTTCATACTATGTTGTTATTTTTCAGATGCAGGTCGAGAGGCATCTCATTAGACGTCTGGACACCTGAAGCGAAGTGGTTACTGGGTTATCTTGTTGTATAGTGATGTATATATATGTACTTACCTTTCTCTCCACATAACTTATTCATTTTGATCCTCTTAGAGGTTTAAGCAGAGGCAGGACTTTGTTTACGTACATTTGGGTTTTGGATATGTTTACATACATGTGTAAATATTCTCCGGCCAGCCTTGACTTCGCGGGCTGAGTTAGGAGCTTGTTATTTTGTATCTTTGGCACTCTACTCCCACTTTTGTTATTTTATGTTTGATAGTTATGGTGTTCTTGACACGCAGGTTAACTCGTTTCTTGAGCGTTGCTTTTTAATTTCGCGATTTTTATTTCCTTTATCCTTCAAGGCTCCTAGTGTATTATAATTTTTTTGTTATTACATGTACATATTTTATTTTAGAGGTCGTAATACCACACCACCTCTGTTTTATGAGTTAAGCATAAAGCTCAGTGTGGTAGGGTGTTACATTATGAGGGTAAGTGTGATTGTGGGAATTTCAGGCTCTTCATCTTCCTTACCATCATGTTTTTGCAACTTGCTCTCATGCACGACTGGATTGGAAGCGGTATTTACATCCCATATATCACATGGAGTCGGTCTTTAATGTTTATATATTAGAATTTTGACCCATAGGTCATGAGGATGATTGGCTATCCTATGACGGGGCTTGGATTCGGCCCAACCCTAGGATGATGAGAGTGAAGAGAGGTTGCCCTGTCAGCTCCAGGATTCATAACAACATGGATGATGTTGAGCATAGCAGAGAGAAGAAGTGCGGATTGTGTCGTCAAGTCGGTCACACGCGTAGGACTTGAACCATTCTTGACGGTGGAGGGGCATCATCTAGTCAACATTAGTTATACATGTCGTTTTAAGGTGGATAACTTTGTTATTGTAAGCATTGTACCATGTAATTTACTTCATTTCAGATGTTGAAGTTCGAATACTTGTTTGAACCTTAAAAGTATTATATCAATTATAACAAAATTAATATTTTCTCATAACCAACTATTATACATTACACATTTAAAACAAAATTAATATTTTATCACAAAACCTACCAGCCCCGACCTTGCCTACCACCATGTGGACCAGGACATCGTCCATGAGGCCTTGGGTCGAGACATCCACCTATGCCACATGCAGGAGGTTAGATATCGCACAGTCCTCGCCCGAGGGTCAGATCCGAATCAGGTACTAGAGTGCTCATCTGCTCCCTCAGAGTCGCATAATTTGCAACAAAGGATGACTGAAGAACTGAAGATTGATGGTTTAGAAGTTATAATAAATTCTCGTTGCAAGTATAGTTTCTAAACCAAGCAATCAACCTTTCTTACAAAAGTTTTGGTTGTCACAAGTAACAAACCCCTAAATAAATTGATAATCGAAGTATTTAGACCTCGAGTCGTCTCTCAAGGAATTGCAAGGAGGTGTTCTTATTATTAGTTATGAGTTTTGTAAATTGGGGTTTTGAAAGTAAGGAACAAGTAATTTAAATGACAAGCAAAATAAATAAATAACTATAAAATAAACTCTTGGCAAGGTATGAAAATTCGGAAGTCCTATCCTAGTTATCCTTATGAGAATTGAGTTTAATTCCACTTAGTTAACCTTTACGAAAGCAAGGAAAGTCAAGTGAACTAATTAGTTAGATCCCCAAGCCCTAGTCAACTCCTAATGAAAGACTAGAGTTAGTGGGATACCAGTCGATTAGAGGATTTAAATAACAACCATGATAAGTTTAATAACTCAAGAACCTCTAGTTAATCAATTAAAGCCAAGAATATAACAAAAAGCTAAATAAGAATTATAAGTCTGAAATACCTCAATTTATATCAAATAAAGAAAATCCTAACATGAATGGTTCATAAGCCAAATAGGCAACATAAGTAATGCAAGTATTAAAGTATCTGAAAGTAAAAGAGAAATATAAACTAAAAAGAATATTGAACCTGATGAAGAGTTGGAATCCTAAATCCTTTAAGAGGAATCCTAATCCTAGAATCTAAGAGAGAGGAGAGAACCTCTCTTTCTAAAGACTACATCTAAATTATGTAAATTATGTGCAAATGTATCTTCCTTTTTTCATGAATGGATGCATTTCCCCACTTTATAGCCTCTATCTGTGCTTTTTGGACTTGGATTTGGGCCAAAAAGGGCTTCAGAAATCGCTGGGAGCATTTTCTGCAGTTGCTGCACGTGGCATCTATCACGCGTCCGCGTGGGTCACGCGGTTGCGTCATCTAGGAGTTTTCGCTTCGGTCACGCATACGCGTCATTTACGTTCTACTCAAGGCACGCGTCCGCATCAGTTACGCGTTTGTGTCGCTGCACTTTTCGCGCTAGGCATACAGCCGCATCGTCCATGCGTTCGCGTCGCTGCCAGTTCCTTCAAAAACTCCATTTTGTGCTTTCCTTCCAATTTTGTATGTTCCCTTTCCATCCTTTAAATCATTCCTGCCCTAAGAGGTCTGAAAACACTTAACACACATATCACAGCATCGAATGGTAATAAGAGATGATTAAATTTAATATTTTTAAAGCATAGGAAACATGTTTTCACATATATCATAAAATGAGGAAGGAATAGTAAAACCATGCAAATAGTATAAATAAGTGGGTGAAAATTTGATAAAAACCACTCAATTGAGCATGAGATAAACCATAAAATAGTGGTTTATCAACCTCCCCACACTTAAACATTAGCATGTTCTCATGCTAAGCTCAAGAGAAGCTATAAAGTAGTGAAGAGGAATGATAGAGAGTATGCAATCCAACCTATCTGTGTGAATGCAACTACATGCAAAATATTTCTACCTACTTGGTTAAAAGTAAATAAGTTCTCCAAGACAAACATGAATCAAATTCCACTAATTCAAATTACACAATAAAAGACAAGTAAACTTGTAAGAAGACAGCTCATGAAAGTAAGGAACATAGAATCAAGTATTGAACCCTCACTGGTAGTGTATATCACTCTAATCGCTCAAGTGTCTAGGGTCAATCACTCTACTCTTTCCTAATCATGCTTTCTAAACTTTGTTCTTCATCTAACCAATCAACAAATATTTAGTATACCCATGCACACATCATGAGGTCTTTTCAAGGTTCTAATGGGGCTAAGGCAAGAGTGAGGATATATGTATGGCTAAGTGAGCTATAAATTGAATCTTTGAGTAACCTGAGCTATCACCTAACATACATACATTCTATATAACTTCTAAAATCATGCCTAGCTACCCATAATTCCCACTTTTATATCACATACTCATGTATCAACTTTTCTTTTAATTTGTGTCACATATGCATTGATCTTTTATTGACTTAACATTGGGGTAATTTTGTCCCCTTATTTATTTATTTATATTATATATATATTTTTTCTTTTTTCTTTTTTTCTTTTTTTTATAGAGACATAAAAACTAAAATAACATATCAATGCATATGGAATTTTTTTTATTTTCTGTTTTACATGAGTAGGTACCCGAATTTCCCAATATTCAAAATTAGAAACATGATACATTCCCTTATTAACCCATGTTCCCATAGTTTCCCCACACTTAGTTGATGCATAACCTCTATCTTAAGCTAACCAAAGATTCAATTGGGATATTTAATTTATTTTTCTGCTTAAGGCTAGTGATGTGGTAAAATATTAAACAAATGGGGATTAAAAAGCTCAAAGTGGCTAACAAAGGTAATTTAAAGGGTATGCTTATTTGGGATAAGTGAGCTAAACAAATGATGGCCTCAATCATATGCAAGCATGTAAATACACTAAATAGTGGACATATAGAATGGAACAAAGTAAAGATTGTAATCATAGAGAAGAAAACACACAAGAATAAAAATTTATGGTTAAATAATGTAACCATACAATTAAGCTCAAATCTCACAGGTTGTGTGTTCTTTGGCTCAAAAAATCATGTTCCAAATGCAACTTCAAATAAATTTAACACATGAAAAATTTTAGTTTTTTTTAATTTAAATTAGTGAAATTTTTTAAAAATAGGGTCTCAAAAAGAAACTTAATATTTTTCAACCAAGTAGTACTTAAATGCAAACAATCAACTACACATGCAATCTATTATGCAATGCAACAATGAACGAACAAAGAAAATAGAATATTGGTGTTGAGAAGAGAATAACTAACCCGTGGAGATCGGTATCGACCTCCCCACACTTAAAGATTGCACCGTCCTCAGTGCATGCTAAGATGTACAAGTGGACGGGCTGTTCCAGCTGATGCCTTTCTCTGTAGATTGTGCAGATTAACTTGCCTGTCTCCCCATTAAGAAGCTTTTTCTCTCTCTTCGTGGTGGCCATCCTGAAAGAAGAGAAAAAGGAAGGAAAGTAACCCAAAAATAAAGATAAGAACATAAATAAAATATGGGTGTTAATGCCAAATAAGAAAGGTCTCAATTACATGGTAGCTACAACATGCAAGTGAGAAAATAGTGAGAAAATGGCATATCAATAGTGCAAAAGTTGCAACAATGGGGAAGAGAGTGTGGGTAATGCAAGAAAGTGTAAGTGCATATCAATGCAAAAGGAATATCAGTATTATAAAAATTAGCATTGACTTAAGAATAATACCCAATCAGAATAAAATAAGTCATGAAGTACCAGAATAATTCAAGAAAAGATGCAATAGTTGAAGAAGAGAATTTGAACACCAATGGAAAAGAAAATGAAAGTAAGAAAGGAGGAAGAAATAAATAAGAAGGAAAGAAAAGATTTAGATATGGGGAAGAAAAAGATAAGATATTTGGCTGATTTGGATAAGATGTGCGCCGCTTGTGACGCGGACGCGTGAGTGACGCGTTCGCGCGGATACCGCTTCTATGAAATGACGCGGACGCGTGGGTCACGCGTTCACGTGAAGTGATTCGTGCTTTCAGCGCGAGTGCAGCCTCGTGGCCGCGCAACTCTCTGATGAAAAGCTCATTTTGCCAAAACTTTAGGTTACGCGATCGCGTGGTGGACGCGATCGCGTGGATGGCCTCGTTTAAAGAACGACGCGGACGCGTAGGGCACGCGTTCACATGGTAGGGCTTGTGCTGCTAGCACGAGTCCAGCCCAATTCCAGCTCAACTTTCGGCCATACACCCTTATACGTCGATTTATAAGGCCACGCGGTCGCGTGGGTGACGCGGACGTGTGGGGAGGCTGTTTTGTTAATGACGCGATCGCGTCATCCACGCGGTCGCATGGATTCATTTGTGCCAAATGCACGCCTGATGATTGGATATTTTATAGTATAGAATTTCACTAATGAAATCTCGTTGTAAAGTATAGTTTCTAAACCAACATTAATCCTTTCAAACAAAAGATTGTTTGTCACTAAAACAAATCCCTAAATTTATAAACCGAAGTATTGAACCTCGGGTCATTCTCCCTAGGAATTACAATAAAGTGTCTTGTTATTGGTTATGAGATATTTTGGGGTTTTTGAGATTTTAGACAAGAAATATAAATGGCAAAGAAAATAAACTAACAACTAACAAAGCTCTTGGCAAGATATGAGAACTAGAAGTCCTATCCTAGTTATCCTCCTCAATTGTGACAGCAAATTGTCCATTGCTCCCACTTAGTTAACCTCTAACCATGGAGGAAAGTCAAGTAGATGAATCAATTTGATTCCTCAAGTCCTTATTAACCCCTAAAGGAAAGACTAGCTTTAGAGGCATTCAAATCAATTAGCAACTTCTAATTATCAATCAACAAGGGAATTAGACAACTCAAGAGTCACTAATTACTCTACCAAAGCCAAGAGGAGAAAAATCTATACTAAAACCAAAAGAAGCATTTTATCAAACACATAAGAGGCATAGAAGGAAAGCACATGAAATCTACAACAAGAATGAAATCTAACAACAATTATTGAAAGGAATTAACAACAACAATCAAAAGAAACACAATTATTATGAATTACCTTGAATTGAATTGAAAGAAAATGGAAGGAACAAAAGTAGATCTACAACAAAGTATGAGAACAACATAAAGGAAAAACAAAACAATGGAAGAAGAATGAATGTAACTACAAGGAATTGAGAAGATAGAAGTAGAAGAAGATGAATTAAAATCTAGATCTAAGAACTAAACCTAATTCTAATCCTAATCCTAGAGAGAAGTGAGAGCTTCTCTCTCTAAAACTAACTCTAAACTAATCCTAATGAGTGTGAATGAATGGAATCCCCCTTGCTCTTCAATCCTTGGCTTTAAATAGCATCTTTGGCGCCAAAGTTAGTTGGGATTGGGCCCCACATTCCTTCTGAATTTGCTGGCCACATTTTCATTAAAAAAATCATGAACCAGCACCAACGCGTACGCGCACACAACGCGCACGCGCCCATGGGGTGATTCACAAAGCGCGCGTAAGTGCCTGGTGCGCGCTCGCATCCATGGGCGAGTTCAACTCTTTGACTTTTTATGATTTCTCCACTTTGCATGCTTTCCTCTTCACTCCTTTGATCCATTCCTAGCGTTTTCAATCTGAAATCACTAACAAACACATCAAGGCATCTAGTGGAACCAAAGGGAGATTAAAATCATCAAGTTAAAGGCCTAAAAAGCATGTTTTCACATCCAAGCACAAATAAGGAGACAATCACAAAATCATGCTAATTCACTGAATAAATGTGGGTAAAAGGTGATAAAATCCCTTAAAATCAATACAAGAGAAACCTTAAATATGGGGTTTATCAACCTCCCCACACTTAAACCAAGCATGTCCTCATGCTTAAACCAAGAATGAAGGGTATGGCATTTATTCAATGGAAACTAACTAAATGCAATCTACCTATATGCAACTATCTAAATGAATGCAATTGCTTGGTCAAAATAAATCAATTCCCAAGAAGCATATATGCACAAGGGCTAAGGACTAGCAAGTCTAATCCACAATTGGATTGAGTTATTAAATATTTTTATAAACTTGCATGAAAAGCGATGATTGTAGGTGGAAACATGTAATCGAGCAATCGAACCCTCACTGGATGTGTTTGCACTCTATTCGCTCAAGTGTTTAGGGTTGATTCTCTCAATTCTCTCCTAATCATGATTTTCAAGATTTATTTTTCATCTCACAATCAACATATATTTCATGCATGCATACATCTATCATGAGGTCTTTTCCTTAGGTTGTAATGGGGTTAGGGTCAAGGTAGGATGCATATATGGTTAAGTGAGCTTGAAATTTGAATCTTTGATAAGCTTAAACTTTCCACCTAACCTATATAATAACCTATACAATTAAGTGCTAACCTAACTACCCATCCTTCACTTTTTCACATACTCATGCATTTCCTTTTCATTTCACAACACTTATGCATTGATCTCTTATTGGACTTTACTTTCGCGTGACTCTCTGTTCCTTTCTTCTCGTTTCTAAGGCACCTACGACGCGGACGCGTCATTGACGCTGTCGCGTCGCGTGCTCTCTCTCTCTCTTTTGAATATGCAAAATGCAAATGCAGATGTAAACTATATGCACTAGGACTGAGGAGAGTTATTGAAAAAGAAAACTACGGAGAGGGAAAAGAACGATCATACCATGGTGGGTTGTCTCCCACCCAGCACTTTTAGTTAAAGTCCTTAAGTTGGACATTTGGTGAGTTCCCTGTTATGGTGGCTTGTGCTTGAATTCATCCAGGAATCTCCACCAATGTTTGCAAATCCAATATCCACCGGGATCCCAAACTAGGCGCAGAAAGCCTTCAAGCAAGTTAAAGCAAGTGACAAGGCCCCAAGAGTGATGACTGTTGGAATGAATTCTGGGGTCCCAAACCTTACTTTTGCACCCATCTTCTTGTTGAGCAATATTATTTCATCCGGGTGGCAGGCAATCCAAATTCTCACTAAAGCTGCCAAACAACTTCCTAGACCCATTCAGTTGAGCTTTACACCAACCTTTGCACTTCAACTTGGAACACGCAACCATGTTGAACCTTGTTCGACAACTCCAACCACTAACCATTTTCCTCTTGCTCTTAATGCCACAAAGAGCTCTAAGTTGACCATCCGTCTCCAGTAGCCCATATTCAAGTGGGAAAGTAAAGGATAAGGATAGGAATTTTACCCACTTGAACATTGTGTTGGATGGTAATGGCCTTGGGAGAGGTATTTCTAATGAATTTGCAAGCTCCACTCCCTTGTGCTCTTCTCTGACAACTTCCACCTCTTTGTAAGCTTCTTCAGTTTCAACCTCTTCCTCTTGGTAGCTTTTTTCCAATTCAATCTCTTCTTCATTGCTTACCAAGGGCATGGGAGGCTGTGCTTCTTCTTCTTTCAACTCCATGTCAAGTCCAATGGGCGAGGATTCAAATGTAGATAAGAATTCATCAATGATTGAATCCATCTCTTGATCATCCCATTCAAAGTCTTCAATCATGAGATGCCTTGGAGGTTGTACACCCTCTTCAACATCAGTTTCAAACGTCTTTGAAGGAGGCTTTATAACTGGACTTTCCCATGGAGGTTCAGCATCTCCTAAGTCTTCAACCACTTCTTCTTCTACAACTATTATGGCTTCCTCCACTTGTTCCAAGACAAAGCCATGCTCCTCATTGTCCACCGAAGTCTCTAGTGTCTCCTTCATGCTATGCTCTTTTTTTGATTCTCCACATGTAACCATGGGAGTACTTTGAGTGCTCAGATGTCGGGAAGCTATTATATTTACTACCTCGGTTAAGGTAGTAGTGAGTTCCAATACGCCCCCTTGCATCTTCGCTTGCCCTTGAAGAAGAACACGAAGTTTGTCATTTACTGGAGGTTGGGGTGGGTATGAGGGCTCATTGATTGGGAAAGAGGGTTCATAATAAGAATGTTATGGTTCTTGGGAGTAATTGAATTGGAAGTGTGGTGGATAAGGGTCATGTGGTGGTGAATGGCGAAAAGGAACTTGTGAGTGCGGTGGTTCCAAAGTCATGTTGAGGAGGGGGCTCATAGGCACATGGTGGTGGTTGTTAATAATCAAGAGAGCGCTCACCATAGCCACTGCCTTGATATGCATCACAGAATGGTTGTTGATAGTCCATTGGAGGTGGTTGTTGCCATGAGGGTTGATCAAATCCTTGTGGCTCCTCCCATCTTTGATTGTTCTAACCTTGAAGCCTGTTCTCATTGTAATCTCCTCTTCCTGCAACATAATTGTAACCAGACTCATAGCCAAAGGGGTGAGAGTTCATAGTAGTAGGAGAAAATAAAAACAAAAACTAACAAAAAGAAAATATTTTGAAAAAGATATGATTTTTGAAAAAGATAAGAAAATATTTTGAAAAAGATATGATTTTTTTGAAAAAAAGATAAGATAAAATTTTGAAAAAGATATGATTTTTTTGAAAAAAAAGATTTGATTTTTGAAATTTAAAACTAAGATAAGATAAGATAAAAAAATTTTAAAATAAAAATCTAAAAATTGTTTTTAAGAAAAATATTTACAATAACCAATAATAAGGCACACGTTTGCAATTCCCCGGCAATGGCGCCATTTTGAAGAACTGAAGATTGATGGTTTAGAAGTTATAATAAATTCTCGTTGCAAGTATAGTTTCTAAACCAAGCAATCAACCTTTCTTACAAAAGTTTTGGTTGTCACAAGTAACAAACCCCTAAATAAATTGATAACCGAAGTATTTAAACCTCGGGTTGTCTCTCAAGGAATTGCAGGGAGGTGTTTTTATTATTAGTTATGAGTTTTGTAAATTGGGGGTTTTGAAAGTAAGGAACAAGTAATTTAAATGACAAGCAAAATAAATAAATAACTATAAAATAAACTCTTGGTAAGGTATGAAAATTCGGAAGTCCTATCCTAGTTATCCTTATGAGAATTGAGTTTAATCCCACTTAGTTAACCTTTACGAAAGCAAGGAAAGTCAAGTGAACTAATTAGTTAGATACCCAAGTCCTAGTCAACTCCTAATGAAAGACTAGAGTTAGTGGGATACCAGTCAATTAGAGGATTTAAATAACAACCATGATAAGTTTAATAACTCAAGAACCTCTAGTTAATCAATTAAAGCCAAGAATATAACAAAAAGCTAAATAAGAATTATAAGTCTGAAATACCTCAATTTATATCAAATAAAGAAAATCCTAACATGAATGGTTCATAAGCCAAATAGGCAACATAAGTAATACAAGCATTAAAGTATCTTAAAGTAAAAGAGAAATATAAAGTAAAAGGAATATTGAACCTGATGAAGAGTTGATATCCTAAATCCTTTAAGAGGAATCCTAATCCTAGAATCTAAGAGAGAGGAGAGAACCTCTCTCTCTAAAGACTACATCTAAATTATGTAAAATTATGTGCGAATGTATCTTCCTTTTTTATGAATGGATGCATTCCCCCACTTTATTGCCTCTAATCTGTGCTTTTTGGACTTGGATCTGGGACAAAAAGGGCTTCAAAAATCGCTGGGAGCATTTTCTGCAGTTGCTGTATGTGGCATCTGTCACGCGTCCGCGTGGGTCACGCGGTCGTGTCATCTGGAAGTTTTCCTTGTCGCGTGTTCGCTTCGGTCATGCGTACGCGTCATTTACATTCTGCTCAAGGCACGCGTCCGCGTCAGCTACGTGTTCGCGTCGCTGCCCTTTTCGCGCTAGGCATGCGGCTGCGTCGTCCATGCATTCGTGTCACTGCCAGTTCCTTCAAAAACTCCATTTTGTGCTTTCCTTCCAATTTTGTATGTTCCCTTTTCATCCTTTAAATAATTCCTGCCCTAAGAGGTCTGAAAACACTTAACACATATCATGGCATCGAATGGTAATAAGAGATGATTAAATTTAATATTTTTAAAGCATAGGAAACATGTTTTCACATATATCATAAAATGAGGAAGGAATAGTAAAACCATGTAAATAGTATGAATAAGTGGGTGAAGATTTAATAAAAACCACTCAATTGAGCATAAAATAAACCATAAAATAGTGGTTTATCAATGACCCACAAGATGGATCATCCATGAGTTGTGGCTGGTATATAAACTGTGGAGGAGTGGTGTGCATCTGTGAAAAGGGTTGGGTCTGCTGTGGCATTGCCAGAACATCCGTTAAGCCACCATCACCCCCTAGATCAAATGAGTCATCCAGTCAGGCATATCCATCATCACATCAACCATGTCCTGTGTATCCAAAATGGGCTCATAATCTGGCTAGGACCCGAAGTCTGACGGGTTGAACAGTAGGTCAAACTGAATGTCAAGATGCACACTGGGGCTGGCTCCTGGTGTATGTCCCTGGGGATTGGGCCCGGGATCCGAAGGGTCTGACCCAGGTGGTCTAAGGGACAAGTAGTCTCCAGGGAAGGGTCTTGAAGTTCCCCAACTGTGTGTCTAATATCCTCTGCCACATGCGCTGGCGAACTGACAGAATCTCTGTCGCGGGCAACCTTTGGATCCCCCTACCTACCTCTCCGTCCACAGTGTCTCCCTTTACCTCTACCTCTCCCCTGCCCCCTACCTATCCCTCCCTCAACAGCTTGTCGCACCCCTGAAGGGTTACCATCCTCTGGCTGATACAGATCTGGAGCATCCGGGTGGTGCATGGGCAGGTCATCTAGCACAACCCGACCTGCCACCAAGTGTTGGTCACCCTGACCAAATAACTTAATGTGGGCCCACTGAACATACCAGGTCATATATGGTCGTGACGGACGCAGGTCATTATGATGATGTAAATGGAGGCGATGGTCTGCATAAGCATCCCACATCTCATGTCAGCCCCCAGGAAATGCGGGAACCACTCACTTTTCCCAAACCTATCATCGTGCCGACATCTCGTCGATATTTAGAGGCCTAGTTGGAATGTGCTGCAGGCCACCAAACTGACACACAACCTAGTCAACCTGATGCCACTCAACGATAGCAAAGCAAATGAGTAAACATACAATCTCCATCAAGGCTTCAGCCTTAGCTATCCCCAGTTGAACTAGACCATGCAGCTGTGGGTCTACGTACAGCATCTAGTCAACCTGATGGAAAATGCAAGACGCATCACATACAAGATTCAAATTGAATTAACATAAAATAATAATTCTTAAATCTTTATCACTCACGTTGAGGATACTGATCCCATTCAGCGTACGCCTATAATGCCAAAGCCTACTCTGGCCTCTAGCATTATCCGGATAGTACTCAACCCACTTAGAATACCATGAATGATTACACATTATTTCTCAATTTCATTAACTAATGAAAAAAAATGTAAAATCGAATCATACCTCTCAACTAGTGGAAATTGACGAGTCTCAAATCGATCCAGCCATAGTAGTAGACTGTGGTGATAGGCCTAGGAGAGCAGCAAACCAATGCAACAACCCAAGTTGTGCTGACTATATCCTGTGGTACGACATATTTGGCGATACAGCCATGCCAGCATAGCCGAGTCCCATGATAACCTGGCACATCTATCAAGGTCTTCTAGCAGGGAGAGCCACCTGATATGTACCTGAGAGTCAGATGCATCGGGAATCAGATACCCCCGATCACTTGTATGATATTCCCTCTCGCATATCGCAACAGGTGCTCCTCAATGGCATTCTACTCCAGCTCTCCACAAACGGTATTGTGAAACCATGTGAGTTTGATAATCCACTTGGTTTGTGACTGTCAATCCTCTGGGCTAGGAATGACACCCAGAAGCTGCTGGCAGGATTCCTCAATGGACCGTCTACCATGCTGCTGCTCCCACCCACCGATACAGCCACTAATAGGATTACCATCAATCCTAAGTCTCAACTAGAAGACCACGTTCTGCAGGGTGATTTTATATATATGTTGTCGCGCTGTAATTGGTATGTTGTAGTGCTGATTATATATGGAATGTTGAGGTTTGAGTTGGATTTTTAATGTAGGTAGAGTTTAGGGTTTTTGAGTAAAATTGATTTTTTGCCAAACTTCGGCGAGTCATAACTCAGTTTTCAAACCACCAAATTATTTCAAACTTTTTTCATATGAATATTAGGTCTGTGAAGTTTATGGCGTTTAAAGAATAGATGAAAAATGTTTTGAAACAAAAAATTTATGCGCGTCGAAAGTTTGGAGTGCAAAGCTGAAAATTCTGCAGCATTCAGCATTTTATTCTGCATAGTTTGCATATGCAACCTCTACATGCAACGTAACCAACCTCTCTGTGTTTGGCATCTTGCGTACGCGAGCAGAGTGCTTGCATACGCGTGCAACGATTTTTGAGGGGTTGCGTGCGCGACCACTTATACGTGACGCGACCAACCTTTCTGAGTTGGGTATCTCGTGTACGCGAGCAAGGTGCTTGCGTACGCAAGCATGGCAAAACACACGCCCACAGGTATGCGTGGCCCCTATTTAAGCAAACATGAATTTTGTGTTTTAAAGCTTAATTTCGAACCTCTAAACCTCTATTTTCATTCTTTTAGCCCTAGATCTTAATAGTATACCTAGTCATGAGATGCAGCTAGGAAGAGGTGGTAACTTAAGGGTGAAATAAGGTTGAAATATGATGAATTATGTATGAAAAATGCAGAGAACTTAAGTATATGTGATGCCATAGATGTAAAGAATGATTATGCAATGATTATAAATGATTATTAATGTTTATTAGCTTATGCACTCAATTATCTGAGATACAAGTTTCCTTGGGTAAAGTACGGTGGCTTGCCACCACATGTTCCAGGTTGAGACTCGATACTCTGTTGATCCCACGTCGTAAGGGTGACTCAGGTACGTATATATTCCTGGGAAGAATACCCCCAATGAGTAAATTTTATATAAAAAAGCTATACATAGACTCTTAGAAATGTGTGACGGGGGACAGTCCAGGGTTTAGTAGCCGGACTTGTTGGATTGGCTTGATAACCGACAGATGAGACTCATCAGCCATAGGACAGGCATGCGTCATATGCATATTGTCTGAATTGCTTGCTTGTACATTAATTGGGAATGCCAAACTGATTTTAATATGTTATTTGTTATACTTGTTATCTGTATTACTTGTATTCTACTTGTGTTTGCCATTGTCTACTTGTTTGCCTATGTGAATTCACCAGAGTTAGAAGAACGGAGGAAAGAGGAGAGACTAAGGGTTTTAATTCGATTTTGGTTAAGTTAGAACCTTAGAGGACCACCCGTTTATGGTTTCTGTTTTCATTTCTTAAGGCTTATAATCTGAGTGTCGGCGTTGTAGGATTGCCTCTGACTTTCCTGGGACCTTATATCTTATGTATGCGGCACCTTTACCATGCTAAGAACCCTCGGTTCTAATTCCATACGGATATTTGTCTTTTTCAGATGCAAGTTGAGAGGCACCTTGCTAGGTTTCTGGAGTTCTGCAGCGAACTGGATCTTTGGGACTTTATTTTGTGTACTACAATTATATGCTTATATGGATAGGATTCTCCCAACAACTTGTTTTACTTTTGTACCTCTTAGAAGTGTTTGGAGAACTAGGGTTTTTTGTATGTATTCTGGATTATGGGATTGATATATACATGTATGTAAATATTCTCTGGCTAGCCTTAGCTTCGCAGGCTGAGTTAGGAGCTTGTTATTTTGTACTCTTGACCCTCTAATCTTGTTTCTGTATAAATATGTCTATGAACTTTAGTTTTCTTCGTACACAAGTTAGCCTTATTCTTGAGCGTTGCACTTTTAGTTTTGTGATTTTATTTTACCTATTCTTCAAGGCTCCTAGTATACTACTTTCTTTCAATTATTATACGTATATATATTTTATTATAAAGGTCGTAATATCAAACACCTCTATTTTTCGACTTAAGTGTAAAGCTCTGTGTGGTAGGGTGTTACATTACGGTATCAGAGTAGTTCGTTCTTGTAGAGCCTGAGGGACGAACTTACTATGCTTCTGTGAATTCTCTGTGTGTGTGTCTATTTGCTATTAGGATATCTAACTGATATATGTGGCATAACATTCATGAGCGTGGATTTGGGACTTTGAAGCACTAGACTTGCGATATTGAGACTGATCAACTTGATATCACTTATTTGCTGTGTATAGGAACCAGGTGGTGCCTCAAGGACGCGGGCGCGAGCGAGGTAGAGATAGATTAGGCAATGCATGTCCTGAACTGACAGGGAACAATCCTGTAGACTTTATGGCTTCCCTGGGAAACATGATTGTGGCTATGCAGGCGACAGCCGAGGCGCTGGGTAATCAGATGAACAATGGGAACAATGGTAAAAAGGGTTCTATGACGCTCTCCTCCTTTCTAAAGGTGCACCCTCCGACCTTCAGGGGGACCTCAAACCCCACTGAAACAGATAACTGGATTCAGGCTATGGAACGGGCATTGCAGGCTCAGCAGGTTCCCGAGGAACAGTGGGTTGAATTCAGGACTTATTAGTTACAAGGTGAGGCCCAGTACTGGTGGCAGAAAACACGACATATCCTGCAGCCAGATAGTGTTGTGAACCCTTGGGAGGTGTTCCAAATAGAGTTTTATAGGAAGTACATTCCCTGTTCGGTCAGAAATGCCAAGGAGCTTGAATTACTCCAATTAAAACAAGGCCATATGGCTGTTACTGAACATACTAACAAGTTTGAAGAATTGTGCCGATTTTCCCGAATCTGTCCTGAGGATTTTGCTGAGTGGAAGTGTATTAAGTACGAGGGAGGCCATTGGAGTGGTATTCTGAGCTCCGCTGCATCGATGGAGATTAGGGTATTTTCTAAAGTTGTGAATAAGAGTAGGGTAGCTGAGGAGTGTGTAAGGAATGCAGTAGTAGAAATGGGAAGTAAGAGGATGCCTTTACAGAGGACTCAAGGACAGAATTTTGCACCGAGGGGCAGGAACTTTAACTGGGAAGGTTTTGTTCCACAACATATTTAAGGTAAGACTAACTTCAAGAAGCCAAAGAATAATGCCAATCAAGGAATAAGGTATGAAAAGCAGCCACAAAGTGATTTAAGCTGTTAGAGGTGCGGGAAGTATCATCCTGGAGTCTCGTGTAGATTGGGATTAGAGTTATGCTACTTTTGTGGACAACCCAAGCACCAGGCATGGAATTGTCCAAAGAAGAAGAAGGTTGAGACCAGTAGAGTACAGCAATCGGGAAGAGTATTCACTACTTCTGCAGTAGGTGTTAAGGGATCTGAGACACTAATCAGAGGTAATTGTGAAGTAGCCGGTAAACTTTTAACTGCTTTGTTTAATTCGGGAGAGACATATTCATTTATAGCATTTGAAAAGGCTAGTGAACTAGGATTGAAGATTGCGGTCTTGGGTTATGATCTAAAGGTGCATAATGCCACTTCTGAAGCCATTGTGACTAGATTAGGATGTCCACAAGTGTCATTCCGAGTTAAACAACGTGAATTTGTGCATGATTTGATTTGTCTGTCGATGACTGGTCTTGATCTCATCTTGGGATTGGATTGGTTGTCTAAGAACTGTGTCTTGCTAAATTGTTCTGAAGGGAGGCTACATTTTATATCAGAATGGTCAGAAGGGCCAGTTGCGGTGAAGGATTATTATCTAAACTCGGTAGTTGTGAATTGCAGTGGGTGTGAATGCGAGGGCGTTTTTTTTGTGGCGAATGTGTCAGGTGAGGAATAAAGCTTAGAATAGATTATGGTTGAATGTGAATTTCCTGAAGTATTTCTGGACGACATTCCAGAATTTCCTCCTGCTCGAGAGATCGAGTTTATGATTGAATAGGTACCTAGAGCCGAGCCAATCTCAATTGCTCCTTATCGAATGTCACCATTGGAATTAACTGAACTTAAATCTCAGTTAGAAGAATTGATGAGTAAAAGTTTCATCCAGAAAAGTGTTTCACCGTGGGGAGCGCTAGTGCTACTGGTAAAAAAGAAGGATGGGAGTATGCGCCTATGAGTTGACTATCGGCAGCTGAACAAGGTTACTGTGAAGAATAAGTATCTGTTACCAAGGATCGATGGCCTAATGGATCAACTTCAGGGAGTCGGAGTATTTTCTAAGATTGATTTGCGATCTGGTAATCACCAGATAAGGGTTAAAGATGAGGACATTCCGAAGACTGCTTTCAGGATGCAATATGGTCACTATGAATACACGGTAATGTCTTCCGGGTTAACCAATGCTCCGGCAGTATTCATGGACTACATGAACCGAAGCTTCCGTCCATTTATGGATAAGTTTGTAGTCGTCTTTATTGATGACATACTGATTTACTACAAGAACAATGAAGAGCATTCGGATCACTTGCGAATTGTGCTACAAATATTGAAGGAAAGAAAATTGTATGCCAAGTTATCTAAATGCAAATTCTGGAAGAGCGTGGTGATGTTTCTTGGCTATGTGGTAAGTCATTGATGAGCGGATAATTTGTACGCTTTTTGGCATTGTTTTTAGTATGTTTTTAGTATGTTTTAGTTAGTTTTTAGTATATTTTTATTAGTTTTTAGTTAAAATTCACTTTTCTGGACTTTACTATGAGTTTGTGTGTTTTTCTGTGATTTCAGGTATTTTCTGGCTGAAATTGAGGGACCTGAGCAAAAATCTGATTCAGAGACTGAAAAGGACTGCAGATGCTGTTGGATTCTGACCTCCCTACACTCGAAGTGGATTTTCTGGAGCTACAGAAGCCCAATTGGCGCGCTCTCAACGGAGTTGGAAAGTAGACATCCTGGGCTTTCCAGAAATATATGATAGTCCATACTTTGCCCAAGATTTGATGGCCCAAACTGGCGTTCAAAGTCACCCTCAGAATTCCCAGCGTTAAACGCCGGAACTGGCACCAAAGTGGGAGTTAAACGCCCAAACTGGCACAAAAGCTGGCGTTTAACTCCAAGAAGAGTCTCTACACGAAAATGCTTCATTGCTCAGCCCAAGCACACACCAAGTGGGCCCGAAAGTGGATTTTTATGTCATTTACTCATCTCTGTACACCCTAGGCTACTAGTTTCCTATAAATAGGACCTTTTACTATTGTATTTTCATCTTCTGATCTTTGGAATCTTTTGATCTTTAGATCTTTTGATCACTTTGGGAGGCTGGCCATTCGGCCATGCCTAGACCTTGTTCTTATGTATTTTCAACGGTGGAGTTTCTACACACCATAGATTAAGGTGTGGAGCTCTGCTGTACCTCGAGTATTAATGCAATTACTATTGTTCTTCTATTCAATTCAGCTTGTTCTTGTTCCAAGATATCACTTGTTCTTCAACTTGACGAATGTGATGATCCGTGACACTCATCATCATTCTCACCTATGAACGTGTGACTGACAACCACCTCCGTTCTACCTTAGATTGGGTGAATATCTCTTGGATTCCTGATACACGATGCATGGTTGATCGCCTGACAACCGAGCGCTCGCCTGACAAACGAGCCAGCCATTCCGTGAGATCAGAGTCTTCGTGGTATAGGCAAGAACTGATGGCGGCATTCAAGAGAATCCGGAAGGTCTAAACCTTGTCTGTGGTATTCTGAGTAGGATTCAATGATTGAATGACTGTGACGAGCTTCAAACTCCTGAGGGCGGGGCGTTAGTGACAGACGCAAAAGAATCACTGGATTCTATTCTGGCCTGATTGAGAACCGACAGATGGATAGCCGTGCCGTGACAGGGTGCGTTGAACATTTCCACTGAGAGGATGGCAGGTAGCCACTGACAACGGTGAAACCCTTGCATAAGCTTGCCATGGAAAGGAGTAAGAAGGATTGGATGAAGACAGTAGGAAAGCAGAGAGACGGAAGGGACAACCATCTTCATACGCTTATCTGAAGCTCTCACCAATGATATACATAAGTGTCTCTATCTTTATCTTTATGTTTTATTCATATATCACCCATAACCATTTGAGTCTGCCTGACTAAGATTTACAAGGTGACCATAGCTTGCTTCATACCAACAATCTCCGTGGGATCGACCCTTACTCGCGTAAGGTTTATTACTTGGACGACCCAGTGCACTTGCTGGTTAGTTGTGCGGTGTTGTGATAGAGAGTTGAGATTGCAATGAGCGTACCATGTTGATGGCGCCATTGATGATCACAATTTTGTGCACCAAGTTTTTGGCGCCGTTGCCGGGGATTGTTTCGAGTATGGACAACTGACGGTTCATCTTGTTGCTTAGATTAGGTATTTTTCAGAGTTCTTAAGAATGAATTCTAGTGTTTCAAGGTGATGTTCTTATCATCACCAAAGCTGATTGATTATCATCAATTTAGCTCTTGAATGCAATGTCTTGCTGAAGCTTGGCTATCCATGTCTAATTCCTTTAGACTGAAGCTTTAGACTAACATTGCATGATTCCTGGAATTCTCATTAAGAATTTTGATACCTTTATTTTCCTTTTCACTTAATTTTCGAAAAATCCAAAAAAAAAAATTATTATTACAAAATCATAAAATCCAAAAATATTTTATGCTTCTTGTCAAGTCTAATGTCTCATTTTAAGTTTGGTGTCTTGCATGCATTGTTTATTTGATCTTGGTTCTATTTTCAAGTCAATAGTACAAGGAACTGAAGATTCAGAACATGCAGCAGAGGAATTACACAAGAAAAAGCTGGGCGTTCAAAACGCCCAGTGAAGAAGGACAGACTGGCGTTTAAACGCCAGCCAGGGTGCCTGGTTGGGCGTTTAACACCCAAAAAGGTAGTGCATTGGGCGTTAAACGCCGGAATGTGCACCATTCTGGGCGTTTAACGCCAGGATGGCACAAGAGGGAAGATTCTGTTTTTAATTCAGATTTTTTTTCAAGTTTTCAAAGTTTTTCAAAATCAAATCTTTTTCAAATCAAATCTTTTCAATCAAATGTTTTCAAAATCAATTTCTTTCCTTTTTCAAAGATACTTGCTAACAATTAATGATTTGATTCAACATTTCAAGTATGTTGCCTTTTCTATTGAGAAAGGTTTAATGTTTAAATCATATCTTTTCTTGTTAGCCAAGTCATTAATTTTTAAAATCAAGTCTTTTTAAAAATTGTTTTCAAATCATATCTTTTCAATCATATCTTTTTAAAACCATAATTTTTCAATCATATCTTTTTCAAACTAGTTTTCAATCATATCTTTTTGGTTTCTTTTTTTTTCCAAAATCTTTTTCAAAAAAATTACTTGATTTCTTTCCCACTCTTGGTTTTCGAAAATCAATTAAAGTTTTTCAAAATGTTTTCAAAATCTTTCACTTAATTTTCGAAAATCTCTTCCTCTCTTCTCACATCCTTCTATTTATGGAGTATCACTCCTCCTCAATGCACAATTCGAACTCTGTCTCACTAAGTTCGAATTCTTCTACCTCTTTCTTCTATTTTTCTTTTTCTCTGACACCTCAAGGAATCTCTATACTGTGACATAGAGGATTCCATATTTTCTTGTTCTCTTCTCTTTCATATGAGCAGGAACAAAGACAAAGGCATTCTTGTTGAAGCTGACCCTGAACCTGAAAGGACCTTGAAGCGAAAGCTAAGAGAAGCTAAGGCACAACTCTCTGTAGAGGACCTAACAGAAATCTTCAAAGAAGAAGAACCCATGGCAGCCGAAAACAACAACAATGCAAGGAAGGTGCTGGGTGACTTTACTGCACCTACTCCCGACTTCTATGGGAGAAGCATCTCTATCCCTGCCATTGGAGCAAACAACTTTGAACTTAAGCCTCAATTAGTTTCTCTAATGCAACAGAATTGCAAGTTCTATGGACTTCCATTGGAAGATCCTCATCAGTTCTTAGCTGAATTCTTACAAATCTGTGACACTGTCAAGACTAATGGGGTTAACCCTGAGGTCTACAGACTTATGCTATTCCCTTTTGCTGTAAGAGACAGAGCTAGGACATGGTTGGACTTACAACCTAAAGACAGCCTGAACTCTTGGGAAAAGCTAGTCAATGCCTTCTTGGCAAAGTTCTTTCCACCTCAAAAATTGAGTAAGCTTAGAGTGGAAGTCCAAACCTTCAGACAGAAGAAAGGAGAATCCCTCTATGAAGCTTGGGAAAGATACAAACAATTGATCAGAAAATGTCCTTCTGACATGCTTTCTGAATGGAGCATCATAGGTATTTTCTATGATGGTCTCTCTGAACTGTCCAAGATGTCTTTGGATAGCTCTGCCGGAGGATCTCTTCATCTGAAGAAGACACCTACAGAAGCTCAAGAGCTCATTGAAATGGTTGCAAATAACCAATTTATGTACACTTCTGAAAGGAATCCTGTGAACAATGGGACAAGTCAGAAGAAAGGAGTTCTTGAGATTGATACTCTGAATGCCGTATTGGCTCAGAACAAAATATTGACTCAGCAAGTCAATTTGATTTCTCAAAGTCTGTCTGGAATGCAAAATGCACCAAGCAGTACTAAGGATGCTTCATCTGAAGAAGAAGCTTATGATCCTGAGAACCCTTCAATGGAAGAGGTGAATTACATGGGAGAACCCTATGGAAACACCTATAATTCTTCATGGAGAAATCATCCAAATTTCTCATGGAAGAATCAAGAGAGACCCCAACAAGGTTTCAACAACAATAATGGTGGAAGAAACAGGGTTAGCAATGGCAAGCCTTTTCCATCATCTTCTCAGCAACAGACAGAGAATTATAAGCAGAGCCACTCTAACTTAGCAACCATGGTCTCTGATCTAATCAAAACCACTCAAAGTTTCATGACTGAAACAAGGTCCTCCATTAGGAATTTGGAGGCACAAGTGGGACAGTTGAGCAAGAAAATCACTGAACTCCCTCCTAGTACTCTTCCAAGTAATACAGAAGAAAATCCAAAAGGAGAGTGCAAGGCCATCAACATGGCCGAATTTGGAGAGGAAGGAGAGGAAGTGAACGCCACTGAGGAAGACCTCAATGGGCGTGCACTGACCTCCACTGAGTTCCCCAATGAGGAACCATGGGAATCTGAGGCTCAAAATGAGATCATAGAGATTCCATTGGACTTACTTCTGCCTTTCATGAGCTCTGATGAGTATTCCTCCTCTGAAGAGGATGAGTATGTCACTGAAGAGCAAGTTGCTAAATACCTTGGAGCAATCATGAAGCTAAATGACAAGTTATTTGGTAATGAGACTTGGGAGGATGAATCCCCTTTGCTCACCAAAGAACTGGATGACTTGTCTAGGCAGAAATTACCTCAAAAGAGACAAGATCGTGGAAAGTTTTCAATACCTTGTACCATAGGCACCATGACCTTCAAGAAGGCTCTGTGTGACTTAGGGTCAAGTGTAAACCTCATGCCTCTCTCTGTAATGGAGAAGCTAGGGATCTCTGAGGTACAAGCTGCAAAAATCTCACTAGAGATGGCAGACAATTCAAGAAAACAAGCTTATGGACTTGTAGAGGATGTTTTGGTGAAGATTGAAGACCATTACATCCCTGCTGATTTCATAGTCCTAGAAACTGGGAAGTGCATGGATGAATCCATCATCCCTGGCAGACCCTTCTTAGCCACAGCAAAGGCTGTGATTGATGTTGATAGAGGTGAACTGATCATTCAAGTGAATGAGGAATCCTTTGTGTTTAAGGCTCAAGGATATCCCTCTGTCACCATGGAGAGGAAGCATGAGGAGCTTCTCTCAAAACAGAGTCAAACAGAGCCCCCACAGTCAAACTCTAAGTTTGGTGTTGGGAGGCCACAACCAAACTCTAAGTTTGGTGTTGAACCCCCACATTCAAACTCTAAGTTTGGTGTTGGGAGGTTCCAACATTGCTCTGAGCATCTGTGAGGCTCCATGAGAGCCCTCTGTCAAGCTACTGACATTAAAGAAGCGCTTGTTGGGAGGCAACCCAATGTTATATTTTATCTATTTCCCTTTGTTATTTTATGTTTTTTGTAGGTTGATGATCATAAGAAGTCACAAAATCAATTGAAAAAGCAAAACAGAATGAAAAACAGGAAGAAAAACAGCACACCCTGGAGGAAGAACCTACTGGCGTTTAAACGCTAGTAAGGCTAGCAGGTGGGCGTTTAACGCCCAGTCTGGCACCATTCTGGGCGTTTAACGCCAGAAAGGGGCACCAGCCCGGCGTTTAATGCCAGAATTGGCTCAAAACGCATTTTTGCATGCCATTTGGTGCAGGGATGACTTTTCCTTGACACCTCAGGATCTGTGGACCCCACAGGATCCCCACCTACCCCACCACCCTCTCTCTTCTTCTTCACCCATTTACCAATCACCTCAACACCTCTTCCCCAAAAACCCTTCACCTATCAAATCCCATCTTTCTCTTCACCACTCACATCCATCCTTCATAAAACCCCACCTACCTCACCATTCAAATTCAAACCACTTTCCCTCCCAAACCTTCCCCTTTTGGCCGAACCACAAAGCCATCTCCCTCTCCTCCATTTCTTCTTCTTCTACTCTCTTCTTTCTTCTTTTGCTCGAGGACGAGCAAACCTTTTATGTTTGGTGTGGTAAAAGCGTTGCTTTTCGTTTTTCCATAACCATTTATGGCATCCAAGGCCGGAGAAACCTCTAGAAAGAGGAAAGGGAAGGCAAAAGCCTCCACCTCCGAGTCATGGGAGAAGGAGAGATTCATCTCAAGGGTGCATCAAGACCACTTCTATGAAGTTGTGGCCTTGAAGAAGGTGATCCCCGAGGTCCCTTTTTCACTCAAAAAGAGTGAATATCCGGAGATCCGACATGAGATTCGAAGAAGAGGTTGGGAAGTTCTCACCAACCCCATTCAACAAGTCAGAATCTTAATGGTTCAAGAGTTCTATGCCAATGCATGGATCACCAAGAACCATGATCAAAGTGTGAACCCGGATCCAAAGAATTGGCTTACTATGGTTCGGGGGAAATACTTGGATTTTAGTCCGGAAAATGTGAGGTTGGCATTCAACTTGCCCATGATGCAAGGAGATGAACATCCTTACACAAGAAGGGTCAACTTTGATCAAAGGTTGGACCAAGTCCTCACTGACATTTGTGAAGAGGGCGCCCAATGGAAGAGAGATTCAAGAGAGAAGCCGGTTCAATTAAGAAGGCATGACCTCAAGCCTGTGGCTAGAGGATGGTTGGAGTTTATCCAACGCTCAATCATTCCCACTAGCAACCGGTCCGAAGTTACTCTAGACCGGGCCATCATGATCCATAGCATCATGATTGGAGAAGAAGTGGAAGTTCATGAGGTTATAGCCCAAGAACTCTATAAGGTGGTGGACAAGTCCTCCACCTTGGCAAGGTTAGCCTTTCCTCATCTCATTTGTCACCTCTGTTATTCAGTAGGAGTTGACATAGAAGGAGACATCCTCATTGATGAGGACAAGCCCATCACTAAGAAAAGGATGGAGCAAACAAGAGACCCCTCTCATCATGAGATCCCTGAGATGCCTCAAGGGATGCACTTTCCTCCACAAGACTATTGGGAGCAACTGAACACCTCCCTAGGAGAATTAAGTTCCAACATGGAACAACTAAGGGTGGAGCACCAAGAACATTCCATCCTCCTCCATGAAATTAGAGAAGATCAAAGAATCATGAGAGAGGAGCAACAAAGACAAGGAAGAGACATTGAGGAGCTCAAGTACTCCATAAGATCTTCAAGAGGAAGAACAAGCCGCCATCACTGAGGTGGACCCGTTCTTTAATCTCCTTGTTCTTTATTTTCTTGTTTTTCGAATTTTCATGCTTATGTTTATCCATGTTTATGTCTTATAATCATTAGTGTCTTAGTGTCTATGCCTTAAAGTTATGAATGTCCTATGAATCCATCACCTTTTTTAAATGAAAAATGTCCTTAATTGAAAAAGAGAAGAATTGCATGAATTTTGAATTTTATAACAGATTAATTATTTTGATGTGGTGGCAACACTTTTGTTTTCTGAATGTATGCTTAAACAGTGCATATGTCTTTTGAATTTGTGGTTCATGAATGTTGGCTCTTGAAAGAATGATGAAAAAGGAGACATGTTACTGAGGATCTAAAAAATCATAAAAATGATTCTTGAAGCAAGAAAAAGCAGTGACTACAAAAAAAACAAAAAAAAAGAGAGAGAAAGAGAAAAAGAAAGAAAAAGAAAGAAATAAAGTTGTGATCCAAGGCAAAAAGAGTGTGCTTAAGAACCCTGGACACCTCTAATTGGGGACTCTAGCAAAGCTGAGTCACAATCTGAAAAGGTTCACCCAATTATGTGTCTGTGGCATGTATGTATCCGGTGGTAATACTGGAAGACAGAGTGCTTTGGGCCACGGCCAAGACTCATAAAGTAGCTGTGTTCAAGAATCATCATACTTAACTAGGAGAATCAATAACACTATCTGGATTCTGAGTTCCTAAAGAAGCCAATCATTCTGAATTTCAAGGGATAGAGCGAGATGCCAAAACTATTCAGAGGCAAAAAGCTAAAAGCCCCGCTCATCTAATTAATACTGATCTTCATAGATGTTTTTGAAATTCATTGCATATTCTCTTCTCTTTATATTATTTGATTTTCAGTCGCTTGAGGACAAGCAACAATTTAAGTTTGGTGTTGTGATGAGCGGATAATTTGTACGCTTTTTGGCATTGTTTCTAGTATGTTTTTAGTATGTTTTAGTTAGTTTTTAGTATATTTTTATTAGTTTTTAGTTAAAATTCACTTTTCTGGACTTTACTATGAGTTTGTGTGTTTTTCTGTGATTTCAGGTATTTTCTGGCTGAAATTGAGGGACCTGAGCAAAAATCTGATTCAGAGACTGAAAAGGACTGCAGATGCTGTTGGATTCTGACCTCCCTACACTCGAAGTGGATTTTCTGGAGCTACAGAAGCCCAATTGGCGCGCTCTCAACGGAGTTGGAAAGTAGACATCCTGGGCTTTCCAGCAATATATGATAGTCTATACTTTGCCCAAGATTTGATGGCCCAAACTGGCGTTCAAAGTCACCCTCAGAATTCCCAGCGTTAAACGCCGGAACTGGCACCAAAGTGGGAGTTAAACGCCCAAACTGGCACAAAAGCTGGCGTTTAACTCCAAGAAGAGTCTCTACACGAAAATGCTTCATTGCTCAGCCCAAGCACACACCAAGTGGGCCCGGAAGTGGATTTTTATGTCATTTACTCATCTCTGTACACCCTAGGCTACTAGTTTCCTATAAATAGGACCTTTTACTATTGTATTTTCATCTTCTGATCTTTGGAATCTTTTGATCTTTAGATCTTTTGATCACTTTGGGAGGCTGGCCATTCGGCCATGCCTAGACCTTGTTCTTATGTATTTTCAACGGTGGAGTTTCTACACACCATAGATTAAGGTGTGGAGCTCTGCTGTACCTCGAGTATTAATGCAATTACTATTGTTCTTCTATTCAATTCAGCTTGTTCTTGTTCCAAGATATCACTTGTTCTTCAACTTGACGAATGTGATGATCCGTGACACTCATCATCATTCTCACCTATGAACGTGTGACTGACAACCACCTCCGTTCTACCTTAGATTGGGTGAATATCTCTTGGATTCCTGATACACGATGCATGGTTGATCGCCTGACAACCGAGCGCTCGCCTGACAAACGAGCCAGCCATTCCGTGAGATCAGAGTCTTCGTGGTATAGGCAAGAACTGATGGCGGCATTCAAGAGAATCCGGAAGGTCTAAACCTTGTCTGTGGTATTCTGAGTAGGATTCAATGATTGAATGACTGTGACGAGCTTCAAACTCCTGAGGGCGGGGCGTTAGTGACAGACGCAAAAGAATCACTGGATTCTATTCTGGCCTGATTGAGAACCGACAGATGGATAGCCGTGCCGTGACAGGGTGCGTTGAACATTTCCACTGAGAGGATGGGAGGTAGCCACTGACAACGGTGAAACCCTTGCATAAGCTTGCCATGGAAAGGAGTAAGAAGGATTGGATGAAGACAGTAGGAAAGCAGAGAGACGGAAGGGACAAGCATCTTCATACGCTTATCTGAAGCTCTCACCAATGATATACATAAGTGTCTCTATCTTTATCTTTATGTTTTATTCATATATCACCCATAACCATTTGAGTCTGCCTGACTAAGATTTACAAGGTGACCATAGCTTGCTTCATACCAACAATCTCCGTGAGATCGACCCTTACTCGCATAAGGTTTATTACTTGGACGACCCAGTGCACTTGCTGGTTAGTTGTGCGGAGTTGTGATAGAGAGTTGAGATTGCAATGAGCGTACCATGTTGATGGCGCCATTGATGATCACAATTTCGTGCACCAGTCATCAAAGAATTATTGTGGATCCTGCTAAGGTTGAGGCTGTAATGGACTGGGGGCGACCAACTTCTGTGACGGAGAGTAGGAGTTTTCTCAGTTTACCGAGTTATTACCGAAGGTTCATCAAAGGGGTTTCACAACTTGCCTTGCGTTTGACCAAACTGACCAGGAAGGATGCGTCATTTTTCTGGACTTCTGAGTGCGAGGAGAGTTTTCAAGCATTGAAGCAGAAGTTAACCACCGCACCTGTAAATGATAAATTATGTATGAAAAATACAGAGAACTGAAGTATATATATGTGATGTCATGGCTGTAAAGAATGATTATGTAATGATTATAAATGATTATGAATGTTTATTGGCTTATGCACTCAATTATCTGAGATACGAGTTTCTCTGGATAAAGTACCGTGGCTTGCCACCACGTGTTTCAGGTTGAGACTCAATACTCTATTGACCCTATGTCGTAAGGGTGACTGGGCACGTATAAATTCCTGGAAAGGATACCCCCACTGAGCAAATTTTATATGAGAAAAAGCTATGCATAGACTCTTGGGGATGTGCGACGGGGGACAGTCCAGAGTTTTTTACAGCCGGACTTATCGGGTTGGCTTCATAACCGATATATGAGACTCATCAGCCATAGAATAGGCATGCATCATATGCATATTGTCTGAATTGCTTGCTTGTGCATTAATTGGGAATGCTTAAGTGATTTTGATATGTTGTTTGTTATACTTGTTATCTGTATTACTTGTATTCTACCTGGGTTTGCCATTGTCTGTTTGTTTGTCTATGTGAATTCATCGGAGTTGGAGGAACAGAGGAAAGGCAAAGAGACTAAGGGTTTTAATTCGGTTTTGGTTAAGTTAGAACCTTAGAGGACCACCCGTTTATGGTTTCTGTTTTTGTTCCTTAAGGCTTATATTATAATTTGAGTGTCGGCGTTCTAGGATTGCCTCTGGCTTTCTTGAGACCTTATATCTTATGTATGAGGCACCTTTACCATGCTGAGAACCCTCGGTTCTTATTCAATTCTATACGGATATTTGTGTTTTTCAGATGCAGGTCGAGAGGCACCTCGCTAGGCGTCTGATATTCAGCAGCAAAGTGGATCTTTGGGACTTTATTTTATGTACTATTTGTATATGCTTATATGTATAGGATTCTCCCAACAACTTGTTTTACTTTTGTACCTCTTAAAGGTGTTTGGAGAACTAGGGTTTTATGTATGTACTCCGGGTTTTGGGTTTGATATATACATGTATGTGAATATTCTCTGGCCAGCCTTAGCTTCGCAGGTTGAGTTAGGAACTTGTTATTTTGTACTCTTGACCCTCTAATCTTGTTTCTGTATAAATATTTTTATGAACCTTATCTTTCTTCGTGCGCAAGTTAACCTTATTCTTGAGCGTTGCACTTTTAATTTCGCGAATTTGTTTTACCTATTCTTCAAGGCTCCTAGTATACTACTTTCTTTCAATTATTATACGTATATATATTTTATTATAAAGATCATAATACCACACCACCTCTATTTTACGACTTAAGCATAAAGTTCTCTATGGTAGGGTGTTACAGATGGCTGGTAAGCAAAATTTTTTATTATAAAAACAAATTTTAATGTGCACGAATGGTTGAAAGTTTGGACCTTAATTAGTAATTACCACTACTTTTTTCTCCAATTCTCAACATCCACCAAGAGCCACTAACAGCAACAGACGCATATACACCTGCTTCCTTAGAAGCTCTTTCTGGAAGAACTAATTAAACTAACATTACAAATGAATGGGCGTAAAAAAATGAGTCAAATTGGATGCAAATTATATTGATTAATGGGTGTAAAATTATTTGAACTATAATGCTTTTTTTTTTCTTTTCTTATGTAGATGAAGGTTTTAAAATTTTCAACAATAACGAAAAATTATTAGTAGAAATTGAATAGAATAAACTTAGGATAGTCTCATAGAGTAGGACATAAAGACAAACCTTCCAACATTTCCATCATTACATTTTCTACATTTGTACGAGTTATATTGATTTTTGTTAAAGGTTTTCTCCCTCCAACTCATTTTCTTTGTGCACGCGAATAGAAAAATTAATTTGGTAGATGAACTCTTTGGGTGGGAGAAGAAGAAGAAAGCATAGGAAAGATTGAGAATTCAGTAAACAATTGATGAAGGGTATGAGGAAAGGATTCTTTTTTGTTTCAGCATGAGCGTGTATACACACGTGCTCTTTTTAGAGTATTGTGCCTTTTTTAGGATTGGATCCTCTTAATTTTAAATTTTATTTGAGAAGATAAAGTATAATTTTTTATCATTTATTTTATAGATAGGACAAAAAAATTATGAAAGAGAAAATATTTAAAGATAAAATATCACACTTTATCTTCTAAAATAAAAAATTTAAAATTTAGAAAATTCAAATTTTTTTTTTACACATACGTAAAAGATACTATTGTTGCCAAATATTGGCCAAAATATTTTGGATAGAGACGTCGATATGTCATTGCCACACTAATTCCTTGTGATCCGTTGACATACTCTAAAATGTTTAAGCATCAACATTGAGAAGAGCTCTGATTAATTAGTGTTTTTGTTCCTTCCATCGAATGTTCGAGTAAGAGACATGTCCTATAAACATATATTCCAATCTCTAGTTCTAGTTGTTTCAATGATTTCCGGACATTATATTTTAGTTCATATTTTAAATCATATGTCGTACGAATATCGTACTTCTTTACAATCAAGAAGTTGATAACTGTCACCAAAAAAAAAGAAGTTGATAACTGAATATCGTACGTCTTTACAATCAAGAAGTTGAAAGTCAGATTTTATAGTAAGACATGAATGAAAATTGTGTGATCAATAGTTGTCTTTCATGTCCAGCTAACATAATTGAAGACCATATCCATATATTACATAGAAACTAATAAAGCTACCTAAAAATCTAATCCAACTTCGTATATTCTCTTGAAGAAAATTTTGGTAACCTCAACCACCGTTGACGAAATCGTCCAAATCCTTGAATCTTAAGTCGAAAGTGAATCCTCTTTAGTTTTCTTCCAAGGTTTCCCCATCTTTGTTTCAGGATGCTGTATTTAGATGATCTTACTAGTCTTTTTGTACAACTACATCCTGCATCTTCAAAGAAATGTTAAATGAACAGAGAGGATGATGTAAAGAAATTTTATTCAATTTCCAACGTTATGTTCTCTTCTATCTGCACGTTATATTAGACAAGTTTAGACTTAGAGCCTAATATTGAAATAACAGCAAATCCATTATGGTCGCTACCAAATTTTGTTTCACATATAACATATTAGTTCTGAAGGAGAAGAAATTCACAAATTAAATATCTTTTATTTTTTCAAATATTAAAAAAATTTTAGTTTCTAATATAAAACAATAGAAGAGTTAATTTGATCTTTTACTTTCTAATAAATGAAAAGAAAATTTAAAAAAAAAGGAACCACTCTGTCTTTCATCAATTAAATATTAAGAACCAATACATTTGATATTTTAAAAGGGTAGGAATTATGTTGTCAATTTATTTTGTTAGAAATTAATTCATTTGATGCCGAATTTATTGAAAACTATTTTGGAAGGTTTATTCGTGAAATAATTTATTACTAGTATTATAATAATAAGCTGCTATTGAAGAATTGTTTTCGTTTCAAAATAAATAATGTTTAAATTTTTTTGAAGTATCCAGACACAAATATTGGGAAACTAATAAACATATATATAGACCAAGGTTTATTTGTCCAAATAAATTTTCAATATAAAAAACTTTTAGACTAACATTTAATTAAAACATAAAAAGTATGTTCATGAAACAAGTTTATACTATGAATCATGGAATGTGATCGCAATATAGCTAACCTTGATGCCTTGTGATTTGTTCATTATCTTGCTCCAATGACTCTCTATGGTGTAGGACCTGCATAAAAAAGAAAAAAGAAAAAAAAAGTTCATCAATGTATAAGTAGGTTAAGCTGTAAATATGGTATTTCTATGTTGTATACAAATTAAAAAAAAAAAATAGATTTTTGGCCAATATAGCAAATGTCTTTTTCTATCTTTTTTTCTTACCTCAACCAGATTTTCTAAGCGTTTCCTCATTCTTCTTTGGATAAAACCTTTAGTGATCTGTGGTATACAAATGCCAAACAAAATGTCATAAGAAAAGAATAGTTATTTGAACTAGAACTTGTGCATAAGAAGGAATATTGATATTAACACGTATATTACCTTTACATGGTACCTAACATAGGCATTAAAATTTAATAGATTCCAAACAGTTTTATCTAGCCTTTTGCCATCAACATGGTGAGAAGAGATATCTGTTAGTCATGAAAACAATGTTAGCCCACGATTTATTAGAATCCATTTTACATGAAACAATTCTTTTTCTTATTTTATGTGAATCCAAATTTCAAATAATGAAATCACGAATAAACTACCAATTTTGTTTTCGAAAAATTGGATTTTGATTTTGGAGACTTATTTAGTTTTAGGAGGAGTTAAAATTTTAGTTTTATTTTTAATCTTTTGGTTGTCTTTGAATTTTGTTGTTAAGATAGAAACATAAATATGGAAGGACAAATAATGAGAATAATATTTTTTTTCCACTTTTATAAATTACAAGAAAACGAGAATATTTTGTTTTTGACCAAAAAAATTGAATATATTTGCTCCTGAGTCCTGTCTACACCAAGCACAGATCTTAAAAAATTGAAACCATAAGTATATCTAATATAAAAATAAAAACTTAATTCTATAAATACTAAAATATGTAACACTATGAAAATTAAAGGTCAATGGTTCGAAAAGCTGAGTCTAGCCATATTTATATAGGGGTGTGTGTGTCTAATATGCAAGAAAAAAAAAGATCGTTTTTTACTACTTTGTCCTTTAAGGCTTAAGCTTTTAATTTTTGGATCACTGAATGAAAAAAATTATTTATTAAAAGAGAAATATTATTAGAAAGTTCTCAAAATTTATTATTTTTTATCATTAGTTAGTCTTTAATATTTAAAAATATAGAAAAGATATATTATTAGATTACTAGACCAAATAAATTGAATTAATGACTAATTAAGTAATAGCTAAAAATAATAAATTTTGATAGTCTCCTAGCTATAATTTCTCTTATTAAAATGAATAGATTAACTCAATATTAGAATGAACTTTGAACTCTTTTTTAAAGTGTAAAACTTTTAAAACAATTTGCTTGTTCTTTTAAATAGATCACAATAGATGGAGCATTTTCCATAAAGAAAAAAAATTATTTATTAAAATAAATAGATGGAGTATTTTTTAAATTTGTTTTTAAAAAATTTTATCAATTAAATTGATCATTCAATAAATTATGAATTAATTATATATTTTTTTAATCACTTCATTAACATTTTTTGTCAATGATTGATAACATAGAATAATGATTGATAACATAGAATATTAACTAATAGTAGCATTCATGATACCTAACATGTCCAATTAGACACACTGACCAAATATGTTTATGAAAATCTATCAACTTACTTACTAGATCATATGCTAATATAGTTTATGTAATTAAAAAAAAAGAATTAAATTAATATATTTTTATAAATATATCCAGTCAACATCTAATTGGATATGTCAAATATTATGTATGTTGTCAATTAATGTTTCATATCATTAATCGTTAACAAAAATTATTAATAAAGTGACTGAAAGACAAATATAATTAATTTGTAACTTTAAAAGACTAATTTAATTAAAAAAATTTTTTTAAGCACAAATTTAAATTATTCTTTTACCCTTTCTTTTTTCTTCTATTTTTCTAATATAATCATTTCACTTATTACTACCAACCATCCAACACCACCGTGATCCACCCACTATTGCATTCAGTCACCTTAAACTTTAAATTCTAAATATTAAAATTTTAAAAAATTTCAAATATTAATTTTTTAATATAAAATTTAAATTCTAAATTCTAAACTTCCAATTTTAAATTTTAAACGGTAAATGGTTTTTAAAATTTTTTTACTTGAATTCTAAATATTTTTTATTATTTAGTTTTAGATTTTTTTTTGTTCAAGTTCAACGCTTTTTAACTATTAACTAATTTTAAATTAGTTGGCTTAATTAATATTTAATCCTTATATACTCTTTTTCTTTAAGTGCCGTCATATACTCTCTACAACCAAATGAATTTCTATATATATCCAGTATATCTGCATTTGGAACAAAAAAAGCATCCATCGAAACTACGTTGGTGATTTGTACTGCAATCAACGTATAAAAACTTTAAATTTGGATCTTCTAAACTAAAAAAGTTAGTAAAGTAATAAAGTAAACTATTAATTATCATTGACTTTGTAACTTATATGAAATGTATATGATACTATCTTAATTTAAGAATAATTAATTTTCACTTTACCACTTTACTAACTTTCTCATATTAAAAGATCTTTATCCAAAACTTTGTAGACAAATAGTTTGTGGAATAAATTGGTGTGGGATAATAGTAATACCAAAAGAGACAAAGCCTCCATTAGTACTCAAATCCTCAAAAGCTTCTCCTCTTAGCTCTGGAGGAGGAATGGCTGACCAGCTGCATGGTGGTGCCTTGGCATATCTATCTGAACTTCCAACATCCACCAGCTCCTTTCAATAGTCATAGTAAAAAATGAGTCGATAACGAATCAACAACAAAATCTTGTGGCACTAAATAAAATCAGCAACAAACCTGGAAGAAAGCTGTTGAAATAATCACATCTGACTTTTCTGCAAACCGAATAGGGAATACTGCAATGATTTGCTGCGGCTGTTTACAGCATATTTGATTTTGTCAATATGGAAATTTTATGCATTACAATGAACAACTTTTACATGGAAGAGTAGTTTTTGGTTACTTAATTGCGGCCATTTCATGTTTCTAAAAGAAATAACATTAACAAGTAATTATTTTTTTACTATTCTAACTCTGATTATTTTAAAGTAACATTAACTAGTTGGTCAAAGTTAAAATGTATGCAGCAATAATATTTGTTTATTAACAACTTTTTTTTCTCTTGTGAATCTGATCTAAAGGATCATCCCCGATGATCTTTGATTTTATACTTAGAAAATAAGGTACCATGTAATCATTAGATGAGTAAAGATAGCTATATAACTCTTGAAAGATTAGCTGACTCACAAAATAGTACCATAAATATTTTTAATCATGTTGTGGTACCAAAAAATTATAAAATTTCGTTTTGTCTCCTGTGAACCACTAGTTTGCCTTTGCTCCTTATTGGAATACTAATTTGCTAACAAATTGGCCCTCGCATTTTGTATAAAACTTGTCGCACGGAATTCGTATTTGGCTGAGTATAATTAAATTATTAAAAAAATTAAAAATATTTTTTTTATTTTTTAGTGTATTTATCAAAATTTTAATAATAAAAATAAAATTATTAAAATAAAATATCTTTTTTAAAGTTAAAATTTACATCTTTTTTAATATATTTTATTTAAAAAATATTTTTAACATAATAAATAAACAAAAAAATATTTTTGTATTATTAAACCAAACACAGTTGTTAGATAAAAATATATTTTTACATAAATTATTCAAATATAAAATTATTTTTATTTTTTTAAAATATCTTATAAAAAAATATTTAAAAAAAGATTTTCGTATAAACTCATCCAAACATACATATCTCAATTTTCATAGAATATATCCAACTTTAAGATATTATTTTTCATCACCAAAATGATTTTTTTTTAAGATCAAAATAATATTTACTCACTAAGTCTAGGTTAAAAATTCATAAATTCACAAGTAAATAACTTCTTACATTCTCTATATCGTTTTGTTCCATTTTAAGGTTGGCAATCATGTTACAAATTTGTAATGTTGTTTCTCTTTCATGGCATCCAACACTACTTGTTCAAAGATTTGGTAACCTAGGAATTACCTGTCTAATGACAAAGAAAGGTTCTCTTGGATTGTAGACTAGTTTGATGGGTTTGTGCATCCCCTTAATTGCATTATCAGAGTTGAAATTCCACAATATTTCTTTCAGCTGTGAACTTAAAATCACCGAGTGAACTGTTGAAATTTCCTTAATTTCCTTGATATAATCTAGAACAAAGAATTAGAATTTTATCTGTATCACCGTTCATGTTTAAAAATTTAATGTATTATTTGAATGAATGCATTGTTTCACATATTTCTTGTGATTTCTTCTTGTTATCATCAAAGATTTATTGTGAAAATTACACATTCTCTGTTAGAATGACAAATACTTTTATGCATTGACCAATAGTCTCAAATTTGAATTCAGCATATTATATTATGTGTATATAAAACTCAACTATCAATTTTTTTTTTTAACCAAAGATTGACTCGAATCCGCGGCCTCTAAATGAGTATGGAGAGATTATGCCATGTGAGTTATAGCTCATTAGCAAAAACTCAACTATCAATTATCCATTAATCATTATGTATTGTGTATAAATATATGTGTTGTTTAACTCATTTTCAATGTGTATTTTGTATTTCTTTTTTTTTATCAAAGATAGAGAGACTCGAACCCGCAACCTCTTAGATAAGTATGTGAAGGCTATGTCATTTGAACTATAACTCATTAGCATGTATTTTGTATGAGGAAGTATAGGGAGCCAATGGAATATTTGTACAATGTGTACAATGGAGGTTTAAGGATGTCCGATTCAGTATTAGAGATATAACCATTAGTGTTACCTTTTTCTATCAGCTTAAGCTTTTGGAATGAGTAGTATCATGACATGGTATCAGAGCTCTAGATCCGAAGGGTCAAGAGTTCGAGTTCGACCTTTGGTGAACCCCAAAATCATATTTATTATCCCTGTATGGGTAATGTTCATTTTTTAACTCAATAGCCCATTGTACACATTGTACAAATATTCCATTAGCTCCATAGCAGGACTCATTTTGTATTTCAATATGTATCCTATACAGATAGTTATTTTTTATGTACATATAGCATGATTATTGTTATAATTAAATTTTATTATTGTAAAATATGATTAGGCTTTAAAATATCTAATTTATAAATTAAGATACCAAAATAGTAATTTAAATAATAATATATAATTTAAAATTTTATTTTTTAAGTTTTATATTTTAAAGAAATTGAGTAATTTTTTTCCTTAACAATACAATTAAAATGTCTCTTTTCTTATATATATCACTAAATAATTATTTAAAAACTTACTTCTCATACAATTAGAAGCCAATTCTTATTGTTATTCATAGTTGAAAAAGTTTTTTCAAATTAATGCAATGCTACGAGAAAAATTAAAGCTAATTTTAAAAGAAGATAAATAATACTCTTTCGAGTCGATTTCTAAGAAAGAACACCAATTTTATTTAAATTGATGATTGATAACTCTAATAACATCTACTATAAAATTTTTAAATTGACTATTAAATACCAAAAATCAAATAAAAAATTATTGTGAAGTCATATTTAATAATTTAATAAAAACAAATAAATATTATTTTGTACTATTCACAAAATTTTAAATTTTAGTGGAAGCACATGTCCCTGATGACTAAAAATCTTTAAATATAAAATTATAAAAATATAAATTTATTTAAAATGAAAGTAATGTGATTAAGTGTAATTTACTTATATGTAATTAAAAAATAATTGAGTACTATGTATAGTAAAAAAATTAATATTTTTAAAAGATAAAATTAAAATTTATTTTTATATATTGTTTTTGTCCCCAACGTTTTCGTTCTATTTAAGTCCTTAACGTTTCAAAATCATCTCAATTTTGTCCCGTCGTCAATTCTGTTAATGGATCCCTGATGGCAGGACAACATTGAGCCAATTTTGAAACGTTAGGAACTTAAATAGGACGATTGAAACATCAGGAACAACTTTAGAATTTACCTCAAACGTTGGGGACAAAAATAATACTTTACTCTAATTGAATATCTATTTATGACAATGTCTAGATATTATCTCGCTTGCGTATTGAATTTATTTTGTTTTGACACCTACACCGGGTAGGGGTGCACAAGACCCGGACTGGGCCCGGTGACTTCAGAGCTAATTTGATCCGGCTTTGTTATGGCCCAGTCAGACCCGAGGTTTCAATAGATGGTCCCAATTATTTATTAAATCAGGGTCGGGCCAAGTCTCGGGTCACCCGGCCTCGGCCCGTTGGACCCGTGTAAGCGTACAGTAAAAAAAATATATGCATTATTTTTTATTGTTTCTTGCCTTTGTATTTAATGTCCACACTCCACAATTTCACTCTTCAGGGCTTCAGGCTTCACATTTCACAGCCCACAATATTTAGGGGTTAGGACACAGCACACAACATACTCTCTCTCACTTTAAAAACGTTTCCCACTTTCCTTGAGGCGCAGCGCCATAGCCCCAACGGCCAACAGAGAGCTCCTCCTTCACACTTCCATGTCATTTGTGCTTCTTAATCTTACCTCACTCTCTCCTTCACTACCAATCTTCTTTAATTTTTTTGCGGTCCCTTTTTTCATCTTCTTCTTCCTTCTCCACCAAGTCTAATCAACCACCACAACTGCTGACCGTCAAACACCGCACGCACCAGTAACTCGCCTTCAATCACCTCTCATAGACTTAGAGTTTTCACCAACGCAGTGTTCATCGCAAGACGCATAGCAGGTAATTTGTTTTTGCTAAAAACCGTTGATTTTCATTTTTTTCTTGTAACTACTGGCCTATTGGGTGCTAAATATTTCACCTATTTTGTTTGTTTTGTTCATTTTTGGGAAGAACTAATGAAATTGTTGATATTTTTCTTGTCGTAATTGATTTAATTTTGAAAAAACCTAACAAAATTGATTTTTTTGTGTTTAATTTTCTGGTTTGTATTTTGAGTACTTTAATTATGAATTTATGAGAATTATGGGCTAGACGAAAGTAGCAAGAAGTTGTTGATTAGAGATGGGAATTAACAATTGAGAGGAATTGGGAGTAGGAACAATAATTTACAATTATAATTATTGGCTGCCTTAGCAAATTATTGGAAGTAGGAATAATAATTTTAGTTTTATAATTTGCACCACTAATAATTATAATTGATCTCTTCCACTTCAAAATTGATTGTTATTTAAAAATTGAATTTTCTAGTTTGTGCACTTTATGTTATTGTGAGTAATGCTTAGCAGCTTTGGTGAATATTGAGTAATGCTAGCTGCTCTGCCTCATTCCTCACGTGCATTTCAACCTACCTTCAATTATTATCTATGGCTCTATGCCTTACTTCACTTAAGTCTTACAATAATAAGAATGAGACTGACATACTTATGAATCTTTCTTATTTGTTTTGTTTTTTTTTTTTTTGATTAGTAAATTAAACATTTAATTCTTTTTGCATTTGTTATTGTTAAATGATGAGACTAAACACTTGTTTAAGTATGCTCAATTTTATTTAGATATATTGAATTTATGATCAGTTGTTTAAGTATGTTTAGTTTTTTTTAGATATATTGTTATATGAATCTTTTTTATGTTTAAATAAACATAAATGGGAGGAGGAGATCCTAGTTGTATTGCAGTCCAAAGTAATGAGGACAATAAAGCTATGGACATAGAGTATGAGGTTGCTGCTGTTGAGGGACAGCAAGCTAATGAGGGACAGCAGGCTACTCGCAAGGAAAAAAGTCTTATGTTTGGACGCATTTTAAACAGCTTCCATTTAGCGAGATCAATGGAGAGCATAAGGCCAAATGTAATCACTGTCGAAAAGTATATATATGTCATCCAACTAGACATGGCACAAATTCTTTGAATAAACACTTAAAAATTTCTCACAAGTGGATATTTACAAAAGCAGGCAAAAATGGGACACTTCATGGCTATATGCCTAAGGTTGCTGAAGAAGGTGAAGCCGGCAAAACTTTCAAAGTCAATGGCTATAGCTTGGAAGATTGTAGGAAGGCAATGGCTGAGTTTATTATCCTTGATGAACACCCTTTTAAAGTGGTCGAAGGGATTGGGTTTCACAAAATGATTAATTAATTTGAGCCAAGATTCACTGTACCATCCAGGATGACAATGTCAAGAGATTGCTTTCAGCTTTATTTATGAGAAGAAAAAACTTAAAACTTGGTTGGCAAAGTCATGTGCTCGAGTTTGTTTGACATCAGATTGTTGGACATCAAATCAAAATTATAGCTACGTGAGTCTAACTACACATTTTGTTGATGACAAATGGAAGCTACAAAAGAGAATTCTCAACTTTTGCTTGATTGAGAACCACAAAGGAGAAACAATAGGAGAGAAATTAAGACATGTTTGAGAGAGTGGGGAATTGAAAAGGTCTTCACAATCACATTAGACAATGCATCTTCAAATGATGGGGCTATCACTTACCTTCAAAGAAAATTAGCTGCAAGGGGTGGATTGGTGTGCGGAGGAAAATATTTGCAAATGAGATGTTGTGCTCATGTTCTCAACTTGATAGTGAATAAAAGAATTAAAGAGCAACATACCTCCATTGAAAGCATTCAGAATGCTGTTAGGTATGTTAGATCTTCTCTCCAAAGAATTAAAAAATTTAAAGAATACATTGAGGCTAAGTTGATAGAGTCTAAAAGTCTTGTTTGTTTAGATGTTCCAACTAGATGGAATTCCACCTATCTAATGTTAGAACATGCTGAAAAATTTGAAAAAGCTTTTGATAGACTTTATGATCAAGAAACTGATTTTTTTAGATAGTTTGGAGAGGATAGTGGGGGTAAAAAGAAAGTTGGTCCACCCACGGTACTTGATTGGCAACATGTTAGGCTATTCATTGATTTTTTGAGAATCTTCTATGAGATTACTTTGTGTTTCTCATCTTCTTTACATGTTACTTCAAACAAATACTTTCATGAAATTGCATCTATAAATTCTCAACTAACATCTTGGAACCACAACAATTCTGAATTATTGGGAACTATGGCATGCTCTATGAAGGCTAAATACGATAAATATTGGGGACCAGTTGACAAGTTTAATCCTTTGATATTTGTTGCTGTTGTTTTAGATCCTCGATACAAACTTGATTATCTTTCTTGGTGTTTGGAGGATGTATATGATAAGGAAGTGGCTACTAGTATGACTAGTTTTGTAAAATTTACATTGGAGACATTGTACAAATTTTATTCAAAAGAAATTATAGATAATAAAGTTCTTGATGATGGTGGCAGTTCCTCTAGAGCTTTTTTGGATGATAAAGATAGTAGTAGTCATTCTAGTGCTAAGTGTGTTGCTACAAATAGAGTGAATTTGTGGAAAAAATAAAAGAAGGAAAAAGCTAATGCAGATAGCAAATCTGATGTTGAGAAATATTTAGCCGAATATCCTGTGGATGTCGAAGATGAGAATTTTGATATATTGGCTTGGTGGAAGTTAAATGGATCAAAATATAAAATTCTTTCTCCCATAGTCCGTGATGTCTTTGGTATTCCAGTTTCAATTGTTGCATCTGAATCATGTTTGTTGATCTTTGCCGTAGCTCTTTGTCACAAAAAATGGCAGAAGCTTTAAACTGCACTCAAAGTTGGTTGTATCCTTCTAAGCAGATATTTGAAAAACTTGAGTTTGATCAATTTGATAGTAGTGATGATGCACCACTATTTTGTAGTACATCTTGTGCTTAATTGAGTGAATTTTATCCACTATTCTCACACTTATTCATGTAAATTACATGTTTTACATTTTCCTTCCTGATTTTGTGCTATCATTGAAAACATGTTTCTTTGGTCTTAATTTAGCTAATTTTAATCCTCTCTTATTACCATTCGATGCCATGATATGTGTGTTAAGTGTTTTCAGAGATTACAAGGCAGGAATAGCTTAGAGAATGGAAAGGAAGCATGCAAAAGTGGAAGGAATACAAGAAGCTGAACGAACTGCAAAGCTATCAGCCATGAACTCTTTGCACTCAATTGACTATAACTTGAGCTACAGAGGTCCAAATGAGGCGGTTCTAGTTGCGTTGGAAAACTAACATCCGGGGTTTCACAACAATATATAATTTGATATAGTTGCCTTGCTGTTAGGCAACGCGCACGCATAGATTGTGCCGCAGACAAGTGACACGTACGCGTGGGCGACGCGTACGCGTGACAGAGCCACGTGCTGGACGTATCAGAAATCGCTGGGGGCAATTTCTTGGCTATTTTTGACCCAGTTTTCGGCTCAGAAAATACATATTAGAGGCTACAGAGTGGGGGAATCCAGTCATTCATTCATTCACAACATTCATTCACATAATTTTAGGTTTTAGATGTAGTTTTCTAGAGAGAGAGGCTCTCTCTTCTTTCTAGGTTTTAGGATTTAGGATTTTTCTTAGTTTTAGGTTTATTTCTCTTCCAATCCAGGTTCAATGTTCCTTTAATTTAGTTTCTCTTCTACTTTTATTTATTCTATTACTTTAATTTATGAATTCTCATGTTATATTTGATTTCTCTTATTAATGCAATTTGAGGTATTTCATGTTTATTGTTTGTTTCTCCATTTGTTGTTATTGAATCTCTTGGCTTTGCTTGAGTAATTGGTGACACTTGAGTTATCAAACTCCTTTGTTGATGGATAATTGTTATGTTTGCTAGTTGATTTGAATTCCACTAACTCAGTCTTTCTATAGGAGTTGACTAGGACTTGGGAAATCAAATTGATTTATCCACTTGACATACCTTCATAGTTAGAGGTTGACCAAGTGGGAGCAATGAACAGTTCTCATCACAATTGATAAGGATAACTAGAATAGGACATCCAGCTCTCATACCTTGCCAAGAGCATTTCTAGTTATTAGTTTATTCCTTTTGCCATTTACTATTCATGCTTCTTATCCTAAAAACCCCAAAATATACTTTTACATAACCAATAACAAGAACACTTCCCTGCAATTCTTTGAGAGATGACCCGAGGTTTAAATACTTCGGTTATCAATTTTATTAGGGGTTTGTTACTTGTGACAACCAAGTTTTTATACGAAATGATTCTTGTTGGTTTAGAAGTTATACTTTCAACGAGAACTTATTTGTGAAATTCTAGACCACACAAAAGTCTGTTCGTAAAAAAATGGCGCCGTTGCCGAGGACTTGCAAACGTGTGCCTTATTATTGGTTATTGTAAATATTTGATTTCCATATTTGCTTTTTGCTTGTTTGCTAGTTTTTGTTAGTTAATGACTTAGTTGCTTATTTTTATTAGTTTTTATTTTTTTTCTTTAGCTACTATGAACTCTCACCTGTTTGGCTATGAGTCTGGTTACCATTCTGTTGTAGGAAGAGGAGATTACAATGAGAACATGCATCAAGGTTGGAACAACCAAAGATGGGAGGTGCCACAGGGATTTGATCAGCCCTCTTGGCAATAAACTCCTCCGATGTGTTACAAGCAAAAACCATTCTGTGATGCATATCAAGGCAATGGTTATGGTGGACCTTTCCATGACAGTCAACACCCACCACACTATACCTATGAGCCCCCTCTTCAACATAACTTTAAACCACCACACTCACAAGCTGCCCACTACCAAACATCCTTCTATGATCTTAATCCTTACCCACCATACCACCCACCTTATGAACCATACATAAAACCACCCCAATTTCAACCCAATTACTCCCAAGAACCACCACTTCCATATGCACCATGTCCATATCCATCAATCCAAGAGCCTTATGATCCCAATTACGTTATCCAAGAGGAACAAGAGTCACGGGATCGCCTCAAGGACACACTGGATCAATTTCAAGCAACCGTTCATCAATTTGAGCAAGTGGTAAGCCGAAAAGCACACGAAGCTTCCATAGATAAAGAATCTCAAATGGAGAACAAGGAATTAAAGTGTGTTGCACAACAAGTGGACAAGATGGAGAGTGTTGAACCGCTACATCCTTATTATGATGGACCACCCTCATATCATGAACCTTCCCTCCTAGATAATGGACCCTCTTATCCATCCCGATATCCCATGGATGACACTACAAATGTTCTTCTTCCAGAGGAAAGAGAGATGCAAGGGACAACACAGGAGTTCCAGGAGAATGTGCTAAATTTCGCGGCCGCCTTGGGCCAATTAATAAGTCGATTAGCCTCCCAACGGCTGGACACTTAAGGAACTCCCATAGCTACATATGAAGAATCTAATGAAGCACGTAGCATGGAGGAGACACTAGAAACGCCAGTGGAAAATGAGGAACGTGACTTTGTATGGGAACAAGTGGAGGAAGCCGCAATAGTTGAAGAGGAAGACGTGGTTGAAGACTTAGGAGATGCTGAACCCCTATGGGAATCTAGAGCTGTGGAATATTCCCCCAAGAAGATTGAAATTGATGTTGAGGAGGATAGTGCACGACCTCCAAGACATGTTCCATATGAAGAATTGGACGGAATAGATGAAGAAACAAATTTACTTGGTGAAGATGATCATGGAGCAAGTCTACCTGTTAATGAATCCTTATCTACAATTGAACCCTCTCCCATGCCCTTGGTAAGAAATGAAGAAGAGATTGAATTGGAAGAAAGCTACCAAGAAGAAGCGGTTGCAATTGAAAAGGCTTGCAAAGAGGTGGAAGAATCCAAAAAAGAGCACAAGGGAATGGAGCTTGTAAGCCCAGTGGAAACACCTCTCCCAAACCCATTACCATCCAATACAATATTCAAGTGGGTAAAATCCTTATCCTTGACCTTTACTTTCCCACTTGAATATGGTTTACTTGAGACAGATGGTCAGTTTAGAGCTCTTTGTGGCTCTAAGAGTAAGAGGGAGATGGTTAGTGGTTGGCAACACAATCCTAGGTTCGTTGTGGTTGGGAGCTCAAAATCTAAATGCAATGGTTGGTGTAGAACTCGAATGAATGGGTCTAAGAAGCTGTTTGGATGCCTTAGTGAGAATTCGGATTGCTTACCACCCGGATGGAATCATGATGATCAACTTGAAGACGGGTGTAGGATCAAGATTTGGGATCCAGGAATATATGAGGATCAATTTTGGGAGCTCAAAGCTTGTGAAAAGAACTCCATCAAAGCTTGAGGAATTTAGCTGGTATTGATAAAGCTTATTGGAAGCCCAAGCATTGGTGGAAGTTTCAAGACGAGTTCAAGCACAAGCCACCATGACAAGGAGCTCACCGAATGTCCAACTTAAGCACTTTAACTAAAAGTTCTAGGTGGGAGACAACCCACCATGGTATAATTGTCCCTTTTCATTCCTAGTTTTATTTTCTTTTGTTTTTCACAATATTCACTCATAATTTCTGCATAATCATCTACATTCTGCATTCTGCATTTTGCATTCTACATATACATATATATATAAACAAAAAAAGGGGGGAGATCGACGCACACGCGTCGTTTGTGTATGCGCACCTGAACAGAGAGTTACGTGAGAGACGCGCGGGAGGAATGCGTGGCGCACAAGCCACCCCACGCGTACGCGTGCCTCACGCGTATGCGTCCCCTGAAAAACATTCAACCCACGCGTAAGCGTCAGCGACGCGTACGCATGGGCATGAAAAATCGGCGTAAAAGTGTGCTGAACAGAGAGTTGTGATGGTCCAGGGATGGTACTGTGCTAGAGGCACAACCTCACCAACGCGTACGCGTCCCTGACGCGTGCGCGTCCTTTTGCTTCCAGAACACCCACGCGTACGTGTTGGCGACGCTTACGCATCGAACGGCCAACTCAGTCTTCACGCGTACGCGTGATGCCCACGCGCGCGTCATACCCTATTTTCATTCCCTTCTCCTTTCTTCTCTCGTTGCCCCTTCTTTTCTTCTCCCCTATTTACTCTGTCCCCCTTCTTTCCATTATTGCATTTATTTATTTCATGTTACCTTAGTTATCTATGAGTTCTTCTCATGCATTTTTATGCTGATGTTGGAATTTTATTTGGGTACTATTTATTATTTTGAACCTGTGGATATTATAAGGATTGATTTGACAATTGACATTTAAGTTTGGCTCTCATATATATTTGGACTCATTCTTTTCATTTTTATTCTCACATTGCACTCCACATGTATTTGGGGTTATCATTCACAATTGTCATCATAACAAGTGCTCTTTAGTTTGGCACATTTATTACTTGATGCTTGAGTTATGCTTCTCATGCCTGTTACTTGTATGTTTTTACCCTCCTGCATCTTATTATTCTGAATTGCCTACATGATCTAAATTGATGTCTTACCTACATGTTGTAGCTACCATATATTTAAGCCATTATCTTTTCTTTGGCATTCATTATCACTTGGAATTTTCTCCCTTCCAGTCTTAGTTATCTATATTTCACACTCTTCCTTTTTCTTCTTCCTTAGGCATGGGTACCAAGAAAGGAAAAGAGAAGGGCACTGACAAGACACCAGCAAGGAGTGGAACCAAGAGACCTCCAGCTAAGGCGCCTCCATCTACAAGCGTCAGTTGGAGCTACCCGTCCACTTGCACATCTTAGCATGCATGATGACGATGCAATCTTTAAGTGTGGGGAGGTTGATACCAACTTCCAGGGGTTAGTTACCTTCTTTTCAACACCATTGTTTAATTTTCTTTGTAGTTCATTGTTGCATTTGCATGTTTGATTGCATGTTTGTTTGATTTTTGTGCATATTTTACCATTGCTTGGTTAAAGTAATGAGTTTCTTTTCAAGACCCTTTTTACAATATTTCACTAATTTAAATTAAAAATTTGTGTTAAACTTGTTTGAAGCTTGTATTTGGAACATAGTTTATAGCTAAGAACACACAACCTGTGAGACTTGAGCTTAATTATATGGTTACATTATTTAGTCATAAATTTTTGTTCTTGTGTATTTTCTTCTCTATGATTGTAATCTATATTTTGTTCCATTCTATATGTCCATTGTTTAGTGTATTTACATGCTTGCATATGATTGAGACCATCATTTGTTGTTAGCTCACTTATCCCAAATAGCCTACCCTTTCAATCACCTTTGTTTGCCACCTTGAGCCTTTTAATCCCCGTTTGTTCTATATTTTACCACATCACTAGTCTTAAGCAAAAAAAAAAAATTAATTACCCCAAATAAATCTTTGGTTAGCTTAAGTTAGAGATTGTGTGTCAATTAAGTGTGGGGAACTATGGGAACTTGGGTTGATGAAAGTATACAGTGTTTTATTATCAAAATATTGAGAATTTGGGTACCTACTCATGTGAGACCAGAAAAATTAAAAACTCATGTGCATTGATATGTTATGTTTGCTTCCAAAAAAAAGGAAAAGAGAAAAACCAAAAATATTCAAATAATTAAGTAAACAAGTGAATAAGGGGACAAAATTATCCCAATGTTAAGTTTAATAAATGATCAATCCATATGTGATAAAATTAAAGAAAAGTTGATACATGAGTATGTAATGCAAAAGTGGGAATTTTGGGTAGCTAGGCAAGATTTTAGAGTTACATAGAGTGTGTATGTGTGTTAGGTGAGAGCTTAGGTTAATCAAATATTCATATTTTAGCTCACATGGCCATACATATATCCTCACCCTTACCTTAGTCCCATTATAACCTTGAAAAGACCTCATGATGTTTGCATTGGTATACTAAATACTTTTTGATTGGTTAGATGAAGAACAAAGTTTTAGAAAGCATGATTAGAGAAGAGTAGAGTGATTGACCCTAGACACTTGAGAGATTAGAGTGCATATACACTTCCTGTGAGGGTTCAATGCTTGATTCTATGTTCACTGCTTTCATGAGCTATCTTCTTACAAGTTTACTTGTCTTTTATTGTATAATTTGAATTAGTGAAATCTGATTTATGTTTGTCTTGAAGAGCTTATTTCTTTTAACCAATTAGATAGAATTATCTTAGCACATAGTTGCATTTATAGGTTGCATCTCATACTTTCTACCATTCCTCTTCACTCTTATAGCTTCTCTTGAGCTTTGCATGAGGACACGCTAATGTTTAAGTGTGGGGAGATTTGATGCACCACTATTTCATGGTACATTTTGTACTTCATTGAGTGGATTTTATCCACTATTCTCACACTTATTCATAGAAATAGCATGTTTTACATTTTCCTTCCTGATTTTGTGCTATGATTGAAAACATGCTTCTTTGGCCTTAATTTTGCTATGTTTAATCATCCCTTATTACCATTTGATGCATTGATATGTGTGTTGAGTGTTTTCAAGGTTTATAGGGCAGGAATGGCTTAGAGGATGGAAAGGAAGCATGCAAAAGTGGAAGCAATATAAGAAACTGAAGGAATTGCTGAGCTGTCCAGCCTAACCTCTTTGTACTAAATCGACCATAACTTGAGCTACAAAGGTCCAAATGAGGCGGTTTTAGTTATGTTGGAAAGCTAATATTCGGGACTCCGCAACGATATATAATTTGTCATAGTTGATCTGGCGTTTAGGGATGTGCACGCGCAAAGCACACATACGCGTGACCTGGCGAAAGTTCAATCCACGCGTATGCGTGGACGACGCATACACGTGACAGAACACCATGCTGAACGTATCAAAAATCGTTGAGGGCAATTTCTGGGCTATTTTTGACCCAGTTTTTGGCCCAGAAAACACATATTAAAGGCTATAGAGTGGGGAAATCCAGTCATTCATCGATCACAACTTCTCATTCACACAATTTTAGGTTTTAGATGTAGTTTTCTAGAGAGATAGGCTCTCTCCTCTCTCTAGGTTTTAGGATTTAGGATTTTATGCTTTTGAGTTGGATGTTGACAGAGTTACTACCTCCGTTGAAATTTTTATCATTCTAGTTTGTTTCCTTTTTCCATTTCTCTTTCATATCCTTAATCTCTGTTCAGAATTACAATTGGATTGTTTTTAGGATTTATTAATGCAAGAAGTATTTTTCTATTTAATTTTATTATTTGTTTAATTGCCATGTTGATAAACCACTATTTATAGTTTATATTGTGTTTAATTGTGTGGTTTTGTCGTGATCCTTACCCACTTATTCATCAATTTAGCATGTATTTAGATTTCCTTCCTGAATTTATTACATGTTTGAAAATTGCTTCCTAGAGACTTTAATTATTTAATTTCAATTCTCCTTTATTCCATTCGATGCCGTAATCTGTGTGTCAAGTGTTTCAGGCTTCATAGGGCATGAATGAGACGGAGATTGGAGAGGAAGCTAGCAAAAATGGAAGGAACACAAGAATTTGAGGAGATAACCAGCAAAAAGTGACGCGGTCGCATGGCTCACGCGAACGCGGTAGCGTGGACGACGCGAACGCGTGAAGAGGAAAAGCGCCAGCAACGCGTCCGCATGGACGACGCGATCGCGTGACATGCGCGATTTGCATAAACTGCAGAATCTGAAACCAGTGACTTTGGACCCTATTTTGGCCCAGTTTTCGGCCCGGAATAGCAGACTAGAGTCAGAGAATGTGCAGAAACAACAGAAACACATTCATTGAGTAGTTTAGATCTAGTTTTTCACTCTCTCTTAGGTTTTTCTCTCTAGTTTTGAGAATTTTAATTTTCAATTGGTCTTAGCATTAGAACATTGAGAAGAGTTATTTCCTCATCAAGACTTCATCATTCTAGTTTGTTCTCTTAACTGGGTTTTATTCTTCCATGTTCTTTGTTATGTTCAATTTTGTCATTCAGATACTTTTATGATTAATTAATGCAAGGATTATTTCTTTTTAATTTAATTTCCATTCCAATAATAATGTCTTCTTTTAATTCCCTTTCATGTGCCATGGATTCTTTATTTACAATGCGTGAGTAGCTTCATTACTTGATGGGGAGTTGATTAAAGGGAACTCTTGAGTTGGAAGGATTGAAAGAAAAAATTTGTAATTGGGTTAAATGTTGGATTGCTATCCTGTCACCGATGCCAATCCCTTTAAACTAAGTGGGTTGCAACTTGTAAACAGATCTGGCATTTCCACTTGTTTGACTTTCTCTTACCTAGTAAGGGATAACCAAACAGAACAACTATTAATTATAAATTAATCTTATAATCACACCATCAATGATAGAGATTCTAACTAATCAATTCCCAGTCAAGGCCTTTCATTTTTATTATTTAAAATTCCTCAATTTAAATCCCAATTTACTTAGCTCAACTCTTTTTGGAATATCTGATTAATAATACAGCACACTTTTCTGCAACTCGTTGGGAGACGACCTGTGACTTAAAACTCCCAGTAATTTTAATTTAAACTTTCAGTGACATATTTCTAAATTGATAGGCAGATTTTCGGTGAGTTAAGAACTATACTTGCAACGTAACCATTTTAATAAATTTTTAATTCACCAGCTTCTGCATACCCATCACATGTCTTCTTTCTACTCCCTTCACATGTATGCGAAATTGGCATCCATGTCAATGGAGTAGGCTCTCAACTTGACGTTGGAGTTAGATTAATATTTGAGACCATTGAGTTGGAATACTTAAGAGTTAATTGGTAATTGGAAGTTGTTGGCCAACTTTCTAGTTACTAACACTAACCCTTCCCAAGGGAGAGGATTAGGACTTGTGAATAGAAGTTGGCTCCCAACTTACTTGACTTTCCTTTAATCAGTAAAGGATAACCAAGTAGAACAGCAACCTCTTACCATTACACTTGGGAATATCCAACAAGGATAGAACTTCAGATTAATCTTCTCCTAGTCAAGGCTTTATGTGCCCATTGCCCAAACTCCAAATTTCCCAGAAAACTCATAACCAATAATAAATACACTTCCCTGCAATTCCTTGAGAGACGACTCGAGGTTTAAATACTTCGGTTATTATTTTTATTGGGTTTTCTTAAGTGATAACCAAACTTTTGTACGAAAAGATTCTTGTTGGTTTAGAAGCTATACTTTCAACGAGAACTTATTTGTGAATTCTATACCACACAAATATCCGTTCGTCAAGTGGCAAGATTGTTAATGGTATATTTAATTTATGATGTCTTTATTTTTTTCATTATTTAATTTAATTCATATAATAATCTTGAGAGACTAATTTTTATATTTTGCAGATGTTACTACACATCCACACAACAAGAATCAAGTTCACAACCTTGAGAGCAAGATACGAATCAAATGAATTTTATTCTGTAGTTGTTTGCTACTTAATATTTTGTTGTTATTGGTTGGTATATATGACACTATAAATTATTATTATTATTATTATTATTATTATTATTATTATTATTATTATATTAATCTTGTGTTGGTTGTTAACTTTATTTTAATTGTCTTTTCAACTTTAATGTTTAGTGTGTAATTGACATAATTATTATTATTAAATTTTAAATTATTATTATTATTAGATTCTAAATTATTATTATGTGAATGTTGCAATGTTATGGAATAATTATTTTCCAAAATTTAGAGGTTCAAAAGATGTAGAATCTAATTTTTGGTGATGTCGTGATAAAGTTGATTAAGATCCGGGCTTCACCCGGTCTAGACCCGGCTTAAGTGTGGCCCAAAAGTAACACGATTTCATTGGGTCTAAGGCCCGGTAAGGGTCTCATAAATAGACCCGATCATTATTTAGGATCGGATTCGGGTCACGGCGAACCTAGCTTCACCCGGCCCCATGTGCACCCCTAGCACCGGGTAAGAACGGAGGTTTCATCCTGCTTGTTTCGTGGTTGCGGTATGACGTGGGGACGACGATACGTAATGCCTATATTCTCTCAGATGAAAGGTGAAACGACACTCTCCATTGATGTAAGACGACAATCTCTATTGTTTGACACGTTTATAACTCTGGAAGAAGGTGAGACGACATTCTCCGTTGAGTTAATGGTATCACGATTGATAATTCCTCCTGTAATGCGCACCGAGATACCGATCCGGGGTGTCAACCAGATTTTGTGTCGGGTTTGGCGTAATAACCGACACGTGAGCTCATGGATAGTAGGACAGGCATGCATCATCTAAATTTATGTGACATTATTTGAGGTTGTTCATTGTATTTGGTTTGCCTATGTGATTAATTTTCTACTTAACTGTTATTTGCTCTATTTGATATATTTGTTTTTGTTTATGGTTGATTTTCCTACTTGTGTTTGCTACTACTATTAAAATCATTGAGATAATGAGAAGACTAATGACTTGTATTGAGGGAAATTGAAAATCTAAGATCATTAATTAGTTGAGTTTTAGTTTTTAATTATCCTGTTTGGTTTAGAAGAACCATAGGCTTGAATTTTGGGTTGTTTTGAGTATAGGATTGCCTAGCAGGTTCATGTCTTTTGACATAATCTCTATTTGGAATTATTACCCTACTGGAAACTTTTTAGTTCTCACCCGTTTTGGTAATTGTTTATTTTACAGATACATGACGTGATGCACCTCGTTGAGTGTGTTGGTTTTCTCTTGGAAGTGAATACTGTCTTTTGAAATTTTCATTGTGCTTTAGATGTTATTGTTCTCCACTTTTGTACATTGTAATTGTATATCCCTCTTAGAGGTTGATTATAGAGAAACAAGCTGTATTTTGTATTTTTTTAGGATGTATTATACTATTTAGCCGGCTTTTTCTTCGCAAGTCGAGACTAATATTGATATATATCTCCTTTTAAATCCTATGTATATATTTATATGTTTCGCTCTTTTTTATATGTCGACACTTGTTATTCTTCTACGTTTCAAATGTAATACAATTTTTGTGATGTTATTTTTTTTATAGGCTCCTAACTATATTATTATCTTTTAAATATATGTATTTTAAATATATGTATGTATTTTGTTTTTAAACATCATAATGTCTCACCATTCCTGATCTATGACTATTGCATAAAGTTTTGTGCGATAAAATTTTACAAAATACACGAGTTATACATGGCTGCATTATTACTAATTTAGGCATGAATTGAAGGATCACATTTTTGTATTTTATTATTTATTTGGTTGTCATTGTAAACCAAATAAGTATAGATATATTTCTTTTACAATTTGAATAAGATAAGTAATACAATTTTGCTAATACTTATCGTATTGGTAAGCAATATATGTAAAAGACTATATTTATGTGTATAATATCTTTCTTGTCTACAATGACAATGAAATAAGATTATTGGACAACTAAAAATAAAGTATTTGAAATATAATATATTTCTTGTCTATCGGTGTGGTGTGAGTTGCGCTTATTTTTAAATACTCTTTTATATATATATATATATATATATATATATTTAAAAATATAAATTTTCTTATATACACTACAATATTTTTGAACTATTGCAACATGTAGTACAGACAACACTTAAAAAATTTTGTCTATAATAATCAAAAACAACTTTTAAAATTTATTGCAAAAGAATAAGGCTATTGTAACTCTTTATTAACTAATGTGTCATAAGCGTTCTCTTTGATCAATTAGAAAACATGTAAAAAGCGTTACTTTAGTAAATTAATCAAGCAACGCTTATGGTTTTCATATATTACCCTTTATGAAGGATGCTTTTAAATTTTTAACAAACTTCTCATTATAATCGTTGCCTAAACTAATTCAATATTTTCTTTTAAAATTTTACGCGTCCCTCTAAATATTTTAAGCAGAACAGCATACATTCATCACCTGGTTCACTCCTGTTACTAAATCGTGATACTCTTCCTTCTTCTTCTCTGTTGTCCTTGTTGTTATTTTCTCTTTTTGCTGCTGCTGTTGTTACTGTGGTTTGAGAAGCGAAATTCGATCTCATATGTTTTGTTCATGTTGTGGCTCGCTTCGATTTACCTCATTTGTTACCGAATTCAGCGATTTCTTCACCGCCGTTAGGGATCGAGCCTTCGAGTTTGTCCTGGAAGGTTCTTTCGAGTGGATGCGCCAGCTCCATGGAGGCTTGCTCGGGCGGCGCGTGTGAGTTTCATGGTTGATTGCGGAGGCGCGTTGGTCTCCGATCTCTCCCAGACGAACGCTTGGACGGCGGTCAGAATCAAAATCATGAATAACCTAAATCCCTAACCCCAACCCTAAAACAATTTCCCTAATTTCACAACACTGATGTGCGCATTCTGCGTTTCTCTCTGCTCTGCCGAGTTCTGCTCTACTCCGCCGTGTTCTTCTCCTTGCGTCGAGTTCTGCTTTGCTCCACCATGTTCTTCTGCTCGCGCCGAGGTTTGCTCTACTCCGCTATATTCTTTTGCTCGCACCTTGTTCTTCGTTCTCTCGCGCTGAGTTTTGCTCCACTCCTCCGTATTCTAAATTTGGAGAAGTAGCTACTTATGCAAAAATAGTGAGAAATGTGACCTTGTTTTTCTTTTCCTTAATGTTTCAAAAACTTCATGTAACTCAATTAGATTACAGTAAGGCCATCTGCAGATAAATGTGAGGTATGTTCCTTTTGTCTTTAAATATGTCATTTAATTTTAAGTTTAAGAAATTAGAGAATAAACTCTCAGTTGCTGCTATTTTACAGGCAGAGTTGTTAAGCAAGAAATATGAGGAGAAGTACAAACATTGTAGTGGAAATAACATCCAAATTGATTATTGAAGAAGCTGAATTTCGTGATATACAGGTAATTAAAAATTTTCATTATTATTTGGCAAATAGTAAAAGGATTTTAGGGAAGAATGAATTGTTATTAGCCTTGCTTAATGGATGTAAAGGTAATTATAAAGGTAAGAAGAATGAGATTTTGCAACGGGAAGGGAGAGAAGAAAATGATTTTTCTGTGGTCTGAGGTTCTTCTTGTGAGGATTTTGCTCCTACTTAATGGGTCTACTTAAAGAGCTTTTGTTTTTAGTAATTGACTATGTGGGATTGGCTTGATTTTTTCTAGTTTTGAAATGTTGCTTAAAATGAAGCTTTCTTCAGCTAATTTTTGTCCTCCACCCCCGGAAGGTATGTTATGTATACATTCTTGTTTGCATATTCTTCCTTGTTCATCTCCTTTTCTATTCTCCACTTTTTTGGAGCTAGTTATTGTTGCATACCAGTGTTAAGGGGTGAAAATGCTATTCTCTTTTAGATCTTGATGGACTTTGGTTGTTGAGAATTTTGTGTATATAATCATATGGTTACAGGTGAAAAGAGAGACTGCACGGGGATTCAGTTTAAGCCACCTGGGTGTTGGGTTCCACTTCCATGGTTGAAGGTGGTAAAGTTAGCCATCTTCACATGCTTCTTGTGTTCTGCACTCTTCCTCTTAGTTGTCTTTTTTTGTCTTTACCTTTATTTCACTCAATTCTTTTACTTTCACAATTAAACTTTATTAATGCCTACAATTTTCCAGATCTTGACTCTCAATATCTATTTACTTTGGTATTCTTCAACTAAATGACTTTATCTATTAATACCTACAATTAAACTTAATGTCATTTCCAAAACAGTTTGTGAAAACAAGTTTTTGAATAAATAATAGATCTTAAACTATCTAAACAAAATTAACTTTATTTATTACTTTTCTTCAGGGCCTTTGGTTACAAGAGAAAAGCACGTTTTGGATTCAGAACTTTGGCATGCATGTGCTGGTCTCGTTGTTTCTTTACCCGTTGTTGGAAGCTGAGTTGTGTCCTTTCCACAAGGTCACAGTGTACTTTCCACAAGGTGCATCATAGGTAGGCTCCTTGCTCTATTCTATTTTCTTATGGCTGAAGTTGATGAGAAATTTTGGTTCTGCAATTTTTTCTTCTTTAATGAGAAATTACTGCTTAATTAATTCTGGTCCTGTAAAATAACTACAATGTTTCATTATTATGATATATTTATCTGCCTCTAATTTAATCACTAAATGATGGCAATTTTAGGGTTTGGAATTTAATTATTGTTGGTGGAATCTCAATTTGGAAAGTTAACAGTGGATTCATTGTTATTGTAGGTGTTAGAGTTGGCTGGGAATTCTTTCAGTTCAATTGAGTTGGCGCTAAGTTTTTCGCCATGCTTCCAATTACGTTCATTTCTTTTTTTCTGCTTCTCTCTTTTTGCAAATTTTGTACGTTTGCTTTCATAGCTACAATATTTGCAAATTCATCTCAAGGGCCATTTACAGGCATTTCCCTTTATTCTTCTTGCTTTCACTCATTCCAAATATCATGGACTTATTTTCTTTTACCAACATATTTTCTGTGTTTTTCTGGTCACTGCAGAAATATAGACTTGGGAAAAGCCAACCACAACTTGAAATCTGTTCTAGCAACAACAAACATGAAGGTAACTTGGTTATGGTTTCTCAGTTATTATAACTTGTTCTGATGAATGATTCATTTTTCTCCGTTGGTGTAGATTACAGATAAATGAACAACAGTAAAGGTCCTTGTAGCAGCAGGGAAGAAAGTATTGGAACACAGAATGAGATGACTGAGTAATAATTATAATAGTTAGAAAATTGATCAAACTAGTTGAATGCTTTTGTGATTGGTATCAAAAATTTCATTGATCAAATGTTTTGTTCAACAGAAGCATGAAAATTGCTGAGGCTCTCCAAATACAAATGGAAGTGCAGAAGAAACTTTATGAGCAAATTGAGGTAGATAGCTAAATTAAAATTGAAGCATAACAAGGATATGTTAAAGATCAATATGGATAATGATTTTTTAGGTGCAGAGACATTTGCAGCTTAAGATTGAAGCACAAGGGAAGTACTTGCAATCAGTACTACACAAGGCACAAGAAACACTTGTAGGAATGATCAACAATGGCAGCCCGGGATCTCCTCCGATTTCGGAACTGACAGAAACAAGAGGAGGGTTCAGTTGGAGCTGTGGGCAGAGGAAAGAGAACAGAGGAACCATGTGTTCACTTGAAATTTAAAGTTCTTTGACATCTTCTAAAAGCTCAATGGATCAAAGGACTAATAGTACTAACACTACTAATACTGCTTCACTTGAATTGTTGCCACTCTTCAAAGAATCTAAGGAACAAGAAGATGAATCTATTATTAGGAGAAAGAGGAGTTCAAGCCGCTGTGTTGATCAGCCATCAAAGATGAGCAGATCTGAATTATTATATAAAGTTGTGTTCTTCCAAGGATGCCAGCTTCTCGTCATCATGGAAAAGGTTATCTAGGTTTTTGTATTTGGTTTTCTTGTTTGAGCAATATAGCGAAATTAGCTGAAGTATTTAACCAGTAATACTATGGGTCTAACTTTCTAGGGTTTGCTTGTAACTTTCAAGCACCACATGATAAACCACTATTTTATGGTTTATATTATGTTTAATTGTGTGGTTTTATCATGATCCTCACACTTTTATTCATTAAATTAGCATGCATTTAGATTTCCTTCCTGAATTTATTACATGGTTGAAAACTGCTTCTTAGAGACTTTAATTATGTATTTTTAATTCTCCTTTATTCCATTCGATGCCGTGATCTGTGTGTTGAGTGTTTCAGGCTTTACAGGGCATGAATGAATGGGAGATTGGAAAAGAAGCTGGCAAAAATGGAAAGAACACAAGAATTTGAGGAGATAACCAGCGAGAAGTGACGCGGTCGCATGGCTCACGCGATCGCGCGAAGGGGAGCAAATCGCAGTGACGCGGCCGCGTGAGCGGATTGGAAAAGCTCAAACGACGCAGTAGCGTGGATGACGTGGACGCGTGGCATGGAAAAGCGCGAGTGACGCGACCGCATGGGTGACGCGATCACGTGACATGTGCGATCTGCATAATCTGCAGAATTCGCTGGGGGCGATTTTGGACCTGATTTCGACCCAGTTTTCGGCCCGGAACAGCAGACTAGAGCCAGAGAACATGCAGAAACAGAACACAACATTCATTCTACACAGTTTTCAGTTTTAGATCTAGTTTTCACTCCTCCTCTAGGTTTTTCTCTTTAGGTTTTAGAATTTAATTTTCAATTGGTCTTAGCATTAGAACATTGAGAAGAGTTATTTCCTCATCAAGACTTTGTCATTCTAGTTCGTTCTCTTAACTTGGTTTATTTCTTTCATGTTCTTTGCTTTGTTCAATTTTGTCATTTGAATACTTTTATGATTATTTAATACAAGAATTATTTCTTTCATTTTAATCCATTTTACCTTCCAATAATCATGTCTTCTTTTAATTCCCTTTCATATGTTATGGATTTATTATTTACAATGAGCGAGTAGTTCCCCTCACTTGATGGGGAGTTGATTGAAAGAAACTCTTGAGTTGGAAGAATTGAAAGAGAATTTGTAATTGGGTTAACTGTTGGATTGCTATCTTGTCACTAACACCAATCCCTTTGAACTAAGTGGGTTGCAACTCGTGAACAGATCTATCATTCCAACTTGTTTGACTTTCCTTTACCTAGTAAAGGATAACTAAACAGAACAACCATTAATTATAAATTAATCCTAAAATCACTCCATCAATGATAGAGATTCCAACTAATCAACTCCCATTCAAGGCTTTTATTTATATTCTTCAAATTTCCTCAATTTAATTTTCCATCTACTTAACTCAACTTTTTGGAAACATCTAATTAATAAAATAGCACACTTTTCTGCAACTCGTTGGGAGACAACCTGGGACTCAAACTCTCAGTAATTTTTAATTTAAATTCTCTGTGACATATTTCTAAATTGATAGGTAGATTTTTGGTGAGTTAAGAACTATACTGGCAACGTAATTAATTTAATAATTTTTAATTCACCACTTTCTGTGCTCCATCACCACACTCAGCTTCCCTCTCTGCTAAAGGACAATGTTTAACTTTTTAACAAGGAAAGACGTGAGAAAGATTCTCAAGCGTAAAGACAGTGATGCTGGTGAAAAAGGTACTCCCTCCCTCCTTAAGAAATTTGGGAGTTGAGTTTCAAGTGGTTCACATTTCTTCTCTTTTTTAGCTGGGATTGCTTTTCAAGTTGTTTTTTTCTTGCATATTTTGTCATTTGGGGTTAAATGGTGTCTTGTGGTCTTTATTAGTGATTGATGAAGTTTGCATTGCACAACAGAGCTTTTGGATGTTCCTGCTCATTGATTCTTTGTTGTTTAGGCATGCCATTGTACTTCTGAGCCGGTTTTGTTCAAATAATTGATTTGGTGGATTGCAATTTCGTTTCTGTGCAGATAGTTTGAGATTTAATGCATGCTTTGGTTTTTGACACTTAATGCATGCTTTGGTTTTTGAGACTTAATGCATGCTTTTCACTACTAGAAAACTAGTTATTACAGACGGATATTTCTGACGGATTTCATCCTACGGAAATACAGACAGAATTTCAGAGGGATTTTTTGTCGGAAAATAAAAAAAATGAATTAACATAAATTACAGATGGAAAATAGAATCCGTCGATAATTTTATCGGAAAAATTAATTTTTTTCGTGAGAAATGGTTACAGACAGATTTTTCGTCTGTAATTAAATGGACAAAGACGCTGCCTTTTATTAAATTATTACAGACGGAAAATCTGTCTGTAATTTAAAATTTTTCGTTGAAAAGATTGACTTAAACCTAAACTCTACTTCTATCCCCTCGAGCTCCACAGTCCACACACTCCAAACGAGTTTCACACTCCATTCACACTCCACATCTTTCTCCTCAGCGCCGCATTCTTCCATCAACGCTGTTCCATAACCACAGTCATCTACCGCATTCTTCCATCATCAACACCTTTGGGACTTCCATCACTTTCGTCGTCATCAATAATCACTCTCGGTAAACCTAACTCTACTTTTATGAGTATAAATTTTAATCCTTCTTCAGTGACTTTTTCTTCTCTTCAAACCCAACATCGATAGTGAGTATTTGAATTTTCTACCATATTTTCTTCCGGTTAGTTTAATTACTGCTTGATTTCATTTTCGATTTGGGATTAAGCTAGGGTTTGCTTTTGATTTTGTGATTTATTTAGTTGCTGTGATAAATTTTTTATTTAATCAAAGCATTTCGAATGATGCATGTAAGCTGTTTGATGAAAAGCCACAGAAACGGGATATTGATTTGGAATGACACATTTGGCAATGGTGTTTTGGTACTACGTATACCCTTCCTTGCTCACATCATTTTTTAATTATTCTTTTTTAGTTTTCTTTACTCTGTACTACTACTCAGCCTTACCTTTTTCATCTTATAAGGTATAAGGTGTGGAAACTATATTCTGATGCAGAGTTTGTGAGATGAGAGCTAATAATCTTATGAATTAAAAATAAAGATGCAACATCTCTACTTCTGCTAGTGCTTGTCAATGGTTTTGTTTCAAGTTGGTTCATATATAGAACTAATGACTTTGTCATTTTATCATTTATTTAATTAAATCACTTCCCAGTTCCAATGTTTTTCTGCTTCAGGTGTATTCTACTAGCTATACCACTTTATTAATTAATTACTCAAATTAGTGCTAGCAATCTTCTTTTAATAATGTTAATGTTACTAAACCATACGGCTCTTGCTAGAAGTTTTTTTATATAAAAAAATACTCTAAAGGTTAGTGGCTTGCCCATGGTTTCTTGATCAATCCTCTTTTAGCAAAATTCTTAGTGTCTTATTTTTATATCTTTAGTGTAAGTACCGTTGGATCAGCTTTAGAGCATATGAAGAGGATTCATGAGGCTGTAAATGAGAAAGAGTCCAAGCATATTTCTGTAGCAGTGTCACTAATCAGGTATCTAGTGAATTAATTGTGAGAAACTGAGTGTTTTTTTATATTTTTTTAGTTCCCCTTTCATGTGAAAAATTACCTGATAACTATTTTAAATTTCAGCTCCACAAATTGAAGCTAGGAAGCTCAGATCTATTATATTTTAACTTTTTTTTTTGCATTTTCTTAGTCCACTAATACTACTTCAGGAGTGAATTCATCTTGATTAACTTCCTATTTTCCTTCTTTTATGTTACTGTATGTAAATTGATTCACTTCCTATTTGCTTGTACTATTCACATTTCCCTACAAAATGCAATCCACCTGAACATTTTCTCTTATGGAACTTCCAGCAAGGACTTGATAGGATAGAAAAAAGAAGCAGGTGGGACAAAAAAGATAGGCAGCTAGCCCTTGATAATTTGGAGCAGTTCCAGAGTGTAGCTAAGACTAGCCGTCACAGAATTTGGCATTTGACTGAGCATCTAAGAATATCCATTGCAATAATACTCTTTATAATTTCTCTTGTAGGTTGTTGATGGAAAACTTTCTCAAACTTGCTACCTTATGGCTCTTGATTCATGCTATAAACAACTCAGTCACAAGTAAGTGTCTAACTAATTTTATTTCTAGTGGTCTCTTGATTTTCTATGCGCAGTATTTGCAATTTCTGTTATCAAAATATTAGTAACTAGCAATAACCTAACTCTATTTATCTTCAGATATGTTATCCTCTTAGCTTTTCGCTTCTTCCCATGACCCAATTGTCCTCTCATATGTCCACGTTGTTCCCCTCTCCAATGCACCATTTTCCATTCCTCTTAAGGAAGTCTCTTCCTTGGATAATACTTTTCCAAATCCAAGTTTCTTTTTTTTTTTTTGCTTTTTCGCATTCCAAAAGTTTGTGTAACCTTTTCTACTCTCTGCCATTTATTCAATACAGAATTGCTTTCATGTTAATTGATGTTGGAACCTGGAAGTGCTCATTCAGTTGTGTAGGTGATGATGATATTTGGATTGATTTCTCAAAATATATAGTTTAAACGATGGTCATAATGTCATTTATTTAATTGAGTTCACTATTACTCTACATAATTTCAAGTTGCATAATGGAAATTGAGGTATCACACTATGATGGGACAACTTGATTTAGTTTAGTTCCTTTTGTTCCTATAATAATTCATAGGTAATTGAGGATTTCATTTATTCTAATAGAAAACTTAAGAAGGAACAGAATAATAGAAGATCAAGAGGTAATGAATTCTTTTTTTTGCTATATTTAATTTCTGAGTTAGGGCTTTGCTATATTTAAGTTCGTTTGATGATTACAAATCACTTTCATCACCATGTTCCTGATTCAGCACTAATATCTTCTCTTTTCCTTCTGTTTTGCTTTTTAATTTTATAGGGTGATTACATCAAAGATTTGTAGCTGTAATTATATCTGTATCAGTTTTTAATTTCACACTTTGTTCTTGGATTCATTTCTTTCTTTCCCCAATTCCGTGATATTTTTTTAATCTATTCCAAGTCAAACTTTGCTCCATGATTTTTCCATTTTTTGTTTCTCTGTAGATTGATAACTTTGGATCTATAATATGCTTACTGCAGTTAAAACATGATTTGATTCCACTAATCCAACACCACACCAAAATTTTTGTAATGTTGCTGTCTCTTACATATTCACAGGGAGGAGATCCTTCTAAACAACGCAATTTCACTTTCGAGGTCAACGATCCCAATTCTTCCTCCCTATTTCATTTTCCTGTTAATCTGCAGCTTTTTGAATTTAGTATGCTTCTTTTACTTTAGATACATGTTTTCCAGCAATCCTCACATGCTATTGCTAATAATTTCATTTACTTATACTGCACAAAATCCTAGAATTAGAAAACATTGAAATATGAAAACAAACTCTTGACTTTGTTTTCATTAACTTGAACGAGGAATTGCATATATATAAACATGACCGGCACTTATTTAATTGATTATTGATTTTTTTTGTAATATAGTTTCTGTATTATTGAAGCTATGTTAACTTCTTTTACATTTATTTTTTTCTATATTACTTTTGCTATCAGACATTGAGACGTTTGGCTCAAAACAGAGAGGCCGCAAGAAAAAGCCATCTAAGAAAAAAGGTGTGTCCTATTATTATATGTTTACACAAATTCAAAAATAGTTGTTAAGAGATAAGATTAAAGCATATTACAAGTAAAGCATATTACAAGTATAAATTATATTGTTTTGCAGGATGGCTTGGAAGGAAATCTCGATAAGAAACAAGAAATAAGCTTCACTAATTATGGAGACTGGAGAGAAATCTTGATAAGAAACAAGAAATAAGCTTCACTAATTATCTTTACATACATTTAGATAAAATTGATGGAGTAATAATTATATTTGTAAAGTAAAATTAATGATATGAGATTCATTTTAATTTTATGAAATGTAGTATCTTAACAGTATGCGATAAACTTTGACTCCTTTAAGAACTTATCTTTATGTGAATATTCCCTTATTGATTGTTTAAGTAGTTGCAGAGGTTTTAGTGCAAAGGGTGAAAAAGGAGGAGGTTAATGCAAAGATATCAGCATGTAAAACAAGATTGCAAAGATTAACAACAGATTCAAGAGAGAAGATGCTGTCATCAAAGGTTGGGAGAGTGAGCAGGTTCAGAAGGCTACTTCTTGGATGAAGGAAGTTGAGGTAATTAACTTTTTTCCTTTTGCATTGTACTATTCTGTAAAGCTATTTTTTTCATTTCCTTGCAGGTACCTAATACTGTTGAATTTGCGGATTGGATTGGTAGGACAAAACAGAAAGAGATCTGTGTCACAGGGTAAGTAGTAAATCTCTGTTATGGTCTTGAGGGCCATTTAGTAGTTGAAAATTCTATTCAACATGTAGGACCTTTATTTCTAACATTACCTTTTTTCTGGAAATGTGTGAGAGCATGCCAACAACAATATATAGATCTCAGATATGGGCGGCGGATGTGATCAATAATCATATTAAATCAATATTTGATCTACCTTGGTTGAAATTTTTACCGTATGAATGAATTAGTAATTACAGTGTGCAAATCAATATTTGGATTTCCTCTTTAACTTGCGGTTTTATTTAATTTGTAACACTGTGCATCTCCTATTCCATATATTTTCCTTTTATCCGGAGCATCACTTAATCCATGAAATATAGGTTTTGGTTTTGATTTTGTTATTAATATTATATAAGATATATCATGTACATCAAATATTTAGATTTAAATGGTTTAACCGTAGATATCGTTGATCACACTTAGGTGGTGTAAGGCTTGGTTGTTATTATTATTGTTGTTTATATAATATGAACGATGAGAATAGATTTAAGTAGCTTCTGTTATTTATTTGACAGCATAGATACAAACTGAAATCCACGCTGAACATAAAATAGAAGTTTTAAATTCCCTTGACTATCTTGAATCTCTTGTGGTTTTTCCTATTATAATGATCAATTTTATCACCAGGACAACAAAAAGACCTGTCCCGTTGGAGCACTGCCTATTTTATTTTGGAGAACTTTACAAGTCAGAGATAAAAATTTGAGTCATAATTTGAATTCTAATATTACATACTTTTTTTCACTATGCAGGAACTGAACTAGCAATGTGTTATGGGAATATCTATGAACTTGGTCACATTCTTGGTTGAAACTTTGAATCTTCTATCAGCTAAATTTGCTACAATGTTTACCAATTTTATGGGAACTCTCAATCTTCTTTGGCCTCTTTGGTGGTTTCTTAGCTGATGCTGGCATTCAAAATTTATATGATGCTATAAGAACAATACACTTAGTTTATGTTTTGAATTATAGTTGATGTATCAATACATTTTGTCGATGTATAGTTGTTATTTATTATTATAGTTGATGTATCAATACACTTTGTTTATTTTTTGAATTATATTGGCTTCCTTGTTTATAGTATTTTTCTTTTAGTTTGATAATACAATAAATTTATTAATTTTTTGAAATATTATAAATATTCAAATACAAATTAGATAAAAAAAATTTATTTATTAAATTTATATTTATTTTGTATGAAAAAAGGTATATTTTGCAATGAAAAATCTAAAAAAAAATTACTTTACTGATGGATTTACAGACGAATTTTTCGTCTGTATTCAAAGTTTGAAAAATCCGTCTGTAATTACCGACAAAAAATATGTCGGAAATTACAGACGAAAAATCTGTCAGAAAATTCGTCTGTAATTACAGACGAAAAATCCGTCTGTAATTACAGACGGAAAATTTGTTAGAAAATCCGTTTATAATTACAGACGGAAAATCCGTCGAAAATTTTGCCGCCTTTGGGAAATAGATGGAGAATTTACAGAGGGAAAATCCGTCGGTAACTGGTAAAAATCCGTCGGTAATTTTTCGACGGAAAAAAATCCGTCGGTAAATAATTTCCGACGAGACTTTTATAGAGGAACAAAATCCGTCGGTAATTTCGTTGGTAACCAAAAATCCGTCTGTAATAAAGACCAAATCTGTCTGTAAATCTGTTTGTATTAATTCATTTTCTAGTTGTGTTTGTTTTAATTAATTCTGGGAGAGCTGGTTTTTTTTGCATATTTTTTAAATTTCAAGTCTTATTAGAACACTTATTAAACATATTAAATATTTACTATGGTTTCAACTTTCAACTCTTTCATTCACACTCTTTCCTCACACCAAGTTCCAACAGATTTTAGCCCATGGTTTGGTGATACTGTAGAATTATATTTCCTATACATAAATTATCAAATGATTTGTGATGAGCGGATAATTTGTATACTTTTTGGCATTGTTTTTAGTATGTTTTTGATATGATATAGTTAGTTTTTAGTATATTTTTATTAGTTTTTAATTAAAATTCACTTTTCTGGACTTTACTATGAGTTTGTGTGTTTTTCTGTGATTTCAGGTATTTTCTGGCTGAAATTGAGGGACCTGAGCAAAAATCTGATTCTGAGACCAAAAAGGACTGCAGATGCTGTTGGATTCTGACCTCCCTGCATTCGAAGCGGATTTTCTGGAGCTACAGAAGCCCAATTGGCGCGCTCTCAACGGCGTTGGAAAGTAGACATCCTGGGCTTTCCAGCAATATATAATAGTCCATACTTTGCCCAAGATTTGATGGCCCAAACCGGCGCTCAAAGTCACCTACAGAAATTCCAGCGTTAAACGCCGGAACTGGCATAAAATTTGGAGTTAAACGCCCAAACTGGCATGAGAGCTGGCGTTTAACTCCAGAAAAGGTCTCTACACGAAATTCCTTCATTGCTCAGCCCAAGCACACACCAAGTGGGCCCGGAAGTGGATTTTTATGTCATTTACTCATTTCTGTACACCTTAGGCTACTAGTTTCTTATAAGTAGGACCTTTTACTATTGTATAGAAATCTTTTGATCACTTTAGATCTCTAGATCATCTTTGGACATTTTAGTTCTTAGATCATTGGGAGGCTGGCCATTCGGCCATGCCTAGACCTTATGCTTATGTATTTTCAACGGTGGAGTTTCTACACACCATAGATTAAGGTGTGGAGCTCTGCTGTACCTCGAGTATTAATGCAATTACTATTGTTCTTTCATTCAAATTCCGCTTGTTCTTTATCCAAGATATCACTTGTTCTTCAACATGATGAAGGTGATGATTGACGCCCATCACCATTCTCACCCATGAACAAGGTGACTGACAACCATTCTTGTTCTACAAGCATCTGAGGCTTAGTGAATATCTCTTGGATTCCTGATTGCACGATGCATGGTTGATCGCCTGACAACCGAGTGCTCGCCTGACAAACGAGCCAGCCATTCCGTGAGATCAGAGTCTTCGTGGTATAGGCAAGAACTGATGGCAGCATTCAAGAGAATCCGGAAGGTCTAACCTTGTCTGTGGTATTCTAAGTAGGATTCAATGATTGAATGACTGTGACATGCTTCAAACCTGTAACCTACTGGGCGTTAGTGACAGACGCAAAAGAGTTATTCTATTCCGGTAGGGGAGGGAACCGAACCGGTGATTGGCCGTACTGTGACAGAGTATTGAGCATTAGCTTTCACTGCGAGGATGGGAGGTAGCTGCTGACAACAGTGAGACCCTATACGAGCTTGCCATGGAAAGGAGTAAGAAGGGTTGGATGAAGACAGTAGGAAAGCAGAGAGACGGAAGGGAAGGCATCTTCATGCGCTTATCTGAAGTTCCTACCAATGAATTACATAAGTATCACTATCTTTATCTTCTATGTTATTTTCGTTCATCACCACGTATATCTGAGTTTGCCTGACTAAGATTTACAAGATGACCATAGCTTGCTTCAATACTAACAATCTCCGTGGGATCGACCCTTACTCACGTAAGGTTTATTACTTGGACGACCCAGTGCACTTGCTGGTTAGTTGTGCGAAGTTGTGTAATGCCATGGTATTAGGCGCACCAAGTTCTTGGAGCCAGTACCAGGGATTATGAGAGTTGTGAAAAAGTATAGTTCACAATTTCGCCCGACCAAGTTTTTGGCACCGTTGCCGGGGATTGTTCTAGTTTTGAGCAAGCCTGTGGTAACATCAGTGCCAAGATCCGGCAACAACATCAAATTTTTGGTGTTATTGCCCGGGATTGTTCAGGCTGGACAACTGACGGTTCATCTTGTTGCTTAGATTAGGTATTTTTTTTTTTCGAAATTCTTGAAGATGAATTCTAGAGTTTCATGATGATTTGTTGAAATCTGGCTGGCTGAGAAGCCATGTCTAATCTGATTGGACCGAGGTTTCAACTTATCACCACAAGAGCTTGTTGATTTCGTACCAATCTTGCTTTTGGAGCAGTGATTTGCTAAGGCTTGGCTGACCTTTGGTCATGTCTAGTGTTTTGGACCGAAGCTTTCTTTGGAAGCTTGGCTGGCTGTGAAGCCATGTCTAATTCCTGGACCGGAGTCTTAGACTAGCATTGCACTGATTCCTGGAATTCTCATTAAGAATTTTGATACCTTTTCCCACTTAATTTTCGAAAAATACAAAAAAAAAAAATTTACAAAATCATAAAATCCAAAAATATTTCTTGTTTGAGTCTAGAGTCTCATCTTAAGTTTGGTGTCAAATGCATGTTTTTGTTACATTTTTCGAATCCATGCATATATTTTGTGTTCTAATCTTTGAATTCTATTGACTTGAGTATTTTGTGTGTCTCATACGCATTTTCAGTTCATTAGTGTCAGCAGTATACAAACTGCTAAGTTTGGTGTCTTGTATGCATTGTTATTTGATTCTTGTTGTATTTTAATTATTAAAAATCCAAAAATATTTTTAATTTGTGTATTTTCAAGTCAATGATACAAGGGATTGAAGATACAGAACACACTGCAGAGGAATTATACAGAAAAAGCTGAGCATTCAAAAATGCCCAGTGAAGAAGGCAGACTGGCGTTTAAACGCCAGCCAGGGCACCTGGTTGGGCGTTTAACGCCCAAAGAGGTAGCATTTTGGGCGTTAAACGCCAGAATGTATACCATTCTGGGCGTTTAACGCCAGGATGGTGCTAGGGGGAAGATTTTGTTTTCAAAATCAATTTTTTTCAAGTTTTCAAAGTTTTTCAAAACCAAATCTTTTTCAAATCATATCTTTTCAATCAAATGTTTTCAAAATCAATTTCTTTCCTTTTTCAAAGATACTTACTAACAATTAATGATTTGATTGAACATTTTTTGCCTTTTCTATTAAGGAAGGTTTTATGCTTGAATCATATCTTTTCTTGTTAGGCAAGTCATCAATTTATTTTTAAAATCATATCTTTTTAAATTGTTTTCAAATCATATCTTTTAAAATTGTTTTCAAATCATATCTTCTCAATCACATCTTTTTAAAACCATAACTCTTCAATCAAATCCTTTTAATCACATCTTTTTCAAATTAGTTTTCAATCAAATCTTTTTAATTTCTAATTTCAAAATCTTTTTCAAAAATCACTTGATTTCTTTTCCACTTTGAGTTTTCGAAAATTATCAATCTAATTTTCAAAATGTTTTCAAAATCTTTTGATTGAATTTTCGAAAATTCTCTTCCCTCCTTCCCACATCCTTCTATTTATGGAGTACCACTCCTTCTAAATGCACAATTCGAACCTTACCTAATTAAAGTTCGAATTCTCCTTCTCCTTCTTCTTACTATTTCTCTTTTCCTCTGACATTTCAAGGAATCTCTATACTGTGACATAGAGGATTCCACACTTTTGTTCTCTTCTCTTTCTTATGAGCAGGAGCAGAGACAAAGGCATTCTTGTTGAAGCTGACCCTGAACCTGAGAGGACCTTGAAGAGAAAGCTAAGAGAAGCTAAAGCACAACTCTCTTTAGAGGACCTAACCGAATTCTTCAAAGAAGAAGAACCCATGGCAGCCGAAAACAATAACAATGCCAACAATGCAAGGAAGGTGCTGGGTGACTTTACTGCACCTACTCCTGATTTTTATGGGAGAAGCATCTCTATCCCTGCCATTGGAGCAAACAACTTTGAGCTTAAGCCTCAATTAGTTTCTCTAATGCAACAGAATTGCAAGTTCCATGGACTTCCAATGGAAGATCCTCATCAGTTCTTGGCTGAATTCTTGCAAATCTGTGACACAGTCAAGACTAATGGGGTTAACCCTGAAGTCTATAGACTGATGCTATTCCCTTTTGCTGTAAGAGACAGAGCTAGAATATGGTTGGATTCTCAACCTAAAGAAAGCCTGGACTCTTGGGAAAAGCTAGTCAATGCCTTCTTGGCAAAGTTCTTTCCACCACAAAGATGGAGTAAGCTTAGAGTGGAAGTCCAAACCTTCAGACAGAAGGATGGAAAATCCCTCTATGAAGCTTGGGAAAGATACAAACAATTAATCAGAAGATGTCCTTCAGACATGCTTTCTGAATGGAGCATCATAGGTATTTTCTATGATGGTCTCTCTGAACTATCTAGGATGTCCTTGGATAGCTCTGCTGGAGGATCTCTTCATCTGAAGAAGACGCCTGCAGAAGCTCAAGAATTGATTGAAATGGTTGCAAATAACCAATTCATGTACACTTCTGAAAGGAATCCTGTGAACAATGGGACTAGTCAGAAGAAAGGAGTTCTTGAGATTGATACTCTGAATGCCATATTGGCTCAGAACAAGATATTGACTCAACAAGTCAATTTGATTTCTCAAAGTCTGTCTGGAATGCAAAATGCACCAAACAGTACTAAGGAAGCTTCATCTGAGGAAGAAGCCTATGATCCTGAGAACCCTTCCATGGAAGAGGTGAATTACCTAGGAGAACCCTATGGAAACACCTACAATTCTTCATGGAGAAATCACCCCAATTTCTCATGGAAGAATCAAGAGAGACCCCAACAAGGTTTCAACAACAATGGTGGAAGAAACAGGTTTAGCAATGGCAAGCCTTTTCCATCATCTTCTCAGCAACAGACAGAGAGTTCTAAGCAGAATACTTCTGACTTAGCAACAATGGTCTCTGATCTAATAAAGACCACTCAAAGTTTCATGAATGAAACAAGGTCCTCCATCAGAAATTTGGAAGGACAAGTGGGTCAGCTGAGCAAGAAAGTTACTGAACTCCCTCCTAGTACTCTCCCAAGTAATACAGAAGAAAATCCAAAAGGAGAGTGCAAAGCCATTAACATGGCCGAATTCTGGGAGGAAAGAGAGGAGGTGGACGCCACTGAGGAAGACCTCAGTGGGCGTGCACTAACCTCCAATGAGTTCCCCAATGAGGAACCTTGGGAATCTGAGGCTCAAAATGACACCATAGAGATTCCATTGGACTTACTTCTGCCATTCATGAGCTCTGATGAGTATTCTTCCTCTGAAGAGGATGAGTATGTTACTGAAGAGCAAGTTGCTAAATACCTTGGAGCAATCATGAAACTGAATGACAAGTTATTTGGAAATGAGACTTGGGAGGATGAACCACCTTTGCTCACCAAAAAACTGGATGACTTGTCTAGGCAGAAACTGCCTCAAAAGAGGCAGGATCCTGGGAAGTTTTCTATACCTTGTACCATAGGCACCATGACCTTCAAGAAGGCCTTGTGTGACTTAGGGTCAAGTGTGAACCTCATGCCCCTCTCTGTAATGGAGAAATTAGGGATCTTTGAGGTGCAAGCTGCAAGAATCTCATTGGAGATGGCAGACAATTCAAGAAAACAAGCTCATGGACTTGTAGAAAATGTTTTGGTAAAGATTGAAGACCATTACATCCCTACGGATTTCATAGTCCTAGAGACTGGGAAGTGCATGGATGAATCCATCATCCTTGGCAGACCCTTCCTAGCCACAGCAAAGGCTGTGATTGATGCTGATAGAGGAGAGTTAATCCTTCAAGTGAATGAAGAGTCCTTGGTGTTTAAGGCCCAAGGACATCCCTCTATCATCATGGAGAGGAAGCATGAAGAGCTTCTCTCAAAACAGAGCCAAGCAGAGCCCCCACAGTCAAACTCTAAGTTTGGTGTTGGGAGGCCACAGCCAAACTCTAAGTTTGGTGTTGAACCCCCACATTCAAACTCTAAGTTTGGTGTTGGGAGGTTCCCACACGGTTCTGAGCATTCCTGAGGCTCCATGAGAGTCCTCTGTCAAGCTAATGACATTAAAGAAGCGCTTGTTGGGAGGCAACCCAATGTTTATAATTAACTATTTCCTTTTGTTATTTTATCTTTTTTGTAGGTTGATGATCATAAGAAGTCACAAAAACAATGAAAAAAGCAAAAACAGAATGAAAAACAGGAAGAAAAACAGCACACCCTGGAGGAGAAGAAACTGGCGTTCAAACGCCAGTAATGCTAGCTGTTGGGCGTTTAACGCCCAGTCTGGCACCATTCTGGGCGTTTAACGCCAGAAAGGGGCACCAGACTGGCGTTAAACGCCAGTAAAGGGCAAGAACCTGGCGTTAAACGCCATGAATGGGCACCAGCCCGGCGTTTAACTTCAGAAATGGCTCAAAACGTGATTTTGAGCAACATTTGGTGCAGGGATGACTTTTCCTTGACACTACAGGATCTGTGGACCCCACAGGACCCTACCATCACTCTCTCTCTTCTTCCCCCATTCACCAATCACCTCAACACCTCTTCCCCAAAAACCCCTCACCTATCAAATCCCATCTTTCTCTTCACCACTCACATCCATCCTTCATAAAACCCCACCAACCTCACCCTTCAAATTCAAACCACTTTCCCTCCCAAACCCACCCCTCATGGCCGAACCTTTACCCCCTCTCTCCTATAAATACCCTTCTTCAACTCTTCATTTTCACACAACCTAAACACCCTTTCTTACCCTTCTTGGCCGAACACACTTCCATCTCCCTCTTCCTCATTTCTTCTTCTTCTACTCTCTTCTTTCTTCTTTTGCTCGAGGACGAGCAAACATTTTAAGTTTGGTGTGGTAAAAGCGTTGCTTTTTCATAACCATTATGGCACCAAAGGCCGGAGAAACCTCTAGAAAGAGGAAAGGGAAGGCAAAGGCTTCCACCTCCGAGTCATGGGAGATGGATAGATTCCTCTCAAAGGTGCATCAAGACCACTTCTATGAAGTTGTGGCCTTGAAGAAGGTGATCCCCGAAGTCCCCTTTTCACTCAAAAAGGGTGAATATCCGGAGATCCGCCATGAGATCCGAAGAAGAGGTTGGGAAGTTCTTACCAACCCCATTCAACAAGTCGGAATCTTGATGGTTCAAGAGTTCTATGCCAATGCATGGATCACAAAGAACCATGACCAAAGTGTGAACCCGAATCCAAAGAATTATCTCACTATGGTTCGGGGGAAATACTTGGATTTTAGTCCGGAGAGTGTGAGGGTGGCGTTCAACTTGCCTATGATGCAAGGAGATGAGCATCCTTACACTAGAAGGGTCAACTTTGATCAAAGGTTGGACCAAGTCCTCACAGTCATATGTGAAGAGGGCGCACAATGGAAGCAAAATTCAAGAGGAAAGCCAGTCCAATTGAGAAGGCATGACCACAAGCCCATCACCAAGAAAAGGATGGAGTACACAAGAGATCTCACTCATCATGAGATCCCTGAGATTCCTCAAGAGATGAATTTTCCTCCACAAAACTATTGGGAGCAACTAAACACCTCCCTAGGAGAACTAAGTTCCAACATGGGACAACTGAGGGTGGAGCATCAAGAACACTCCATCATCCTTCATGAAATTAGAGAAGATCAAAGAATCATGAGGGAGGAGCAACAAAGACAAGGAAGAGACATTGAGGAGCTCAAGCACTCCATAGGATCTTCAAGAGCAAGAAAGAGCCGCCATCACTAAGGTGGACCCGTTCTTTGATTTCCTTGTTATTGTTCTTCTATTTTTCGAAAATTTAGGCTTTATGTTTATCCATGTTTGTGTCTTATGATCATTAGTGTCTTAGTGTCTATGCCTTAAAGTTATGAATTTCCTATGAATCCATCACCTTTCTTCATTAAAAACGTGCCTAATTGATAAAAGAAAGAATTGCATGAATTTTGAATTTTATAATAGTTTAATTATTTTGATGTGGTGGCAATATTTTTGTTCTCTGAATGTATGCTTAAACAGTGCATATGTCTTTTGAATTTGTGGTTCATGAATGTTGGCTCTTGAAAGAATGATGAAAAAGGAGACATGTTACTGAGGATCTGAAAAATCAATAAAATGATTCTTGAAGCAAGAAAAAGCATTTCAAAAAAAAAAAAAAAACCGAAAAAAAAACGAAAAAAAAAAGAAAAAAAGAAAGAAATAAAAGTTGTGATCCAAGGCAATAAGAGTGTGCTTAAGAACCCTGGACACCTCTAATTGGGGACTTTAGCAAAGCTGAGTCACAATCTGAAAAGGTTCACCCAATTATGTGTCTGTGGCATGTATGTATCCGGTGGTAATACTGGAAGACAGAGTGCTTTGGGCCACAGCCAAGACTCAATAAATGGCTATGTTCAAGAATCATCATACTTTACTAAGAGAATCATTAACACTATCTGGATTCTAAGTTCCTAAAGAAGCCAATCATTCTGAATTATAAGGGATAAAGTGAGATGCCAAAACTATTCAGAGGCAAAAAGGTAAAAGCCCCGCTCATCTAATTAATACTGATCTTCATAGATGTTTTTGGAGTTCATTGCATATTCTCTTCTTTTTATCTTATTTGATCTTCAGTTGCTTGGGGACAAACAACAATTTAAGTTTGGTGTTGTGATGAGCGGATAATTTGTATACTTTTTGGCATTGTTTTTAGTATGTTTTTGATATGATATAGTTAGTTTTTAGTATATTTTTATTAGTTTTTAATTAAAATTCACTTTTCTGGACTTTACTATGAGTTTGTGTATTTTTCTGTGATTTCAGGTATTTTCTGGCTGAAATTGAGGGACCTGAGCAAAAATCTGATTCTGAGACCAAAAAGGACTGCAGATGCTGTTGGATTCTGACCTCCCTGCATTCGAAGCGGATTTTCTGGAGCTACAGAAGCCCAATTGGCGCGCTCTCAATGGCGTTGGAAAGTAGACATCCTGGGCTTTCCAGCAATATATAATAGTCCATACTTTGCTCAAGATTTGATGGCCCAAACCGGCGCTCAAAGTCACCTACAGAAATTCCAGCGTTAAACGCCGGAACTGGCATAAAATTTGGAGTTAAACGCCCAAACTGGCATGAGAGCTGGCGTTTAACTCCAGAAAAGGTCTCTACACGAAATTCCTTCATTGCTCAGCCCAAGCACACACCAAGTGGGCCCGGAAGTGGATTTTTATGTCATTTACTCATTTCTGTACACCTTAGGCTACTAGTTTCTTATAAGTAGGACCTTTTACTATTGTATAGAAATCTTTTGATCACTTTAGATCTCTAGATCATCTTTGGACATTTTAGTTCTTAGATCATTGGGAGGCTGGCCATTCGGCCATGCCTAGACCTTATGCTTATGTATTTTCAACGGTGGAGTTTCTACACACCATAGATTAAGGTGTGGAGCTCTGCTGTACCTCGAGTATTAATGCAATTACTATTGTTCTTTCATTCAAATTCCGCTTGTTCTTTATCCAAGATATCACTTGTTCTTCAACATGATGAAGGTGATGATTGACGCCCATCACCATTCTCACCCATGAACAAGGTGACTGACAACCATTCTTGTTCTACAAGCATCTGAGGCTTAGTGAATATCTCTTGGATTCCTGATTGCACGATGCATGGTTGATCGCCTGACAACCGAGTGCTCGCCTGACAAACGAGCCAGCCATTCCGTGAGATCAGAGTCTTCGTGGTATAGGCAAGAACTGATGGCAGCATTCAAGAGAATCCGGAAGGTCTAACCTTGTCTGTGGTATTCTGAGTAGGATTCAATGATTGAATGACTGTGACGTGCTTCAAACCTGTAACCTACTGGGCGTTAGTGACAGACGCAAAAGAGTTATTCTATTCCGGTAGGGGAGGGAACCGAACCGGTGATTGGCCGTACTGTGACAGAGTATTGAGCATTAGCTTTCACTGCGAGGATGGGAGGTAGCTGCTGACAACAGTGAGACCCTATACGAGCTTGCCATGGAAAGGAGTAAGAAGGGTTGGATGAAGACAGTAGGAAAGCAGAGAGACGGAAGGGAAGGCATCTTCATGCGCTTATCTGAAGTTCCTACCAATGAATTACATAAGTATCACTATCTTTATCTTCTATGTTATTTTCGTTCATCACCACGTATATCTGAGTTTGCCTGACTAAGATTTACAAGATGACCATAGCTTTCTTCAATACTAACAATCTCCGTGGGATCGACCCTTACTCACGTAAGGTTTATTACTTGGACGACCCAGTGCACTTGCTGGTTAGTTGTGCGAAGTTGTGTAATGCCATGGTATTAGGCGCACCAAGTTCTTGGAGCCAGTACCAGGGATTATGAGAGTTGTGAAAAAGTATAGTTCACAATTTCGCCCGACCAATTTGATATCAATCTGTTTACATTTACTATATATACACTTGTCAAGTGAAGTATATATTATGATAAATTAAATAGAGATTGACTTATAGCTAAGTAGCATCTGATATTAGAACTACTATTGAAATAATCAGTTAACATGCATGTGTTGTATGCACCTATACAGCTATACCTAAGATTTACATGATGGAGCTTGTTGATGTGTTTGAAAATTGAAGGCATTCCCACTAACGGTTAATTTGCACTTGTCAATGTACAAAGCAGTCTTATCCTTTGCACGTTGGCCACACGGTTTTGTCATTTATAGCATTCATATGGACTAAGAGTGCTGATTGATGCCATTCGAAATTAAATGAAAAGGAAAGAAAAGTCTAATGAATTTGACATAATTTCTGTATCATTCAAGTGCTTGTATTTTAGATATTAGATATTACAAGATAACTTTAACTAGAGTTTAAGAAAGCTTGTTTGTTTTCATTGTCCATCCTAGTAGATTCAGCTCCCTCTAAAGAAACAGATCATGCTCAAGTATGCTTCACACTTCAAAGGGATAACATCACTGCATCAACGATAGGGTATAACTCTCTCACTAGTACTACATACTCATCTATATCGGGTACATGAATAACACTATACCTTTTTATTGTGTATTATTTGCAGATTTAGCATATGGGACTAGTCAAGCATGGATATAAAATATGTAAGTAAATTGATATTTTTTTGATAAATATTAATTACTATTTTGTTATGAAAATTATTGTTAGACAAGAATTTTATTATTTTATTGAGAATTATTGATAAACATGTATTTGAATTACTAATTAAACCTTTTAATATCTATTTTAATTAGAATTTTATTATTAGTTATTTTGTCTCTTTTATAAATTTTTCTATTGTGCATAAATTTATTTATTAAATAAAATAATTACACATGTATGAACAAAAAAATTTATTGTAAATTTTATTTGTGTGTATTTTTATTACAAAAATAACTTTTATTTTTACCAAAAAGGCAACCCTTTTATTAGTTGCATATTTTGAATTTTTATTAGTTGCATATTTTGAATATTAGACAACACTTGTATGGTTGCATATCTAAAAGAAAAAACAACACTTGTATAGGTTGTATATCCAAAAGAAAAGGCAATGCTTTAAAAGGTTGCATATTCATAACTAATAGACAACACTTCAAAGTATTGTGAATTCAAATTTATAAGCAACATGTAAAAGGGTTGCATTTTATTGCAAATAGGCAACACTTTTTAGTAGTGGCCAAAATAGAAGAGAAAAGACAACACTGAAAAAGTGTTGTCTCAAACACACCTTTGAAGTGTTGTTGTTTTTCAACCAAAGATAACACTTGATAAGTGTTGCTTTCAAAAGCAATGCTTTTGAAACAAAAAAGTGTTGCCTTGATCTAAGGCAACTGCTGCATATGCAACGCCGTCCAAAAATGTTGCCTTAGGTCCAAAAGTGTTGCCGTATATCAAAAGCAACCTTTTGTCAGCTTTTAGGCAACATTTTTTAAATGTTGCCTCAACCTGAAAATGTTGTAGTGATAGAAGGTTCTATAATAATAAATAGGTAACAATTACATTTTAGTATCCATTGATGTCCACTAAAATATTTAAATTCACATATATTTTAGGTAAATTTTATCTAATTCTTTTAAAAATGATATATAATTTATTTTTTGTAATGTGTTAATTTCTAGTTATATGTTATCACAATTAACTATACATATCACTTAAGTTAGTTCAATTTAATTAGAGTTAATATTTTAACTATAATAAAATTATTTTGTAATTAAATTATTATTTATAATAGATAATTATCTAATTTTTTAAAATATTAAACCAATTTTTTTGAATCATTCTTTCAGAAAAAAAAAAAGAAAAACACTTCAGCATTCTTGTTACTTAAATAACGTTATCACTCCTCATTATAATTGCTCACTACCCACCATAATAAGTTGAATGCTTTGGATATCATTTTATTTTATTTTATTTGCCTTTTTTTAAAATATTTTTACCAAATTATAAATTTGGTGAACTTTTAAATTTTTAAATGAATCTAACTATTCATGCTAAAATTTTAAGCTTACTAGATGAAATGATAAAAAAAATAATATATCATTGTTAAAAGAGATAATAGAAAACTAGATAAGAATGTGGACTTTATGAGTTCACCTACCAAGGTGTATTTAAGTTAATTATTAGATAGGATAAACGATCTTAGATACGATTTTGGAAGGCACAACGACAAAAAAAAATGGAGATCATTATAGAAAAACTTAAGGTAGCTGATTTAAAAAAAGAAGTTTTTAATTTTTTTTTTTGTGTTAAGTTATATATTATTTTAAAAAGAATCGGATAAAATTTACTTATTTTTAATGTATTTTATGATATTATATATCCTATTTATGTACCATGTTTCCGGATAACATAGTAAATAACGTGAAATTGAAGGGTAGTTGCTAACCTTTGCCACGTGGAATCTTAGTGAGATTCAGCTTGAGAGTAAGTTGATATCCTTCTCGTCTAGATTCAGCAATTTCCACAACAGCAGGACAAAGTGCCTTTATCATTTCAATTGTATAGGAAGAAAGCTCATTTGTGGCAAGGACTCCAGGGCAAAGAGGTGCAGTTGATATTGACAAAAAAGCTACTCGTGGATCAGAGGCTTCAGACTGTAAGCATAGTACACAAATACTCAAATTTTTGGTTATTCTTTTTTTGTAAACGTTGATTTAGTCTTTAGAATCTGAAAAAGCTGAAGATCTAACTTTAAGAACAAAATAAACTTGTGAAACCTGAAAGTAAAAAGCACTTGCAGGGGGCTAAGTTTTCTTAGTCAAAAATCAACCAAATAAAAGAAAAAATTGATTAAATATTAACTGAATTTATTTTTTCTATACTTATTGCCATAAGCTGTGACACGCACATCAACCAAAAAGTAACAAAAGGTGAATAGTGCTCATATCGTTCAAACAGAGTATGGTGAGAATTTTACCAGAATATGATACTCCGCTGACCCAAATTCATACAAGTGATGATCAATCTCCATGGGCTTCTCAGCACTGTCATTAGATAGAGAAATCTCTTAGATGCTATATCTCAAAAAGAGATCATTTTCTTTATTTTTTTTTTATGTGGGATGAAATATGAAATTTCTAGTTTAGCTAGATAATTGAATACTTTTATTAAATGAAATTTAGTATTTGAAAACATAGGATTGGTTATAAGTGTATGTTAGCTGAATTAGCTAAGAGTGAGATTCAAGTGTTCTAAAATAAAATAATACATTGTTATCCACTGGAATCATCTCTTGCTCCTTCCTCTTTCTTTCGTTTCTTTCTTATCTAAACACTAATCTTCCCCCCGGCGCGCCTAGAAATTAGATAATGAGTTTTTTTTCTAATCCTTTACAATCAGTTTTTCTTAAAACAGGAAATTATATCTGAACAGTTTTTGCTGCTACTTATTTTACCCAAAGATTAGTGATTATCTTTAAAGAATTAATTTTCGATATCAGTAGTTTCCACCCCAAATCACAGCTTTTGTTTTGAATAATGACACTTACTTCCATCATAATTGGTGGTAAATCAATGTTTGGTGTGATGATTGTTCCACCGTACGCATGATTTTTCCTCTCACTTTAACTTTGCCATCATTCGTATTTTCGTTTCTCTCCCTCCATATTTTCATTATTTTGCCGATGTTTATTCCTTCACTTCTTGGTATGCACCATCCACTTATTAAAATGTGCGATTTTATTCTCATAGTAACCACTAACATTTACCACGTGCATCGTTTTACTATTTTCTAACGAAATAAGGGAGTGTTAGCTCATCACTCCATTTGTCAAATTACTGTCGGAAAAGGTCGAAGAACCACTGTAATATCCGAAATTCAATTTCGCGGACGATAATAATACCATTAGAACTTCAGAAACTAAATTGAAACATTTTTACTTTTACTTTCTTCTCACTACTTAAATTCAATTTCAATTTTACACCCATAATAAGCTGAATTTGAAAAATAATGTAATGATAAATAATTAAAGAACGAGAAACGAGGAGCATTTTAACCAAATCGAAATTGTTAGTTTCTCTATACCTAATTAATTAAAATCCATATATTAAATTCTTGTTACCTGTATAGTTTGAGCAGGATCTGATTCAAAGCAGGGGACGCTCTCTCTATGCATGTCATTTTCTGATGAGTGATTAGACTCTCTTCTTCTTCTTCTGTTGTGAGAATGTTAAAAGTGAAGAAACAATTGTAGAATGTGAGACTCTTTAATCGGTTGTATGAACTTTAAGTAAAATTTACGTTCAGTGCATATAATCATGTTTGGTAACCTTTGAAGCAAATCCACTTAGCCACACTCTTCCACTCACATTTCTTTTCTCCTTTCCTTTCTCTAATTTGTCATTTTCCCTTTCCCTTATGCTTCACTCTATCCTACGTTGACGATATGTATCTTTTGGTATACAAAGGTTATATATAATTTGAATTGGATAAAGCCACGTAAGAACCATATATTCAATCATTTAACGATGGATTTTATAAAATATTATTTAGATAAAAAAAATATTTAACAATATAAGATTTATTTTAATTATGTCAGTATCATTTAATCCTAACTTAATACAAAAATATTACTTTTGAAAAAAAAATATATTCTAACTTTAGTATTTAATAAAAAAATTGATTATTTTGCTGTAAATAATTTGATTATTCTAATATAAAATGTTTTTTCATTGTTAAAAGAAATGGATAAAACAAATATAAATTTTACATGTATACCTTAGTTAATAAGTTCGTGATGCTCGAGTCTCAATAGACTATTGGACATAGTATAACAACTTATCATAAATGTTAATCATGCTGTCATATATATAATAGGAAGACTTTCTGGGAATTTTTTTTATATAAATGAAATAAATATATTATTTACGGATATGAACAATTTGCAGCGTTTTTACAAAATTACATCGTATTATTTATTCTGTTTACAATGTAAACGAAATAATTTTGAACGTATTTCGTTTACAGTGTAATATGTGAAAATTTCTAGACACATATTACGTAATATGTGAAAGTTGATGTACTCCACATATTTTTCGTTTACAGTCGTTCAAAATTATTTCATTTACACTATAAACGAAATACGAATACTTGTAATTATAAAAAAATTAATTTTTGTAGGTATAAAATATAATTTTTAAAATAATAAAATAGTATTAAAAATATAATTTTTACCGATTTAAAAAATAAAATTCGATATATGTTTGTTACTGTCTTAATTAATTTATATAATTCGAATCGGGTAAAGTACTAATTTGGTCCCATACGTTTGAGGTGAATTCTGTTTTAGTCCCTAACGTTTAAAGTGTTCTATTTAAATCCAAAATAGTTTTGATTTGCATCAATCAGATCCTACCGTTAAGTGGGTGTGAAAAACTTAACGGCGTGTCCGACGTGGCAAAGGAGAGGGGACAGGGGTTAATAGACGTGTAATAGTTCTCGCCTTTGGATAGAACGCATACTTACCCTGATTCTTCTTCTTCTTCTTGTGAAGCACGAAACGATAAAAAAATCCCACAAACCCTACCGGTCGTCACTCAAGGGTTGCGATTCGCAGCTAGAGAAGTGATATTGTCCTTCAGTAACGTTAAAGGTTCACAAAAGCAGTTAGTTTGAAACCCTTCCTTTCCGGAAGAAGATCGTATCAGGTATTCCTTTATCAAATCTCCTCAACCCATTTGGTTTTTATCTTAATGCATGTTGATTTGTAATGATGCATGTTGATATGTGATTATTTTGTTTTATAGTTTCATATTCGTTTCTTGTTTTGTTTTGGAAGTTTTTATTTTGACCTAGTGATTGCATTTATGCATTTTTGTTGTTGTTGATCAATGTGAGAATTTTATGAAGTCTATTATTTTTGTCTAATAGATCGTTCGGAGAATGAGTTATTTTAGTATCAAGATACACCATGGGAGAAAGTTTGGGTTTGATGGTGAACCTTTACACTATGTGGGGGTGAGACTTCGATAGTAGACTACTGTGATGAAGATAGGTGGAGTAGGTTCGAGGCCATCGAGATAGTGGTCGAACAGGAATATGTGGCAGAGAACATCGCTGCAATGTGGTATAAGTCTCCAAAAGATGAAACAGATGTAGGACTGAGGATGCTTCACACAGACAAGGATGCAATGGACATGGCTAGAATTTGAATGAGGGACAACATGGTGGAGCTTTTTGTTGTTCACAAAGATGGTGCTATTGCTAGAAAAGGCTGCACCATTGAGAAATTTGAAGAGATAGATGGTGGTGAGGCTGCTGCACCCACTGCAGGGACTGTTGGGCCTGGTCCAATTATGCTGCACAAGGCCCAATCATCTGCTTAGGCCAAGGTGGGTAAGAAGCCCAAGGTGGTGACAGAAGCCTAAAATGATATGTTGGAGGATGATGATAAAGAGAGGTCAGATTTTTCAGGTGATAATGAATCTGAGGATAATGATGATGAGCGGATATTTTATACGCTTTTTGGTGGTATTTTCATGTAGTTTTTAGTATGCTTTAGTCACTTTTTAGTATATTTTTATTAGTTTTTATGCAAAAATCACATTTCTGGACTTTACTATGAGTTTGTGTGTTTTTTTGTGATTTCAAGAATTTTCTGGCTGAAATTGAGGGACCTGAGCAAAAATCTGATTCAGAGGCTGAAAAAGGACTGCAGATGCTGTTAGATTCTGACCTCCCTGCACTCGGAATGGATTTTCTGGAGCTAAAGAAGTCCAGTTGACGCGTTCCTAATTGCGTTGGAAAGTAGACATCTTGGGCTTTCCATCAATATAAAATAGTTTATACTTTTCCCAAGATTTGATAGCGCAAACTGGCGTTTAAACTCTAGCTTTTACCCTTTTTTGGCGTTAAACGCCAGAACTGGCATAAAAGTTGGAGTTAAACGCCCAAACTGGCACCAAAGCTGGCTTTTAACGCCAGAAATAGCCTATGCACGTGAAAACTTCAATGCTCAGCCCAAGCACACACCAAGTGGGCCCCGGAAGTGGATTTCTGCACTATCTATCTTAGTTTACCAATTTTCTATAAACTTAGGTTACTAGTTTAGTATAAAAACTACTTTTAGAGATGCATTTTGTACCCTATGACATTTTACATCTGAATTTTGTATCTTCTATGGCATGAGTCTCTAAAACTCCATGATTGGGAGTGAGGAGCTCTGCTGTGTCTCAATGGATTAATGCAATTACTACTGTTTTTCATTCAATCATGCTTGTTTCCATTCTAAGATATTCATTCACATTTCAACATGATGAATATGATGATCCGTGACACTCATCATCATTCTCAACCTATGAACATGTGCCTGACAGCCACTTTTGTTCTACCTTAGATTGAGTGGGTATCTCTTGGGCTTCTGGTTCATGAGTTTGATTGCCTCTCCTAACAACAGAGCATTTAAATCCGTGAGATCAGAGTCTTCGTGGTATAAGCTAGAATCAATTGGCAGCATTCCTGAGATCCAAAAAGTCTAAACATTGTATGTGGTATTTCGAGTAGGATTTAGGAAGGGATGACTGTAATGAGCTTCAAACTCATAAATGTTGGGCGTAGTGACAGTGTGCAAAAGGATCAACAGATTCTATTCCAACATAAATGAGAACCGACAGATGATTAGCCATGTACATGGACCATTTTCACTGAGAGGATGGTGGGTAGCCATTGACAAAGGTGATCCACTAGCATACAACTTGCCATGGAAGGAGCCTTGCGTGCGTGAAGAAGAAGATAGTAGGAAAGCAGAGATTCAGAAGACAGAGCATTTCTAAAACCCCAATCTGATCTCCATTACTGCATAACAAGTACTCTTTATTTCATGTTCTTTTATTTTCTGTAATTAAAACTAAGAATCATTATTGATATCCTGACTAAGAGTTACAAGATAACCATAGCTTGCTTCAAGCTAACAATCTCTGTGGGATCGACCCTTACTCACGTAAGGTATTACTTGGACGACCCAGTGCACTTGCTGGTTAGTTGTGCGGAATTGCAAAAGTGTGATTGTGATTTCGTGTACCAAGTTTTTGGCACCGTTGCCGGGGATTGTTCGAGTTTGAACAACTGACGGTTTATCTTGTTGCTTAGATTAGGAATAAATTATTTTTTTGTTGGTATAGAGTCATCAAATTTGAGTCTTTTATTTTCTTTTCAAAAAAAAAATCTTTCAAAAATAATTTTTCTTTGATTAAATTTTGTGTCAAACTCTTAAATTTGGTGTTCTTTTTGTGTTCTTATGAGTCTTCAAAGTGTTCTTGAGTCTTCTTTGTGTTTTGATCTTAAAATTTTTAAGTTTGGTGTTCCTTGGTGTTTTCCCTCCAAATTTTCGAAAACAAGGAGCATTAGATCTAAAAATTTTAAGTCTTGTGTCTTTTGTGTGTTTTTCTCTCTCCTCATTAAAAATTTAAAAATAAAAAATATATCTTTTCCTTTAATTACTCATAATTTTAGAATTTTTAGTCTTATTTTATTACTTTGATTGAAAAATTTTAAGTTTGGTGTTTTCTTATTAAGAAAGTCTTAATCTTTAAAATTTTAAAATCCTATCTTTTCAAAACTTCCTAACCACTTTCTCTCTCTTCACTTTCGAAAATCACCACCCAAAATTTTTTTCAAATCCTTTTAATTAATTAATTATTTTAGTTTCCAATTTTCTTTTATTTTCGGTTTTCAAAAAAATAAAATAAAATAAAATAAAATAAAATTTTACTCATAATTCACATCACCTCTCTTTCTCCATCATGGACCTAAGTGGAACTGAACAGTCTAGAAGGACTCTGGAGTCATATGCTAACCCCACTGCTACTTCACATGGAGGTAGTATCTGTATACCCTCCATTAAGGCTAGCAACTTTGAGCTAAACCCTCAGCTCATTATCATGGTGCAGCAAAATTGCCAGTAATCTGGTCTTCCATAGGAAGAACCTATTGAGTTTCTGGCATAGTTCTTACAAATTGCTGACACAGTACGTGATAAGGAAGTAGATCATGATGTCTACAGATTACTGATGTTTCCATTTGCTGTAAAAGATCAAGCTAAGAGGTGGTTAAATAACCAACCCAAAGCAAGCATACGAACTTAGAAGCAGATATCAGACAAATTCCTGAATTAATATTTCCCTCCAAAAAGGATGACACAGCTAAGGCTGGATATCCAAGGCTTTAAAAAAGGGGATAATGAATCTCTGTATGATGCTTGGGAGAGGTATAGAGAGATGCTAAGGAAATGCCCCTTTGAAATGTTTTCAAAATGGGTGCAGTTAGACATCTTCTACTATGGGCTTACAGAAAAAGCCTAGATATCTTTAGACCACTCAGCTGGTGGATCTATACACATGAGGAAGACAATTCAAGAGGCTCAAGAGCTCATTGATACAATTGCAAGAAATCAACATCTGTATTTAAATAGTGAATCTTCCGTGAAAGAAGAGGCTAAAGAAGTATCCACTGAAATTAGTCCTCCAAAACAAGTTGTTGAACTTAACCAGCAAATACTTCTCCTAACAAAATAGTTAGCAGAGTTCAAAAAAAATGTTACAAGATACTAAAAATGCTAACAAGAACATGGAGGTACAATTGGATCAGACAAGACAGCAGTTATCTAAACGAATAACAGAAGAGTGCCAAGCTGTTCAACTAAGAAGTGGAAAGACATTGAATATCTCAACTCAAGGCAGCAAAAAGCTAAGAAAGGAATAGCTAACTAAGGATGACCAATTTATTGCCTAAAATCCCTCTGAGGACAGTAAGAGCCCAGAGAAAAATGATTCTGGCGTTCAAACGCCAGAAAAGGGCAGTAACTTGGCGTTAAACGCCCATTTTGCTACCAGTTCTGGCATTCAAATGCCAGAAAAAGGCAGTAACCTGGAATTAAACGCCCAGTCCATGTCCACTTATGGCATTCAAATGCCAGAAAATGGTGAAAAATTGGCGTTGAATGCTTATCCAACCCCTAACCCTGGCGTTCAAACGCTAATGAGGGATCAGATACCTGCAAGTGCTGATAGTAACCCTCCTAAGAAGGCTTCTCCAACCTCCTCTGTAGGAAATAAACCTGCAGAAACTAAGGTTGAGGAATACAAAGCCAAGATTCCTTATCCTCAGAAACTCTGCTAAGCGAAACAGGATAAACAATTTACCCGCTTTGCAAACTATCTCATGACTCTTGAAATAAAGATCCCGTTTGCAGAGGCACTTGAGCAAATACCCTCTTACGCTAAGTTCATGAAAGAGATCTTAAGTCATAAGAAGGATTGGAGAGAAACTGAAAAAGTTTTCCTTACTGAAGAATGCAGTGCAGTCATTCTGAAAAGCTTACCAGAGAAGCTTAAAGATTTCGGAAGCTTTATGATACCATGCACATTAGAGGGTACTTGTACCAAGACAGCTCTATGTGATCTTGGGGCAAGTATCAACCTAATACCTGCATCCACTATCAGAAAGCTTGGCTTGATTGATGAAGTCAAACCAACCCGAATATGCCTCCAACTTGCTGATGGCTCCATTAAATATCCATTAGACGTAATTGAGGACATGATTGTCAAGGTTGGGCCATTTGGCTTTTCCACTGACTTTGTAGTGCTGGAAATGGAGGAGCACAAGAGTGCAACTCTCATTCTAGGAAGACCTTTCCTAGCAACTAGATGAACCCTCATTGATGTCCAAAAAGGGGAGGTGACCCTGAGAGTCAATGAGGATGAGTTTAAGATAAATGATGTCAAAAGCTATGCAGCATCCAGACACATCAAAAGACTGCATGAGTTGATATTATTGACTCCCTGGTGGAAGAAGCCAATATGACTGAGAGTCTCGAATCAGAGCTAGAGGACATCTTTAAAGATGTTCAGCCTGATTTGGAGGAACTAGAGAAAATAGAAGAACCCCTGAAAACTCCTCAGGAAGAGGATAAACCTCCTAAACCTGAGCTCAAATCACTACCACCATTCCTAAAATATGCGTTTCTGGGAGAGGATGCAACTTTTTCTGTGATCATAAGCTCTGCCTTAGATCCACAGGAAGAGAAAACACTACTTTAGGTGCTAAAGACACACAAGACAGCTCTTGGGTGGTCCATAAGTGATCTTAAGGGAATTAGCCCAGCCAGATGCATGCACAAGATCCTATTAGAGGATGATGCTAAGCTAGTGGTTCAACCACAGAGGCAGCTAAATCTGGCCATGAAGGAACTGGTGCAGAAAGAGGTCACTAAATTACTAGAGGCTGGGATTATTTATCCTATTTGTGATAGCCCCTAGGTGAGCCCTGTCCAAGTCGTCCCAAAGAAAGGAGATATGACAGTGATTCATAATGAAAAAAATGAACTGGTTCCTACAAGAACAGTTACAGGGTGGCACATGTGTATTGACTATAGAAGGCTCAATACAGCCACCAGAAAGGATCATTTTCCTTTACCATTCATAGACCAGATGCTAGAAAGACTAGCAAGTCATGATTATTACTGCTTTTTGGATGGCTATTCAGGCTATAACCAAATCGCAGTAGATCCTCAGGATCAAGAGAAAACAGTATTCACATGTCCATCTGGAGTATTTGCCTACAGAAGAATGCCATTTGGTCTGTGCAATGCACCTACAACCTTTCAGAGATGCATGCTCTCTATTTTCTCTGATATGGTAGAAAAATTTCTAGAAGTCTTCATGGATGACTTCTCAGTATTTGGAGACTCATTCAGCTCCTGTCTTGATCATCTAGCACTTGTTCTGAAAAGGTGCCAAGTGACTAACCTGATTTTAAACCGGGAAAAATGTCACTTTATGGTGACTGAAGGAATTGTCCTTGGGCATAAAATTTTGAACAAAGGAATAGAGGTGGATCAAGCTAAGGTAGAGGTAATTGAAAAATTACCACCACCCACCAATGTTAAGGCAATCAGAAGCTTTCTGGGACATGCAGGATTCTACAGGAGGTTTATAAAGGATTTTTCAAAAATCGCAAAACCTCTGAGTAATCTGCTAGCTACTGATACACCATTTGTCTTTGACACAGAGTGTTTGCAGGCCTTTGAGACTCTGAAGGCTAAGTTGGTGACAGCACCTGCCATTTCAGCACCAGACTGGATATTACCATTTGAATTAATGTGTGATGCCAGTGACCATGCTATTGGTGCAGTATTAGGACAAAGGCATAACAAGCTTCTGCACGTCATTTACTATGCCAGTCGTGTTCTAAATGACGCACAAAAGAATTACACAACCACAGAAAAAGAGCTGCTTGCAGTGGTTTATGCCATTGACAAGTTTAGATCCAATTTAGTAGGATCAAAAGTGATTGTATACACTGACTATGCTGCTCTCAAATATCTACTCACAAAGCAGGATTCAAAACTCAAGCTCAGAAGATGGGTGTTGCTTCTGCAAGAGTTTGATATAGAAATAAGAGACAGAAAAGGGACAGAGAACCAAGTAGCTGATCACCTGTCCCGGATAGAACCAATAGTAGGGGCGTCTCTTCCCCTGACTGAGATCTCTGAATCCTTTCCGGATGAGCAACTCTTTGCCATTTAGGAAATACCATGGTTTGCAGACATTGCAAACTATAAGGCTGTAAGATTCATACCCAAAGAGTACAGTAGACAGCAAACGAAAAAATTAATTTCTGATGGAAAGTACTACTTGTAGGATGAACCATATCTCTTTAAGAGATGTGCAGACAGAATGATCCACAGATGCGTGCCTAGAGAAGAAGCACAGAAGATCCTATGGCATTGCCATGGATCACAATATGGAGGACATTTCGGAGGTGAGCGAATGATAAACCCATATTTCATGAGATATTTTGTGCTTAATTTGAGTGATTTATACAATCCCTCACCTACTTATTCACATTAATTGCATGGTTTTACTTTCCCTTCCTTATTATGTCGTATTGTGAAAAACATGTTTCCTTAGCTTTAAAAATTAATTATTTTAATTACCTTTATTTCCATTCGATGCCGTGATTTGTGTGTTGAGTAGTTTCAGATTTTCTAAGGCAGAATGACTTAGAGGATGGAAAAGGAAACATACAAAAATGGAAGGAGAAAGCAAAACGGAGCTTTAAGGAAACTGGTGTTCACGCGATCACATGGACGACGCAATCGCGTGCCAGAAGCGAAGATTCAGCGACGTGGCCGCATGACTGATGTGATCGTGTGCCTTAAGCAGAACGCACATGACGCGGTTGCATGACTGATGGTGCGCGAAATTGTGAACAATACTTTTTCACAACTCTCATAATCCCCGGTAATGGCTCCACAAACGTGGTAGCTCAATACCATGGCATTACACAACTTCGCACAACTAACCAGCAAGTGCACTGGGTCGTCCAAGTAATACCTTACGTGAGTAAGGGTCGATCCCACGGAGATTGTTAGTATTGAAGCAAGCTATGGTCATCTTGTAAATCTTAGTCAGGCAAACTCAAATGTATATGATGATGAATGAAAATAACATAAAAGATAAAGATAGTGATACTTATGTAATTCATTGGTAGGAACTTCAGATAAGCGCATGAAGATGCCTTCCCTTCTGTCTCTCTGCTTTCCTACTGCCTTCATCCAATCCTTCTTACTCCTTTCCATGGCAAGCTCATGTAGGGTTTCACTGTTGTCAGCAGCTACCTCCCATCCTCTCAGTGAAAATACGTCCCTGATGCTCTGTCACAGCATAGGCTAATCATCTGTCGGTTCTCGTTCAGGCCGGAATAATATCCATCGATACTTTTGCGTCTGTCACTAACGCCCTAGCCTGCTAGGAGTTTGAAGCACGTCACAGTCATTCAATCATTGAATCCTACTCAGAATACCACAGACAAGGTTAGACCTTCCGAATTCTCTTGAATGCCGCCATCAGTTCTTGCCTATACCACGAAGACTCTGATCTCACGGAATGGTTGGCTCGTTTGTCAGGCGAGCACTCGGTTGTCAGGCGATCAACCATGCATCGTGCAATCAGGAATCCAAGAGATATTCACTAAGCCTCAGATGCTTGTAGAACAAGAGTGGTTGTCAGTCACTTTGTTCATGAGTGAGAATGGTGATGGGCGTCAATCATCACCTTCATCATGTTGAAGAACAAGTGATATCTTGGACAAAGAACAAGCGGAATTGAATGGAAGAACAATAGTAATTGCATTAATACTCGAGGTACAGCAGAGCTCCACACCTTAATCTATGGTGTGTAGAAACTCCACCGTTGAAAATACATAAGAACAAGGTCTAGGCATGGCCGTGAGGCCAGCCTCCCAAAGTGATCAAAAGATCTAAAGAAAAAGGTTCCAAAGATCAGATGATTTCTAATACAATAGTAAAAGGTCCTACTTATAGAAAACTAGTAGCCTAAGGTGTACAGAAATGAGTAAATGACATAAAAATCCACTTCCGGGCCCACTTGGTGTGTGCTTGGGCTGAGCAATGAAGCATTTTTCGTGTAGAGACTCTTCTTGGAGTTAAACGCCAGCTTTGGTGCCAGTTTGGGCGTTTAACTCCCATTTGGGTGCCAGTTCCAGCGTTTAACGCTGGGATTTCTTGAGGTGACTTTGAACGCCGGTTTGGGCCATCAAATCTTGGGCAAAGTATGGACTATTATATATTGCTGGAAAGCCCAGGATGTCTACTTTCCAACGCCGTTGAGAGAGCGCCAATTAGGCTTCTGTAGCTCCAGAAAATCCCCTTCGAGTGCAGGGAGGTCAGAATCCAACAGCATCTGCAGTCCTTTTTGGTCTCTGAATCAGATTTTTGCTCAGGTCCCTCAATTTCAGCCAGAAAATACCTGAAATCACAGAAAAACACACAAACTCATAGTGAAGTCCAGAAAAGTGAATTTTAACTAAAAATTAATAAAAATATACTAAAAACTAACTAGATCATACCAAAAACATACTAAAAACAATGCCAAAAAGTGTATAAATTATTCGCTCATCACAACACCAAACTTAAATTGTTGCTTGTCCCCAAGCAACTGAAGATCAAATAAGATAAAAAGAAGAGAATATGCAATGAACTCCAAAAACATCTATGAAGATCAGTATTAATTAGATGAGCGGGGCTTTTAGCTTTTTGCCTCTGAATAGTCTTGGCATCTCACTCTATCCTTTGAAATCCAGAATGATTGGCTTCTTTAGGAACTCAGAATCCAGATAGTGTTATTGATTCTCCTAGTTAATTATGATGATTCTTGAACACAGCTACTTATTGAGTCTTGGCCGTGGCCCAAAGCACTCTGTCTTCCAGTATTACCACCGGATACATACATGCCACAGACACATAATTGGGTGAACCTTTTCAGATTGTGACTCAGCTTTGCTAAAGTCTCCAATTAGAGGTGTCCAGGGTTCTTAAGCACACTCTTATTGCCTTGGATCACAACTTTATTCTTTTTTTCTCTTTCTCTTTTTTTTTCGGTTTTTTTTTCGTTTGCTTCCTTCTCTTTTTTTTTTTTTTGTATTCACTGCTTTTTCTTGCTTCAAGAATCATTTTTAATGATTTTTCAGATCCTCAGTAACATGTCTCCTTTTTCATCATTCTTTCAAGAGCCAACATTCATGAACCACAAATTCAAAAGACATATGCACTGTTTAAGCATACATTCAGAGAACAAGAGTATTGCCACCACATCAATATAATTAAACTGTTATAAAATTTAAAATTCATGCAATTCTTTTTCTTTTTCAATTTAAGCACGTTTTTATTCAAGAAAGGTGATGGATTCATAGGACATTCATAACTTTAAGGCATAGACACTAAGACACTAATGATCACAAGACACAAACATGGATAAACATAAGCATAAAAAAATTGAAAAAAAAACAGAAGAACAAATAACAAGGAAATCAAAGAACGGGTCCACCTTAATGATGGCGGCTCTTTCTTGCTCTTGAAGATCCTATGGAGTGCTTAAGCTCCTCAATGTCTCTTCCTTGTCTTTGTTGCTCCTCCCTCATGATTCTTTGGTCTTCTCTAATTTCATGAAGGATGATGGAGTGTTCTTGATGCTCCACCCTTAGTTGTCCCATGTTGGAACTCAATTCTCCTAGGGAGGTGTTTAGTTGCTCCCAATAGTTTTGTGGAGGAAAGTGCATCCCTTGAGGTATCTCAGGGATCTCTTGATGAGAGGGGTCTCTTGTGTACTCCATCCTTTTCTTGGTGATGGGCTTTTCCTCATCAATGGGGGTATCTCCTTCTATGTCAACTCCAACTGAATAACAGAGGTGACAAATGAGGTGAGGAAAGGCTAACCTTGCTAAGGTAGAGGACTTATCCGCCACCTTGTAGAGTTCTTGGGCTATGACCTCATGAACTTCCACTTCTTCTCCAATCATGATGCTATGGATCATGATAGCCCGGTCTATGGTAACTTCGGACCGGTTGCTAGTGGGGATAATTGAGCGTTGTATGAACTCTAACCATCCTCTAGCCACGGGCTTGAGGTCATGCCTTCTCAATTGAACCGGCTTTCCTCTTGAATCTTGCTTCCATTGTGCGCCCTCTTCACATATGATTGTGAGGACTTGGTCCAACCTTTGATCAAAGTTGACCCTTCTTGTATAAGGATGCTCATCTCCTTGCATCATAGGCAAGTTGAACGCCACCCTCACACTTTTCGGACTAAAATCCAAGTATTTCCCCCGAACCATAGTGAGATAGTTCTTTGGATTCGGGTTCACACTTTGGTCATGGTTCTTGGTGATCCATGCATTGGCATAGAACTCTTGAACCATCAAGATTCTGACTTGTTGAATGGGGTTGGTAAGTACTTCCCAACCTCTTCTTCGGATCTCATGGCGGATCTCCGGATATTCACCCTTTTTGAGTGAAAAGGGGACTTCGGGGATCACCTTCTTCAAGGTCACAACTTCATAGAAGTGGACTTGATGCACCCTTGAGAGAAATCTATCCATCTCCCATGACTCGAAGGTGGAAGCTTTTGCCTTCCCTTTCCTCTTTTTAGAGGTTTCTCCGGCCTTGGATGCCATAAATGGTTATGGAAAAACAAAAAGCAATGCTTTTACCACACCAAACTTAAAATGTTTGCTCGTCCTCGAGCAAAAGAAGAAAGAAGAGAGTAGAAGAAGAAGAAATGAAGAAGAGGGAGATGGTGGTGTGTTCGGCCAAAGAGGGAGAGAAGTGGTGTTTAGGTTGTGTGAAAATGAAGGGTTGAAGAAGGGTATATATAGGAGAGAGGGGGGGTAATGGTTCGGCCATTATGGGTGGGTTTGGGAGGGAAAGTGGTTTGAATTTGAAGGGTGAGGTTGGTGGGGTTTTATGAAGGATGGATGTGAGTGGTGAAGAGAAAGATGGGATTTGATAGGTGAAGGGTTTTTGGGGAAGAGGTGTTGAGGTGATTGGTGAATGGGGGAAGAAGAGAGAGAGTGGTGGTGGGGTCCTGTGGGGTCCACAGTTCCTGTGGTGTCAAGAAAAAGTCATCCCTGCACCAAATGGCATCAAAATTCACGTTTTGAGCCATTTCTGGCGTTAAACGCCGGGCTGGTGCCCATTCCTGGCGTTTAACGCCAGGTTCTAGCCCTTTTCTGGCGTTTAACGCCAGTCTGGTGCCCCTTTCTGGCGTTAAACGCCCAGAATGGTGCCAGACTGGGCGTTAAACGCCCAACTGCTAGGCTTACTGGCGTTTAAACGCCAGCAGCATCTTCCTCCAGGGTGTGCTGTTTTTCTTCCTGTTTTTCATTCTGTTTTTGCTTTTTTCATTGTTTTTGTGTCTTCTTATGATGATCAACCTACAAAAAAAGATAAAATAACAAAAGAAAATAGTTAACTATAAAACATTGGGTTGCCTCCCAACAAGCGCTTCTTTAATGTCAGTAGCTTGACAGAGGACTCTCATGGAGCCTCAGAAATACTCAGAACCGTGTTGGAACCTCCCAACACCAAACTTAGAGTTTGAATGTGGGGGTTCAACACCAAACTTAGAGTTTGGTTGTGGCCTCCCAACACCAAACTTAGAGTTTGACTGTGGGGGCTCTGTTTGGCTCTGTTTTGAGAGAAGCTCTTCATGCTTCCTCTCCATGATGATAGAGGGATGTCCTTGGGCCTTAAACACCAAGGATTCTTCATTCACTTGAATGATCAACTCTCCTCTATCAACATCTATCACAGCCCTTGCTGTGGCTAGGAAGGGTCTGCCAAGGATGATGGATTCATCCATGCACTCCCCAGTCTTTAGGACTACGAAATCAGTAGGGATGTAATGGTCTTCAACTTTTACCAACCATCCTCTACAAGTCCATAGGCTTGTTTTCTTGAGTTGTCTGCCATCTCTAGTGAGATTTTTGCAGCTTGCACCTCAGAGATCCCTAATTTCTCCATTACAGAGAGGGGCATGAGGTTTACACTTGACCCTAAGTCACACAAGGCCTTCTTGAAGGTCATGGTGCCTATGGTACAAGGTATAGAAAACTTCCCCGGATCCTGCCTCTTCTGAGGCAGTTTCTGCCTAGACAAGTCATCCAGTTCTTTGGTGAGCAAGGGAAGTTCATCTTCCCAAGTCTCATTTCCAAATAACTTGTCATTTAGCTTCATGATTGCTCCAAGGTATTTAGCAACTTGCTCTTCATTGACATACTCATCCTCTTCAGAGGAAGAATACTCATCAGAGCTCATGAAAGGCAGAAATAAGTCCAATGGAATCTCTATGGTCTCATTTTGAGATTCGGATTCCCATGGTTCCTCATTGGGGAACTCAGAGGGGATTGGTGCACGCCCATTGAGGTCTTCCTCAGTGGCGTCCACCTCCTCTCTTTCCTCTCCATATTCGGCCATGTTTATGGCCTTGCACTCTCCTTTTGGATTTTCTTCTGTATTACTTGGGAGAGTACTAGGAGGGAGTTCAGTAACTTTCTTGCTCAGCTGACCCACTTGTCCTTCCAAATTTCTGATGGAGGACCTTGTTTCATTCATGAAACTTTGAGTGGTCTTTATTAGATCAGAGACCATTGTTGCTAAGTCAGAAGTACTCTGCTTAGAACTCTCTGTCTGTTGCTGAGAAGATGATGGAAAAGGTTTGTTATTGCCAGGCCTGTTTCTTCCACCATTATTATTGAAACCTTGTTGAGGTCTCTCTTGATTCTTCCATGAGAGATTTGGATGATTTCTCCATGAAGAATTATAGGTGTTTCCATAGGGTTCTCCTAGGTAGTTCACCTCTTCCATTGAAGGATTCTCAGGATCATAAGCTTCTTCCTCAGATGAAGCTTCCTTAGCACTGCCAGGTGCATTTTGCATTCCAGACAGACTTTGAGAAATCAAATTGACTTGTTGAGTCAATATCTTGTTCTGAGCCAGTATGGCATTCAGAGTGTCAATCTCAAGAACTCCTTTCTTCTGACTAGTCCCATTGTTCACAGGATTCCTTTCAGAAGTGTACATGAATTGGTTATTTGCAACCATTTCAATTAGCTCTTGAGCCTCTGCAGGCGTCTTCTTCAGATGAAGAGATCCTCCAGCAGAGCTATCCAAAGACATCTTGGATAGTTCAGAGAGACCATCATAGAAAATGCCTATGATGCTCCATTCAGAAAGCATGTCTGAGGGACATCTTCTGATTAATTGTTTGTATCTTTCCCAAGCTTCATAGAGGGATTCTCCATCCTTCTGTCTGAAGGTTTGGACTTCCACTCTAAGCTTACTCCATCTTTGAGGTGGAAAGAACTTTGCCAAGAAGGCATTGACTAGCTTTTCCCAAGAGTCCAGGCTTTCTTTAGGTTGAGAATCCAACCATATTCTAGCTCTGTCTCTTACAGCAAAAGGGAATAGCATCAGTCTATAGACCTCAGGGTCAACCCCATTAGTCTTGACTGTGTCACAGATTTGCAAGAATTCAGCTAAGAACTGATGAGGATCTTCCATTGGAAGTCCATGGAACTTGCAATTCTGTTGCATTAGAGAAACTAATTGAGGCTTAAGCTCAAAGTTGTTTGCTCCAATGGCAGGGATAGAGATGCTTCTCCCATAGAAATCAGGAGTAGGTGCAGTGAAGTCACCCAGCACCTTCCTTGCATTGTTGGCATTGTTGTTGTTTTCGGCTGCCATGGGTTCTTCTTCCTTGAAGAATTCGGTTAGGTCCTCAACAGAGAGTTGTGCTTTAGCTTCTCTTAGCTTTCGCTTCAAGGTTCTCTCAGGTTCAGGGTCAGCTTCAACAAGAATGCCTTTGTCTCTGCTCCTGCTCATATGAAAGAGAAGAGAAAAAGAAAAATGTGGAATCCTCTATGTCACAGTATAGAGATTCCTTGAAGTGTCAGAGGAAAAGAAAAATAGAAGAAAGAAGGTAGAAGAATTCGAACTTGATGAGATAGAGTTCGAATTGTGCATTAAGAAGGAGTAGTACTCCATAAATAAAAGGATGTGAGAGAGAGGGAAGAGGATTTTCGAAAATTAAATTAAGAAAATTTTAAAAAAATATTTTGAAAAATTGATTGATAATTTTCGAAAATTGAAGTTGGAGGAGAAATCAAGTGATTTTTGAAAAAGATTTGAAATTAGAAGTCAAAAAGATTTGATTAAAAACTATTTTGAAAAAGATGTGGTTGAGAATATATGATTGGTTTTAAAAAAAATGTGATTGAGAAGATATGATTTGAAAACAATTTTAAAAGATATGTTTTGAAAATTATTTTAAAAGATTTGATTTTGAAAATTAGTAACTTGCCTAACAAGAAAAGATATGATTCAAACATTAAACCTTTCTCAACAGAAAAGGTAACAAATTTGAGATGTTCAATCAAATCATTAATTGTTAGGAAGTATCTTTGAAAAAGGAAAGAAATTGATTTTGAAAACATTTGATTGAAAAGATATGATTTGAAAAAGATTTGATTTGAAAAAACTTTGAAAACTTGAAAAAAATTGATTTTGAAAACAAAATCTTCCTCCTAGCACCATCCTGGCGTTAAACGCCCAGAATGGTATACATTCTGGCGTTTAACGCCCAAAATGCTACCTCTTTGGGCGTTAAACGCCCAACCAGGTACCCTGGCTGGCGTTTAAACGCCAGTCTGTCTTCTTCACTGGGCATTTTTGAATGCTCAGCTTTTTCTGTATAATTCCTCTGCAGTATGTTCTGAATCTTCAATTCTTTGTATCATTGACTTGAAAAGACACAAATTAAAAATATTTTTTGGATTTTTAATAATCAAAATGCAACAAGAATCAAATAACAATGCATGCAAGACACCAAACTTAGCAGTTTGTATACTACTGACACTAACAAAATGAAAATGCTCATGAGACACATAAGTTACTCAAGTCAATAGAATTCAAAGATCAAAACAAAGAAATACATGCATGGATTCGAAAAATATAACAAAAACATGCATTTGACACCAAACTTAAGATGAGACTCTAGACTCAAACAAGAAATATTTTTTTGGATTTTATGATTTTATAATTTTTTTTTTGTGTTTTTCGAAAATTAAGTGGAAAAAAGATATCAAAATTCTTAATGAGAATTCCAGGAATCAGTACAATGCTAGTCTAAGACTCCGGTCCAAGAATTAGACATGGCTTCACAGCCAGCCAAGCTTTCAAAGAAAGCTTCGGTCCAAAACACTAGACATGACCAAAGGTTAGCCAAGCCTTAGCAGATCACTGCTCCAAAAGCAAAATTGATGAAAATCAACAAGCTCTTGTGGTGATAAGTTGAAACCTCGGTCCAATGAGATTAGACATGGCTTCTCAGCCAGCCAAACTTCAACAAATCATCATGAAACTCTAGAATTCATCTTCAAGAATTTCGAAAAAAAATAAATACCTAATCTAAGCAACAAGATGAACCGTCAGTTGTCCAAACTAGAACAATCCCAGGCATTGTTACCAAAAGCTTGCTCAAAACTTGAACAATCCCCGGCAACGGCGCCAAAAAACTTGGTGCTGTTGCCGGAATTTGGCACTGATGTTACCGGACAAAAAGCTTGCTCAAAACTTGAACAATCCCCGGCAACGGCGCCAAAAACTTGGTGCGCGAAATTGTGAACAATACTTTTTCACAACTCTCATAATCCCCGGTAATGGCTCCACAAACGTGGTAGCTCAATACCATGGCATTACACAACTTCGCACAACTAACCAGCAAGTGCACTGGGTCGTCCAAGTAATACCTTACGTGAGTAAGGGTCGATCCCACGGAGATTGTTAGTATTGAAGCAAGCTATGGTCATCTTGTAAATCTTAGTCAGGCAAACTCAAATGTATATGATGATGAATGAAAATAACATAAAAGATAAAGATAGTGATACTTATGTAATTCATTGGTAGGAACTTCAGATAAGCGCATGAAGATGCCTTCCCTTCTGTCTCTCTGCTTTCCTACTGCCTTCATCCAATCCTTCTTACTCCTTTCCATGGCAAGCTCATGTAGGGTTTCACTGTTGTCAGCAGCTACCTCCCATCCTCTCAGTGAAAATACGTCCCTGATGCTCTGTCACAGCATAGGCTAATCATCTGTCGGTTCTCGTTCAGGCCGGAATAATATCCATCGATACTTTTGCGTCTGTCACTAACGCCCTAGCCTGCTAGGAGTTTGAAGCACGTCACAGTCATTCAATCATTGAATCCTACTCAGAATACCACAGACAAGGTTAGACCTTCCGAATTCTCTTGAATGCCGCCATCAGTTCTTGCCTATACCACGAAGACTCTGATCTCACGGAATGGTTGGCTCGTTTGTCAGGCGAGCACTCGGTTGTCAGGCGATCAACCATGCATCGTGCAATCAGGAATCCAAGAGATATTCACTAAGCCTCAGATGCTTGTAGAACAAGAGTGGTTGTCAGTCACTTTGTTCATGAGTGAGAATGGTGATGGGCGTCAATCATCACCTTCATCATGTTGAAGAACAAGTGATATCTTGGACAAAGAACAAGCGGAATTGAATGGAAGAACAATAGTAATTGCATTAATACTCGAGGTACAGCAGAGCTCCACACCTTAATCTATGGTGTGTAGAAACTCCACCGTTGAAAATACATAAGAACAAGGTCTAGGCATGGCCGTGAGGCCAGCCTCCCAAAGTGATCAAAAGATCTAAAGAAAAAGGTTCCAAAGATCAGATGATTTCTAATACAATAGTAAAAGGTCCTACTTATAGAAAACTAGTAGCCTAAGGTGTACAGAAATGAGTAAATGACATAAAAATCCACTTCCGGGCCCACTTGGTGTGTGCTTGGGCTGAGCAATGAAGCATTTTTCGTGTAGAGACTCTTCTTGGAGTTAAACGCCAGCTTTGGTGCCAGTTTGGGCGTTTAACTCCCATTTGGGTGCCAGTTCCAGCGTTTAACGCTGGGATTTCTTGAGGTGACTTTGAACGCCGGTTTGGGCCATCAAATCTTGGGAAAAGTATGGACTATTATATATTGCTGGAAAGCCCAGGATGTCTACTTTCCAACTCCGCTGAGAGCGCGCCAATTGGGCTTCTGTAGCTCCAGAAAATCCACTTCGAGTGCAGGGAGGTCAGAATCCAACAGCATCTGCAGTCCTTTTTGGTCTCTGAATCAGATTTTTGCGTAGGTCCCTCAATTTCAGCCAGAAAATACCTGAAATCACAGAAAAACACACAAACTCATAGTGAAGTCTAGAAAAGTAAATTTTAACTAAAAACTAATAAAAATATACTAAAAACTAACTAGATCATACCAAAAACATACTAAAAACAATGCCAAAAAGTGTATAAATTATCCGCTCATCAACTGACGCGACCGCGTGACAAGGAAAAGCTCCGAATGACGCGACCGCGTGACCCACGCGGACGCGTGACAGAGGCCACGCACCAGAAAATTACAGAACACGCCCCAGCGAGTTCTAAACCCCTTTTTGGCCCAAATCCAAGTCCAAAAAGCATAGACCAGATGTTATAAAGTGGGGGAATGCATCCATTCATGAGGATGCTATTCAGAATTCACTTTTCATGTTTTAGATGTAATTTTTAAAGAGAGAGGCTCTCTCCTCTCTCTTAGGATTTAGGTAGGGTTTTTAGAAATTAGGATTTAGGACTTCTCTTAGCTTGTAAGAGTGACTCTCGATCCAGGTTTTATATTTCCTTGTTTTCAAAGCTTTCCTTTCACTTTATTTATTTATTCCAGCATTTGAATTGATCATTTACTTTTATAATTTAATTTATGAATTATTCAATGTCACAGATTGTTATTTGAATTAATGATAATTGAGGTATTTTCAGTCTATGATTGTTCTCTTTGATTTAAGTTGCCATTGCTTCCCATCTAAGGATATTTTTATTATTTCAGCAAATTTACTTTTTCCCTTTTGGTTTTGAGTAAGAATTCAGTAACTCAACAGTTATCAAACTCAACATAATCGTTATCTTGCTAATTGAGCTGAACTTAAATAATCCCAACCTTTTCTTAAGAAATAATTAGGATTCAAAGGTCAATTTAATTAGTCCCTTGGCTTTCCTTTGCCCTGGTAAAGGTTGACCAAGTGGAATTAAGATACAACTTTCATTATTGTTGAGAGGGATAACTAAGTTGAACTTCTAGTTTCTCTTACCTTGCCAAAAGTTGTTTTACGGTTATTTATTTATTTTTAATTGCCATTTAATTCACTCGTCATTTAAATCACTTGCTTCTCATATTCTAAACCCCGATTACAACCTTTATAACCAATAATAAGAACATACTTCCTCGCAGTTCCTTGAGAAGACGACCCGAGGTTTGAATACTCGGTTAACAATTTCTAAAGGGTTTGTTACTTGTGACACCCAAAATGTTTGTACGAAGGGATTTTTGTCGGTTTAGAGACTATATCTACAACGCGACTGTTTTTATGACATTCTTTACAGGCGAAAATCCTAACGTCAGCGAACAACCACAAAAGTCCTCCAATGTGGCTTCTACTGTCCTACCCTCTATAGAGACTCCCGAGAGTTTGTACGTAACTGTGACAGTTGCCAGAGAGCTGGTAATTTGCCTCACGGTTATGCCATGCCTCAGCAAGGGATCTTAGAAATTGAGTTGTTTGATGTATGGGGTATTGATTTCATAGGGCCTTTCCCACCATCATACTCAAATACTTACATTCTGGTGGCAGTAGATTATGTATCTAAATGGGTAGAGGCAATTGCCACACCCATTAATGATACTAAGACAGTGCTGAAATTCCTCAAGAAGCATATCTTCAACAGATTTGGTGTCCTGACGTCGGGATTTTTGCCAGTAAAGAATTTCATAAAAATAGTCGCGTTGTAGATATAGTCTCTAAACCGACAGAAATTCCTTCGTACAAACGTTTTGGTTGTCACAAGTAACAAACCCCTTTAAAATTGATAACCGAGTATTTAAACCTCGGGTCGTCTTCTCAAGGAATTGCAGGGAGGTATGTTCTTATTATTGGTTATGAGTTGTAAATTGGGGTTTAGGAGGTAAGGGGGCAGTATGTTGCACAAAAAAATAATAAGAAAAATAAATAAATAACTATAAAATAAACTCTTGGCAAGGTATGGGAACTGGAGGTCCTATCCTGGTTATCCTTATCAATTATAATGAGAATTGGATTTTTCTCCCACTTTGTTAACCTCTAACTATGAAGGCAAGTTAAGTGGATGAATTCCAATTTTCAATCAACAATGAGTTTGATAACTCTAGAGTTACCAATTATTTAACCAAAGCCAAAAGGAAAGAAAATTGAAATTGCTGGAATAAAAATGCCTTCAGATGGGAAGCAATAATCATGTAAATAAAAGAAAGTAATATTAAACTGAAATACCTCAAATTATAATAAATAGAACATTCAAATCTTAACATGAAAAGTTCATAAGCCAATTGGGCAACATAAATCAAATACAAATAAAAGTATTAGAGTAAATAAAAATAAAAGAGAAACATAAATTAAAGGAACATTGAACCTGGATCGAGAGTCACTCTTAAAAACTAAGAGAAGTCCTAAATCCTAATTCTAAGAGAGAGGAGAGAACCTCTCTCTCTAAAAACTACATCTACTCCTAAAATTGTGAATGTGAGAGCCTCCTATGAATGGATGCATTCCTTCACTTTATAGCCTTTAATATGTGTTTTCTGGGCCGCAAACTGGGTCAGAAACAGTCCAGAATTCGCTGGTTTCGAATTTGGCCACGCTGGATTTTCGTCATTGCGACGCGGCCGCATGGATCATGCGGTCGCGTCGCCTAGCGTCAGGGAAACTATATCATATTATATATCAAATCGAAGCCCCGGACGTTAGCTTTCCAACGCATCTGGAACCGCGTAGTTTGGACCTCTGTAGCTAAAGTTATAGCCGTTTGAGTGCAAAGAGGTCAGGCTGGACAGCTTAGCAATTTCTCCAACTTCCTACATTCCTTCCTCTTTTGCATGCTTTCTTCCCATCCTCTGAGCCATTCATGCCCTATAATCTCTGAAAACACTTAACACACATATCAAGGCATCTAATGGTAATAAGAGAGGATTAATAATAAGCAAATATAAGATCAAAGAAGCATGTTTTCAATCAAAACACATAATTAGGAAGGAAATATAAAACCATGCAAATAGTATGAAGAAGTGGGTAAAGAGTTAATAAAAACCACTCAATTGAGTACAAGATAAACCATAAAATAGTGGTTTATCATGTCCCCAAAATACTAATCAGTAATGGATGAACTCATTTCTGCAATAAACAGCTTAACTTTGCTCTGATCCGATATGGAATTAACCACAAAGTGGCAACTCCATATCATCCACAGACAAATGGGTAGGCTGAGGTCTCAAATAGAGAACTAAAACGAATCCTGGAACGGATTGTAAGTACCCGTAGAAAAGATTGGGAAAGGAGTCTGGATGATGCTCTATGGGCATTGGTGCACGAATTTGTGATTCGCACAACTAACCAGCAAGTGCACTGGGTCGTGCAAGTAATACCTTACGTGAGTAAGGGTCGATCCCACGGAGATTATTGGCTTGAAGCAATCAATGTTTATTTTATTTGTCTTAGTTAGGATGTCACAAAATTGTTTGGATTACTTGAACAATAGAGTTATTTGTTTATAAAGGATTGTGGAATGTATTAGAATAATAAAGAATACTAGCGTTACTTGTTGTGCAGTAATGGAGAATATGTTGGAGTTTTGGAGATGCTTTGTTCTCTGAACTTCAACTCTTCCTTGAGATCCTCTTCTCACACGCAAGGTCTATCCATGGCAAGCTCTATGTAGGGTGTCACCGTTGTCAATGGCTACTTCCCATCCTCGCAGTGAAAGCTAATGCTCACGCACTCTGTCACAGTACGGCCAATCACCGGTTGGTTCCCGCTTCCTACTGGAATAGAATCCCTCTTTTGCGTCTGTCACTAACGCCCAGCAGGTTGCAAGTTTGAAGCACGTCACAGTCATTCAATCCTGGAATCCTACTCGGAATACCACAGACAAGGTTTAGACTTTCCGGATTCTCATGAATGCCGCCATCTATCTAGCTTATACCACGAAGATTCTGTTGGGGAATCTAAGAGATATTCATTCATTCTGATGTAGAACGGAGGTGGTTGTCAGGCACACGTTCATGGATTGAGGAAGGTGATGAGTGTCACGGATCATCACCTTCTCCACAGTTAAGCGCGAATAAACATCTTAGATAAGAACAAGCGTGTTTGAATGGAAAACAAAGGAATTGTATTAATTCATCGAGACGCTGCAAAGCTCCTCACCCCCAACAATGGAGTTTAGAGACTCATGCCGTCACAAAGTATGTAATTCAGATCTGAAAATGTCATGAGGTACAAGATAAGTCTGTAAAAGTTGTTTAAATAGTAAACTAGTAACCTAGGTTTACAGAAAATGAATAAACTAAGATAATTGGTGCAGAAATCCACTTCTGGGGCCCACTTGGTGTGTGCTGGGGCTGAGGCTAAAGCTTTCCACGTGTAAAGGCCTTTCTTGGCGTCAAACTCCAGGTTATGACGTGTTTTGGGCGTTCAACTCCGGATCATGACGTTTTTCTGGCGTTTTACTCCAGACAGCAGCATGAACTTGGCGTTTAACGCCAAGTTACGTCGTCTATCCTTGCGCAAAGTATGGACTATTATATATTGCTGGAAAGCCCTGGATGTCTACTTTCTAACGCCGTTGATAGCGCGTCAATTGGTCTCCTGTAGCTCCAGAAAATCCATTTCGAGTGCAGGGAGGTCAGGATCCAACAGCATCAGCAGTCCTTTTTCAGCCTAAGTCAGATTTTTGCTCAGCTCCCTCAATTTCAGCCAGAAAATACCTGAAATCACAGAAAAACACACAAACTCATAGTAAAGTCCAGAAATATGATTTTTGCCTAAAAACTAATATTATTTTACTAAAAACTAACTGAAACATGCTAAAATCTACATGAAATTACCCCCAAAAAGCGTACAAAATATCCGCTCATCAGGCATACAGAACTACATTCAAAACTCCTATAAGGACCCATCCATACCAGTTTGTGTATGGAAAAGCCTGTCACCTGCCAGTGGAACTGGAACACAAGGCCTACTGGGCAACCAGATTCCTAAACCTTGATGCCAAGTTAGCTGGAGAGAAAAGATTTCTCCAGTTGAATGAGCTAGAGGAATTCAGACTCAATGCTTTCGAAAATGCAAAAATTTACAAAGAGAAAGCAAAAAGATGGCATGACAAGACACTGTCATCCAGAGTCTTTGAGCCAGGACAGAAGGTTCTGCTGTTTAACTCTAGGCTCAGATTGTTCCCTGGGAAACTAAAATCCCGGTGGAAGGAACCATATGTGATCACAAGTGTGTCACCATATGGATATGTAGAGCTTCAGGATATTGACTCTGACAAAAGGTTCATTGTTAATGGACAGAGAGTCAAACATTATCTTGAAAGCAATGTTGAGCAAGAATGCTCAAAACTGAGACTAGACTAAAGCTCAGTAAAAGTCCAGCTAAAGACAACAAAAGAAGCGCTTGCTGAGAGGCAACCCAGTCATTAGCAAGGGTTCTTGTTATTTAAATAATAATTATAGGAGTTTGATATAAATTATCTTTAAGGTTAATTGTCAAATGTAGAAGTTTATAGAGTTACAGAAGGATTCAGAACACAAAGCAGAGAAAAGGAGCTCACTGGCTCGAAAACGCCAGTAAGAGTCATTTTTGGCGTTAAATGCCAGAATGGGTACCATTTTGGGCATTTAACGCCTAAGTTGCAGCATCCTGGGCATTTAGAAAAATGCCCAGTGACAAAGGATTCCTGGTGTTTAACGCCAGCCAGGGTACCTGGCTGGGCGTTAAACGCCCAAATTGGCCAACAAATGGGCGTTAAACGCCAGAATGGATACCATTCTGGGCGTTTAACGCCAGAACTGACAGGGAGAGGTGATTCTATTTTCACTTCAATTTTTTTTCAAATTTTCATGTCTTAATTCATAATTTTCTGCATAAACATGTTACAAATTTTCAGCTCTCAAATTCAATTATAAAAAATTTAATAGTCTTCTAAATTCTTTTTAATTTTCTTTCAAAATTCCTTTCAAATCTTTTTCAAAAACTCATTTATCTTTTCAATTTCTTTCCAAATATTTTCCAACTCATCATATCATCTTTTAATTCTTAGATGCATCAACAAAAATTCAGATTTAACTTTTTTATATCTTTTCCATATCTTTTAAATTTTAAAATCTCATCTTTTTCATATCATGATTCATCTTTTACAAATCATATCTTTCTATCATATCTTTTTCAAAATTTTTGAAACCCGCCGCTTCCCTTTTAAATACACGTTCGGCTATCCCCATACCTCCACCATTCGAATATGTCTCCCCCTCTATTACTCTCCTTTCCTTTCTTTTGCTTGAGGACAAGCAAACCTCTAAGTTTGGTGTATTTTTCTGTGATCACTGAGCAAAACCTCAAAAAGATCATGGCCCCTAAAGGAAAACAAACCACTTTCAGAGGCAAGAAAGAGAATAATCCAAAACCACTTTGGAATAATGAGAGGTTCTTAACCAAAGAACATGCAGACCATTACCACAAAATAATGGGTTTGAGGTCAGTGATCCCAGAAGTTAAGTTCGATCTGGAAAAAGATGAATATCTGGAGATCCAAGAACAGATTCGAAACAGAGGTTGGGAAATCCTAGCTCATCCTGAGACAAAGGTGGGAAGAAACATGGTCCAAGAATTCTACTCAAATCTGTGGCTAACAGATAAACAGAGAATGACGGGAACTGCCTTCCATACCTTTCGAACTATGGTCAGAGGGAAGACTATTTACTTCCACCTTGACAAAATAAGAGAGGTCTTCAAGCTGCCTCAACTACAAGATGATCTAGAATCCTTTAATAGAAGAATGGTGAGAGTAGATAAGCGTTTGGACCAAGTTCTAGAGGACATATGCCTCCCTGGAACTAAGTGGATAACCAACTCAAAAGGTGTCCCAAACCAACTCAACAGAGGAGATCTCAAACCAGTCGCTAGGGGCTGGTTGGACTTTATTGGGCATTCTATACTGCCCACTAGCAACCGCTCTGAGGTCACTGTCATAAGAGCAGTGATGATTCGTTGCATTATATTGGAAAACGAAGTGGAGATTCATCATCTGATTTCTTGTGAGATTTACACAATTGCAAATAAGAACTCCACTGAAGCCAAATTGGCTTACCCAAGCTTAATCTCTCTGCTATGTAAAGATGCTGGGGTAAAGATGAGAGTGGATGAGTTCATCTCAATCGAGCATCCAATCACTAAAAAGTCAATGGAGGGACAACAAGTACACGACAACTCCATCAAGAGGAGGGCACAGGAGTTTCTCCCAGAAATCCCTCAAATTGACTACTGGGCCCGCCTAGAAGCATCTATCACCAAGCTACAAGAAGCTATGGATCAACTTAAGGAAGAACAGCAAAATCAAAATAGCATGCTCTGCAAGCTGCTTAAGGAACAAGAAAAGCAAGGGCGTGAGCTATAGGAACTGAAGTGTCAGAAGCTCTCCCTTGAGGGACCGGACTCCCCATAGATTGAAGGAGCATCCATCTCCCAAAATAAAGGTTGTTGAGTCCTAATCTTAAATCTGTGATAACTTTTATTATCAGAAACCTATCTTAAGAATTACATGAGTATTAGTAATTAGGGTCCTTATTTTTATTTTTATTTTTATTATCTCCAAGTAAGCTATAATTTATTCTTCTCATCATCACTAAACATGAATAAAATAGTAAATTTTCTTTAGAGTAAGAAGGCAATTATTTCAAGTTTTCAATAAGAAAAATTCTAATTATTTTTATGTGGTGGCAACACTTTTTGTCTTCTGAATGAATGCTTGAATAGTGCATATTTTTTATAGTGAAGTTTATGAATGTTAAAATTGTTGGCTCTTGAAAGAATGATGAAAAGAAAGACAAATGTTATTGATAATCTAAAAAATCATAAAATTGATTCTTGAAGCAAGAAAAAACAGTGAAAAATACAAAGCTTGCAAAAAAAATGAGAAGTAAGCAGAAAAAGCCAATAGCCCTTTAAACCAAAAGACAAGGGTAAAAAGGATCCAAGGCTTTGAGCATTAATGGATAGGAGGGTCCAAAGGAATAAAATCCTGGCCTAAGCGGATAAATCAAGCTGTCCCTAACCATGTGCTTGTGTCATGAAGGTCCAAGTGAAACGCTTGAGACTGAGTAGTTAAAGTCGTGATCCAAAGCAAAAGAGTGTGCCTAAGAACTCTGGACACCTCTAACTGGGGACTCTAGCAAAGCTGAGTCACAATCTGAAAGGTTCACCCAGTTATGTGTCTGTGGCATTTATGTATCCTGTAGTACTACTGGAAAACAAGATGCTTAGGGTCACAGCCAAGACTCATAAAGTAGCTGTGTTCAAGAATCAACATATTAAACTAGGAGAATCAATAACACTATCTGAATTCTGAGTTCCTATGGATGCCAATCATTCTGAACTTCAAAGGATAAATTGAGATGCCAAAACTGTTCAGGAGCAAAAAGCTACTAGTCCCGCTCATCTAATTAGAATCTGAGCTTCACTTAAAACTTTGAGATGTATTGCCTCTTGATTTTCTTTCTACCCTCTTTTATTTATCTAGTTGCATGGGGACAAGCAACAGTCTAAGTTTGGTGTTGTGATGAGCGGATATTTTATACGCCTTTTGGTGGTATTTTCATGTAGTTTTTAGTATGCTTTAGTCACTTTTTAGTATATTTTTATTAGTTTTTATGCAAAAATCACATTTCTGGACTTTACGATGAGTTTGAATATTTTTCTGTGATTTCAGGTATTTTCTGGCTGAAATTGAGGGACCTGAGCAAAAATCTGATTCAGAGGCTGAGAAACGACTGTAGAAGCTGTTGGATTCTGACCTCCCTGCACTCGAAATAGATTTTCTGGAGCTACAGAAATCCAATTGACGCTCTCCTACATGCGTTGGAAAGTAGACATCTTGGGCTTTTCAGCAATATATAATAGTCTATACTTTGCCCGAGATTTGATAATGGAAACTGGCGTTTAAATGTTAGCTTTTTACCCTTTTCTGGCGTTAAACGCCAGAACTGGCATAAAAGTTGGAGTTAAACGCCCAAACTGGCATCAAAGTTGGCGTTTAACGCCAGGAATACCCTATGCACGTGAAAGCTTCAATGCTCAGCCCAAACACATACCAAGTGGGCCCCAGAAGTGGATTTCTGCACTATTTATCTTAGTTTACCCATTTTCTGTAAATCTAGGTTACTAGTTTAGTATAAAAACTACTTTTAGAGATGCATTTTGTACCCTATGACATTTTACATCTGAATTTTGTATCTTCTACGGCATGAGTCTCTAAGCTCTATGATTGGGGGTGAGGAGCTCTACTGTGTCTCAATGGATTAATGCACTTACTACTATTTTTTCAGTCAATCACGCTTGTTTCCATTCTAAGATATTCATTCGCATTTCAACATGATGAATGTGATGATCCGTGACACTCATCATCATTCTCAACCTATGAACGCGTGCCTGACAACCACTTCCGTTCTACCTTAGATTGAGTGGGTATCTCTTGGGCTCTTGGTTCATGAGTTTGATTGCCTCCCCTGACAATAGAGCATTCAAATCCGTGAGATCAGAGTCTTCGTGGTATAAGCTAGAATCAATTAGCAGCATTCCTGAGATCCGGAAAGTCTAAACCTTGTCTGTGGTATTCCAAGTAGCATTTGGGAAGGGATGACTATGATAAGCTTCAAACTCATAAATTTTGGGCGCAGTGATAGTGTGCAAAAAGATCAACGGATTCTATTCCAACACAAATGAGAACCGACAGATGATTAGCCATGTACATGGACCATTTTCACTGAAAGGACGGCGAGTAGCCATTGACAACGGTGATCCACCAGCATACAGCTTGCCATGGAAGTAGCCTTACGTGCGTGAAGAAGAAGATAGTTGGAAAGCAGAGATTCAAAAGACAGATCATCTCTAAAACCCCAATCTGATCTCTATTACTGCATAACAAGTACTCTTTATTTCATGTTCTTTTACTTTTTGCAATTAAAACTAAGAATCATTATTGATATCCTAACTAAGATTTACAAGATAACCATAGCTTGCTTCAAGCCGACAATCTCTGTGGGATCAACTTTTACTCACGTAAGGTATTACTTGGATGACCCAGTGCACTTGCTTGTTAGTTGTGCGGAATTGCAAAAGTGTGATTGTGATTTCGTGCACCAGATGACTACCAGCCATGGAATGATGATGAGGGAGTCAGTGATGAACAATGGAGTGAAAACAGCTCTGGAGATAGTGATTTGGAGGTTACATTTGATGACAGTGATGATGATTGGAATGTTGATGGGGGTTTGTATGATGTTGATATCACAACTACGAAAGATTCCCAAAAGTTGAAACATAGTGTTCCAACTGAGAGAGTACAAGGAGAATTTAGTGGCAGTGTTAACAAGGGAAAGAAGCAAGTGGTGGCTACTGGACTAACGGATGAAGATGATGGGTATGAGAGTGAGGAGTTGTGGGATGTCCCTGTAAGTGATGATGAAGGGGATCCTTTGTTCAGGAAGTACCTGTTGCTTAAGAGTCTGAAGAATATGAAGGAGAATAAATTGGAGGTTAGGACAATATACATAGATAGGAATGCTTTTAAAGAATGTGTAACTAGCTATGCTGTGCACAGTGGCAGAGGAATGTGATAGCCATAGGTGCAAAGATGTTTGCAAAGAAGGTTGCAAGTGGTTTGCTTACTGCCATAAGATGAAGAGAGAGAGAGAGAGAGAGAGAGAGAGAGAGAGAGAGAGAGAGAGAGAGAGAGGATACATGGCAATTGACTAGCTGTCACAAAAAACACACATGCAGTAAGGCAACCAAGATTGGTATCATGAGTTCTCAATGGCTAAGTAAGGCTTTTATGAAGAAAATCTATGAGAACCCTAAAATTAAGTTGAGAACTTTGATAAGGAAGGCTCATAGCAAGTGGAATGTTAATCTCACAAAGATCAAAGCTGCCAGAGTGAAGCAGCAAGCCTTGGATGAGATTAATGGTACTTATGGATAGCAATATAAGAGGATTCATGACTATGCTGCAGAGTTACTGAGGTGAAATCTGGGTTCCACTATTCAAATACAAGTGGAAAGACCTCTTGAGTTTCAACTAGAAACACCAATCCCTGGTAAGGACATGAGACCACAATTTGAGAGGATCTATATCTGCTTGGATGCTTGCAAATGGAGTTTCATGGTGTGCAGACCCATGATCGGCCTTGATGGATGCTTCATCAAGACTCCATATGGGGGGTAACTTCTAACAACCATTGGATGGGACCCCAACGATCAGATTTTGCCAATTGCCTATGCTGTTGTTGAAGGAAAGACAAAAGACTCGTGGAGATGGTTTTTGTTGAATCTGTGTGATGATTTTGGAGTTGATAAGATCAAATGGTGTACATTTATGAGCGACCAACAAAAGGTAACCCTCAATCTAAGCAATACTCACCTAAACTTGTGTAATTGATTTTGTCTATAATTCGTGTTGTGCTGTTATTGACTTGTGCTATTTTTAAATTCTGCTTCCAAGGGATTGATCCCTACCTTTGATGAGTTGCTGCCAGGCATAGATCAGAAGTTTGTGTCAGGCACTAATATAGCAATTTCAGAAAAAGGGATTAGTTTTATATAGAAATTTCTAACCCCGAAGTAAAATAAATGGTAATATAATTTTATTATTATGTTATTTATTTATTTCATCATATGTCTTTAATTAGCATCATGACCTAACAATGTTCATTTTATTTTTCTCTTGGCCGAGCTATTAAGAGAATAGAAGAAAGAAAAAATATAAATAGGATCCATGTACTTTAGTTCAGATTCATCCACCTAGGATTTTGTTAGCATGGATTATATACATATGTATACATATATAAAACATAACACGTCTCCTTCCTTTATTGACCAAGGGAACTTAATAATGAGTTATCATCCAATGCCTTTATTCTTTGATTAATGCCCTTTGTCGGTTAATTTTGTATTTGATAAGTTAATTGATATCGAGGTTACTTGTCGGTTGAATTTATATTGATATTTGTGATAAGTTTGAGGTTTGGAGGGTTTAAGTGCAGCCAGGAACTGAGTTATTCTGATGATTGTGATTTCTGGATTACGGTAGGATAATTTGAAAATGTTAAAAGTTGCCGGTTTGATTTATTGAAATTGATTTGAACAGAGTGTGGAAAATGGTTTGGATGGAACCCGAGAAGGGTGGCAGAGTCCGGATTTTAAGGGAGGTGCCACCAAAATTTTGTTATAAACCTTAAGAATTTATTTGAAATTTTATTTAGAAGAAAAGGATTGAATTTGAGAAATTGTATTATTTGATTTTCGATTTATTCCGAAAATAGTTATATGTCGGATTTAATTTATTTAAGAAAAGTATATATTCTGAGTTTTGATTTATTTAGAAAAGAGTTATTTTATGATTTTAAATTATTTAAGAAAAGTACTATGTTTAAGTTTGATTTGAAAATAAAAAAGGGCTGATGTTTTAAATTTGACTCAAGGATTTTATTTGAAGGAGTTTTATTGAACTTCAAAAGTAATTGAGTTTTTATTGAATGATTCTGTTTGGCGACGTCTTGGAAAATATTAAAGAATTTGTGTTAAAAATAAAAGGGGGATTAGTTTTGGTTTTAACAGAAAAAGAGAAGACAAATCAGCACGTGTGATTATGAAATAATTAAAAGGTCACAAGATGGTAACGAAAAGTAAATGGCTATAGTGTTGATGTGAAAATGTTAATAAGTGGGCTTTATGTGTGAGTAATTGTTCGGGAATGCCTGTGTATATGGAATGGCCTCCAGGAGAAAGTAGCACATGCTTCAACTGGAGAATCAGAGCCTGCAAGTACTTGCAGAGGTCATGTTCGGCATACTTCAGCTGGAGAATCAGCGCCTGCAAGAGGTTGAGACCTTGCAGAGGTTATGCCGCTGGAATGCCTTATCTGACTTGGGAGTCGGATTACGTCGGGTGCGGGTCGAAACCGACAAATGAGCTCATTACCTGCGATAGGACTAGACATGCATCATCCTTGTTGTGCATTTGCATTTTACTTGATAGGATGAAATTATTTGTGATTTTCTTTCTGTGTTTATGCATTTCTTATTGTTACTCTGAATTATGGTAATTGGATACTTCTCTGTGATTCTTGTATATTTCATTGTGAATTACTTGAACTGTGGTAACCTTGACTAAACTAACTACCCTCGACCCTACTAAGAACCCCCAGTTCTTACCCTTTTTCTTCCTCCCTTCAGATGGAGACCGAAGTTATATTTTACGAGATGGACTCTCTCTATATATATAAGGATATTGTACAGCATAGGTTTTATGTAGTAGGTACGGAGATTAGGACTCGTATGTACATTCTGCGTGATCATCCCTTCAGCCACCCAATTGACACTCTACTATTTAACCCCGACAAGTCCTATGAGTTCCTGGTGCAGTGGCTCCACTCGGATGCTCTATTTCACCCGTTTCATGACGGGCTGGTGCCTCACCAGCATCCCAATCAGCCTGCGGATCAGGCGGACCCTGAGCCTGTACCAGAGGAGGATATCCAGTGTAGCAGATCTCAGTATCTTCATCCGTGCCATCTTCTGAGGAGCCGCTCACCGCCTCTATTAGTGGTCCGGCGAGTTCTTGTCAGACCAGTAGCACGAGTGCCAGTGCCCCTCCTGAGATTATAGAGATTTCCGATGACGAGGACGAGGATCCTGAGGAGTGTTCTGATGTGGTTGTAATCTCCTCTGACGATGATAGCTGCGGCTTGGGAGCCGTGATTGTGCCTTTTGATAGTTTTTGTGTTAGCCTAGCTTTTGTGTTAATCCCTCACTTTTGGTTAGACTCACTGAGAGAGTAGGGTGTGCATAGTTAACTAGGCTAGTTCGGGCGCCAACTTAGGAGTTTTCTGTATGAACCAGGGCCCGGAGTGTTGATTTGTACATAGTAGTATTTCTAAAAGGTTGTATGCTAACTTAGGATATATATATATATATATATATGACATTACCTGTATGCGTATGTATGGTCTATGCTATGTGTTGTGGTTATATATAATGCTGGCTTGTGTATGTTTAATTAGCTGTCCTCGCAATTTTTTTTATAAAAGTATTTCCAAAAACTCGATAGTACGCTAACACGATTACATGCTTAATAATAAATAGTAAAAGTTTTAGGTGAACAAGTTGGTGACACTTGATTTCTAGTATGATCATGACTTACTGGGAATTGGGTTGTTACACCATATATGCGGGTAGGGACAATTATGAGGTGTCTAGTAGTCAGGGTAATAGAGACAAATTTGTTGTGGACTTAAAGTTATATGAGTTCTCCTGCAAAAAGTTTCAACTAACAGGTTACCTTTGTGAGCATGCCATGAGTTGCATTAGAAAAATATATTTAGATGTTAAGAACTATGTGAACAACTGCTATAAGAAAGAGACCTATGTGGACTGCTATCAACATGTAATCTACCTAGTGAGTGGACCAAATCTCTGGGTCCGGATCGAGGATGATGATGTGCTGGCACTAGTGTTTAGGAAACCAATAGGGTGCCCAAAACTGAGCAGGAACAACACTAGTGATAAGCCACGCAACAATGGACCACTGGCCAAATTATCCAGAGCTGGACAACAACAAAAATGCTCCTATTATTTTGCACTTGGTCATAACAAAAGAACCTGCCCTAGAAAATGTAAGGTGGAGGCCTCAGCAAAAAGGGTAAAGTTGTTGTTGTCAATTTGAACACAATTCCTTATATGTGATTGTTGTTACTGTCTGATGAACCCAATCCCCTGATGTCACTATTTGTTGTTACTGTTTATAACATAATGCAGCTCCACAAGCCAAGAAAAGTGCAGGTACAACTAAGACTCCAAACCTCAGCAAGAACCCAGCCAAGACAACAACAAAACCAGTAACAAAACTTCAGCCAAAGATGAAGAACAATACACAAGTTGGAGGGAACCAAGAGTCACAAACATCCTCCAAGAGAGCTAGATGCAGCAGCATCGCCAGTCAACCCCAGCCATCGACAGCAACAGTCACTAGCCCATCAAGAAGGACCCTGAAGTTCATGGCAAAAACACCACCTAGGGTCTGGAAAGAATTGGAATGAATTTATAGTAGATTTTAGTGTTTACCTTCTGTTTGGTAATGAAAGTGACAATGACCAAGGGTTGATGTCCCTGTGATACTTTAGACAGCCTACTTTAAGACTACTAGTTTCATGCTGATCTCTTTTGTGTTGTTATCTTTTCATGGTTATATTTAAGGCTTGTTTGGATATTGTAATGGTTAAGAGAAGCTACTTTAAGACTTATTGAACCACCAATTAAAAAGGCTCTGGATGAAGATCAAACTCCAAAAATGACACAGCAACCATGTCTTGACATCCAAGAATTAAAGGCAACTAACAAAAGCACAAATCCTGTCCCTGAACCAGCAAGCAAGCTCAATCAAGCCAAATTCAAAAGGAAGCTTGCTGAGAAGAGGCCAAGAGAAGGGACAATAGCTGAAACTTCTCCCCCATTGAGGTCATTCCTCTTAACAAACTGGAAGAAGAGGAAGAAAGTGAAGAACAACATGTCAAGCTAATGACACTAAAAGAGCACTTGTTGGGAGGTAACCCAACCGTAGGTATAATTTCTCTTCTCTGCTTTGTTTTCTTTCTTTGCTTTGTTTAAATTCAATAAATTGGCATATGGTTACATTCTAAGTTTGGTGTTGCCATGCAACACATTGTTTTCAATCTTTTTGGATTATTGCATCAAATCAAAAAAATGAAAGTGACACACCAAGATTCTAAGTTTGGTGTGCCACCTATTTTTCTATGCAAATCATTCAGCAACACCACTTGTCTGCATAACCATAATGTCTTTGCAGTGTTAATTTTCTTTTGGTTTGATATTTTGTTATTCTGTTTACTTTAGTTAATTCTTTGTTTTTAATGCTTTTATTTTAGTTTGCTTATTTACTGTGTTTGTTAATACATTACCAAGAGAGCTTTATTAATGACAGATTCTTGGCTTGGTGATTGTATTTAACATATAACAGTTTCTTTTGTTTAGTTTTAATTCAAATAAATTGACATATGGTCATATTCTAAGTTTGGTGTTGCTATGCAACAAAATTTGATTCCAATCCTTATAAGATACTTGCATCAATTCCAAGTGAAAGTGTCACACTAAGTTTGGTGTGCCACTTATATTTTTTTATGCAATGTATCATGCACACCATCTTATGTTTGCAATCATAGTGTTTTTGTTTCTCCGTGCCTTGATTGTTATCCTCAATTTTGCTTGCTTGAAACACATGTACTACTAACATTTCATTGTGTAAGACATTCATGATCCATCTTAGCCCCATAACCATTGTTCTAATTATTGCTTGAGGATGAACAAGCATTCTGAGTTTGGTATGGGAAGGAGGAAAATGGGAGGAAAATGACAACAATAGAGAAGATGAACTACAAGGTTGTAAAGTTCCTTTTCCTCTCATTTGTTTCATAAACTGCATGATTGTCTTTACCTTCTCTGTATACATGTGTGTATGAATAAGCATAGCTTGAATTTTGATTTATAATATGTTGTTGTGGCATTATAACTACCAACTTGAGCTTTGTGAATTCAAAAGCAATAAAGCATCATGATCATAAATAAACAAGGCATTAAAGAAGATTTTAGCATGTGCATACAAGTATTGGAAAGCTAGTATGATTGATTGTTGCTCAGTTGCATTGGATTTTATTTAATTGAAGTTTTTCATCTAGTACATTTCGTGAAATCTTTTAAAATCATAAAAACCTTGAAGAAGCAAATACAATTAAAGCAAGAAAAGAATGAGGGAAAGAATGAGAAAGCTGAAGGCTCTGAGTACTAATGGCAATTTATTTGTTAAGTGCTTGTGGTGTTTATGTATCAAGCCAAATTCTTGAAAACAAAACACTTAGAAGTCAAGGCTAGGCTCAAGTGCAAAAGCACTCCCTCAAAGCTCAAGGCTCTGAGCATCAATGATTAGAGAGTCAAGAAAAGAAAAGAAAAATGAGCTTAATGAAGTCCTCTAATTAAATGCTTGTGGTGCTTATGTATCAAGTGGTAATACTTGAAAACAAAGCATTTAGAAGTTGTAGCTTTGTCATTAACTCATGGGGCAAAGCACCCAAAAGGAGAAGCTAACAAAAAAAAATCAAAAGCTTGTTTCAAGGAAGAATTATAAGAAAAAGATTTCATAAATTGAGCTAGATAGAAGCATCAATCATTTACATTTCTTTTGTGATTGTAGCATGCATAGAAAACTAGCTTACCATGAACATTGAGTTGCTATTCTTCTTACATTGGATTGTCAATCTTTATTGCATGATTCTTTTCTTGCTTGGGGACAAGCAAGGTTTAAGTTTGGTGTTGTGATGACAAGTCATCATATACCTATTTTTCTATGCTTTTTCATACAAGAAATTGATGATTAGTGCTTAAATATTGCATTCTTTTGTGCTTAATTGGAAGATTTCCTTGATCTTTTAATTTTATAAATCTTGTAGGAAATAAGAAGAAAAAGAAGCAAAGAAGCACAAAAAAAGGAGAAAAAAAGAGCTTTGGGACACACTTTGAAGTTGGAGCACACTTTGGAGCCTTAGGCCACGCTTTTAAAAGCGTGGCCCATGACCAAATTAATGGAGAATAAGCAATCAGCGCACACTGCCCTGCTCTTGCCAAGGGCAGGGCAGAATCATGATGAAACAAAGTGAGGTTGGAGCAAATTTTCGCTAAGTTAAAATCTGGCCGCTCACAGCATGACCATGCCTACTTCAAAGGGCTATAACTTGAGCTACAGACGTCCGATTGATGTGCTTCCAGTTGCGTTGGAAAGATGACATTCAGAGCTTTCCAACGATATATAGCAATCCATATTTGGCGTACAAGTGAGGCAGGAACGAAAGGCATCTTTAAGGGCCAAAAATAAGCAAAAATAAACCAAAGTGCTTCCACCAAGGCTCGAAGCTGGAGCCTCACCCCAAAACAAAGTAGCGCTCAATTTTCTGCCCTGCCCTCTTGGAGAGCAAGGAAATGTCGTGCTCTTCATGGAAAATCAAGGAAAAAAATTGCTCCTCAAGTGCTTTCACCAAGGTTCGAACACAAGACCTTCAAGGAAGTAAAGGCTTAGGCTTGGCGCACACAAGCGCATCATGGCACGGTCAAGGAGCGTGGTGCGCGCACAAGACACACCAAGGCAACATTGCCCTGCCCTCCACAAGGGCAGGGCAGCATCCTGCAGCACCCAAACGCGCACGCAAGCACCAACACGCACCATTTTCTGCCCTGCCCTCCACAAAGGCAGGGCAGCCTCCTGGGAGCAAACACTCATGGGCCAAAATCCAACCAAAATTCCATTTAAATTCAATTCCTCTCCAAATTGAATGAAGGCCATGCAAACCCATTTCTCCTCAAATCCAAAGCAAGCTAAGCCCACATTATCACTCAAAGGCACAAGAACAAGCTAGAATTAGGATTTTCATTTGTTTTTCATTTCAATTTCATTTTATTTTGTAAAGCCTATATAAGGCATCATTTCCATCTTTGTAGAAGGGAGCTGAATTAGAAGATTGGGAGGGTTGGCTCCATTAAGGAGTAGTAGTAGAGAGCTCCCTCTTTAGTCTTTCTCTTGTTTTGAAATTTTGGATTGAGGTTGGAGGAATTCTGTTCCAATCTTTGATCTGAAATCCATGCTTTCTTCTTCTGCATAATTTCAGAAAATTGAGAATTGAATCTGAGTTTTCATTTACTGCTTCCATCTTCATTTCTTCTTCAATCTGTTTCTTGGTTGGATCAAGGAAGGGAGTGAGATCTAGACTTGTTTTCTAGTCTCATTGATTCCCTGAGATCTTGTCTCTTTAAATTTCAAAATCAAGCTGAGTTACATTCTGTGTTGCTTCTTCAAGCAATTTTCCATTTCTGTTTAAATCTGCTGCACTTATTTCATCTTTTACTCCTCTGCTTGATTGCTCTTTACATTTTCTTGTTGAATTTTAAATTCCCTGCACCCAATCCCCTTTACATTTAATGCAATTTAATTCTTATGCAATTGTTCCAAGTTCTGCTTGCTGCTTGCTTTAATCTCCTTGTTCCCATTTCCCTTTATATTTAATGCAATTTATATTTCTTGTCATTTAAGTTTCTGCAATTTACATTGCTTGCTCTTTAAGCTTCCTGCTATTTACATTCTGCTGCAACAATTCTCACTCACCAATGTTAGCTTGACTAAACTAATCACCCACTAAACTTGCTTGATCCATCAATCCCTGTGGGATCGACCTCACTCTTGTGAGTTATTACTACTTGATGCGACCCGGTATACTTGCCGGTTGGATTTGTGTGTTGGAAATTCGTTTTTCCACAAAAACACCATCAAGTTTTTGGTGCCGTTGCCGGGGATTGATTAGATCAACAATGATTAAGTGGGTGAGAAGTCTAGATCAAGCAATTTTTTTGTTTTTGTTCTCTGTTTTAAAGTGAAACCAAGGTGTTTGAGTTTTTGCCTCACTAAGAAATTCTCATCTCTGATATGAGTAATTTCAATTTTCCTTGGTGTTGTGTTTTCCAAAATTTAAATGGAGTTCAACTCATCTTATGATCAAACAAATTTTATGGGATATTACCCACCATCACCAATCTCTAATGGTGGTTGGGAATATCACCAAGAAAATACAAATTCTAAGCACTCCAATCCATGGAGATTTGCTTCACAGACACAAGATGAGCAAGAAAACCATATGGGATATTTTCTTCCACCACAAAATGATGCTAGTCATGATTCTAATAGTGGCTGGGAAGGAAATTCTAATGCTCCATATGATATTCATCCAAAGATATCATCACTTGACCATGCTTCAACAGAAAGCCTCTATCAAAATTCACCACCCACACAAACTTCCATGAACCAAAGCCTCTCAAAGCTTGAGACCATGTGTGAAAAATATGAGAAGGAGGCACATATATCCTGGAACGAGCAAGAGAATTCATTCAAAAACATGGAAATAATGTTAGTTCAATTGGTGAGTGCAACAAGGAAAGAGAAAAAACAAGAGGAAGAGGCTACTAAGTCAAGTGAATTTTTAGTGAAGAAGGAAGAGGTGGTGGAAATATTTGAACCTGAAACTGCACTTGAGATGACAAGAGCACATGACAACTCACAACTCTCACAAACTTCCCTGGACCAAAATGCCTCAACACTTGAATCCATGATTGAAAGGTATGAAGAGGAGATGAAGAAAGCTTGGGAAGATCAACAAACCTCCTCCATGAAAGAGCTATTAAAGCAAATGTTGAGTGTAAAAGAGGAAGTGGAAGAACAAGCTAGTGAGGAGGATAATCAAGAACGTCCAAACTCAAGGGAAACAGAGAGGCACATGAAGGACAAGCTCGTTGAACCACCAATTAAAAAGGCTCTGGATGAAGATCAAACTCCAAAAATGACACAGCAACCATGTCTTGACATCCAAGAAGTGAAGGCAACTAACAAAAGCACCAATCCTGTCCCTGAACCAGCAAGCAAGCTCAATCAAGCCAAATTCAAAAGGAAGCTTGCTGAGAAGAGGCCAAGAGAAGGGACAATAGCTGAAACTTCTCCCCCATTGAGGTCATTCCTCTTAACAAACTGGAAGAAGAGGAAGAAAGTGAAGAACAACATGTCAAGCTAATGACACTAAAAGAGCACTTGTTGGGAGGTAACCCAACCGTAGGTATAATTTCTCTTCTCTGCTTTGTTTTCTTTCTTTGCTTTGTTTAAATTCAATAAATTGGCATATGGTTACATTCTAAGTTTGGTGTTGCCATGCAACACATTGTTTTCAATCTTTTTGGATGATTGCATCAAATCAAAAAAATGAAAGTGACACACCAAGATTCTAAGTTTGGTGTGCCACCTATTTTTCTATGCAAATCATTCAGCAACACCACTTGTCTGCATAACCATAATGTCTTTGCAGTGTTAATTTTCTTTTGGTTTGATATTTTGTTATTCTGTTTACTTTAGTTAATTCTTTGTTTTTAATGCTTTTATTTTAGTTTGCTTATTTACTGTGTTTGTTAATACATTACCAAGAGAGCTTTATTAATGACAGATTCTTGGCTTGGTGATTGTATTGAACATATAACAGTTTCTTTTGTTTAGTTTTAATTCAAATAAATTGACATATGGTCGTATTCTAAGTTTGGTGTTGCTATGCAACAAAATTTGATTCCAATCCTTATAAGATACTTGCATCAATTCCAAGTGAAAGTGTCACACTAAGTTTGGTGTGCCACTTATATTTTTTTTATGCAATGTATCATGCACACCATCTTATGTTTGCAATCATAGTGTTTTTGTTTCTCCGTGCCTTGATTGTTATCCTCAATTTTGCTTGCTTGAAACACATGTACTACTAACATTTCATTGTGTAAGACATTCATGATCCATCTTAGCCCCGTAGCCATTGTTCTAATTATTGCTTGAGGATGAACAAGCATTCTGAGTTTGGTATGGGAAGGAGGAAAATGGGAGGAAAATGACAACAATAGAGAAGATGAACTACAAGGTTGTAAAGTTCCTTTTCCTCTCATTTGTTTCATAAACTGCATGATTGTCTTTACCTTCTCTGTATACATGTGTGTATGAATAAGCATAGCTTGAATTTTGATTTATAATATGTTGTTGTGGCATTATAACTACCAACTTGAGCTTTGTGAATTCAAAAGCAATAAAGCATCATGATCATAAATAAACAAGGCATTAAAGAAGATTTTAGCATGTGCATACAAGTATTGGAAAGCTAGTATGATTGATTGTTGCTCAGTTGCATTGGATTTTATTTAATTGAAGTTTTTCATCTAGTACATTTTGTGAAATCTTTTGAAATCATAAAAACCTTGAAGAAGCAAATACAATTAAAGCAAGAAAAGAAAAAGGGAAAGAATGAGAAAGCTGAAGGCTCTGAGTACCAATGGCAATTTATTTGTTAAGTGCTTGTGGTGTTTATGTATCAAGCCAAATGCTTGAAAACAAAACACTTAGAAGTCAAGGCTAGGCTCAAGTGCAAAAGCACTCCCTCAAAGCTCAAGGCTCTGAGCATCAATGATTAGAGAGTCAAGAAAAGAAAAGAAAAATGAGCTTAATGAAGTCCTCTAATTAAATGCTTGTGGTGCTTATGTATCAAGTGGTAATACTTGAAAACAAAGCATTTAGAAGTTGTAGCTTTGTCATTAACTCATGGGGCAAAGCACCCAAAAGGAGAAGCTAACAAAAAAAAATCAAAAGCTTGTTTCAAGGAAGAATTATAAGAAAAAGATTTCATAAATTGAGCTAGATAGAAGCATCAATCATTTACATTTCTTTTGTGATTGTAGCATGCATAGAAAACTAGCTTACCATGAACATTGAGTTGCTATTCTTCTTACATTGGATTGTCAATCTTTATTGCATGATTCTTTTCTTGCTTGGGGACAAGCAAGGTTTAAGTTTGGTGTTGTGATGACAAGTCATCATATACCTATTTTTCTATGCTTTTTCATACAAGAAATTGATCATTAGTGCTTAAATATTGCATTCTTTTGTGCTTAATTGGAAGATTTCCTTGATCTTTTAATTTTATAAATCTTGTAGGAAATAAGAAGAAAAGAAGCAAAGAAGCACAAAAAAAGGAGAAAAAAGAGCTTTGGGACACACTTTGAAGTTGGAGCACACTTTGGAGCCTTAGGCCACGCTTTTAAAAGCGTGGCCCATGACCAAATTAATGGAGAATAAGCAATCAGCGCACACTGCCCTGCTCTTGCCAAGGGCAGGGCAGAATCATGATGAAACAAAGTGAGGTTGGAGCAAATTTTCGCTAAGTTAAAATCTGGCCGCTCACAGCATGACCATGCCTACTTCAAAGGGCTATAACATGAGCTACAGACGTCCGATTGATGTGCTTCCAGTTGCGTTGGAAAGCTGACATTCAGAGCTTTCCAACGATATATAGCAATCCATATTTGGCGTACAATTGGGGCAGGAACGAAAGGCATCTTTAAGGGCAAAAATAAGCGAAAATAAACCAAAGTGCTTCCACCAAGGCTCGAAGCTGGAGCCTCACCCCAAAACAAAGTAGCACTCAATTTTCTGCCCTGCCCTCTTGGAGAGCAGGGCAATGTCGTGCTCTTCATGGAAAATCAAGGAAAAAAATTGCTCCTCAAGTGCTTTCACCAAGGTTCGAACACAAGACCTTCAAGGAAGTAAAGGCTTAGGCTTGGCGCACACAAGCGCATCATGGCACGGTCAAGGAGCGTGGTGCGCGCACAAGACACACCAAGGCAACATTGCCCTGCCCTCCACAAGGGCAGGGCAGCATCCTGCAGCACCCAAACGCGCACGCAAGCACCAACACGCACCATTTTCTGCCCTGCCCTCCACAAAGGCAGGGCAGCCTCCTGGGAGCAAACACTCATGGGCCAAAATCCAACCAAAATTCCATTTAAATTCAATTCCTCTCCAAATTGAATGAAGGCCATGCAAACCCATTTCTCCTCAAATCCAAAGCAAGCTAAGCCCACATTATCACTCAAAGGCACAAGAACAAGCTAGAATTAGGATTTTCATTTGTTTTTCATTTCAATTTCATTTTATTTTGTAAAGCCTATATAAGGCATCATTTCCATCTTTGTAGAAGGGAGCTGAATTAGAAGATTGGGAGGGTTGGCTCCATTAAGGAGTAGTAGTAGAGAGCTCCCTCTTTAGTCTTTCTCTTGTTTTGAAATTTTGGATTGAGGTTGGAGGAATTCTGTTCCAATCTTTGATCTGAAATCCATGCTTTCTTCTTCTGCATAATTTCAGAAAATTGAGAATTGAATCTGAGTTTTCATTTACTGCTTCCATCTTCATTTCTTCTTCAATCTGTTTCTTGGTTGGATCAAGGAAGGGAGTGAGATCTAGACTTGTTTTCTAGTCTCATTGATTCCCTGAGATCTTGTCTCTTTAAATTTCAAAATCAAGCTGAGTTACATTCTGTGTTGCTTCTTCAAGCAATTTTCCATTTCTGTTTAAATCTGCTGCACTTATTTCATCTTTTACTCCTCTGCTTGATTGCTCTTTACATTTTCTTGTTGAATTTTAAATTCCCTGCACCCAATCCCCTTTACATTTAATGCAATTTAATTCTTATGCAATTGTTCCAAGTTCTGCTTGCTGCTTGCTTTAATCTCCTTGTTCCCATTTCCCTTTATATTTAATGCAATTTATATTTCTTGTCATTTAAGTTTCTGCAATTTACATTGCTTGCTCTTTAAGCTTCCTGCTATTTACATTCTGCTGCAACAATTCTCACTCACCAATGTTAGCTTGACTAAACTAATCACCCACTAAACTTGCTTGATCCATCAATCCCTGTGGGATCGACCTCACTCTTGTGAGTTATTACTACTTGATGCGACCCGGTATACTTGCCGGTTGGATTTGTGTGTTGGAAATTCGTTTTTCCACAAAAACACCATCAAGTTTTTGGTGCCGTTGCCGGGGATTGATTAGATCAACAATGATTAAGTGGGTGAGAAGTCTAGATCAAGCAATTTTTTTGTTTTTGTTCTCTGTTTTAAAGTGAAACCAAGGTGTTTGAGTTTTTGCCTCACTAAGAAATTCTCATCTCTGATATGAGTAATTTCAATTTTCCTTGGTGTTGTGTTTTCCAAAATTTAAATGGAGTTCAACTCATCTTATGATCAAACAAATTTTATGGGATATTACCCACCATCACCAATCTCTAATGGTGGTTGGGAATATCACCAAGAAAATACAAATTCTAAGCACTCCAATCCATGGAGATTTGCTTCACAGACACAAGATGAGCAAGAAAACCATATGGGATATTTTCTTCCACCACAAAATGATGCTAGTCATGATTCTAATAGTGGCTGGGAAGGAAATTCTAATGCTCCATATGATATTCATCCAAAGATATCATCACTTGACCATGCTTCAACAGAAAGCCTCTATCAAAATTCACCACCCACACAAACTTCCATGAACCAAAGCCTCTCAAAGCTTGAGACCATGTGTGAAAAATATGAGAAGGAGGCACATATATCCTGGAACGAGCAAGAGAATTCATTCAAAAACATGGAAATAATGTTAGTTCAATTGGTGAGTGCAACAAGGAAAGAGAAAAAACAAGAGGAAGAGGCTACTAAGTCAAGTGAATTTTTAGTGAAGAAGGAAGAGGTGGTGGAAATATTTGAACCTGAAACTGCACTTGAGATGACAAGAGCACATGACAACTCACAACTCTCACAAACTTCCCTGGACCAAAATGCCTCAACACTTGAATCCATGATTGAAAGGTATGAAGAGGAGATGAAGAAAGCTTGGGAAGATCAACAAACCTCCTCCATGAAAGAGCTATTAAAGCAAATGTTGAGTGTAAAAGAGGAAGTGGAAGAACAAGCTAGTGAGGAGGATAATCAAGAACGTCCAAACTCAAGGGAAACAGAGAGGCACATGAAGGACAAGCTCGTTGAACCACCAATTAAAAAGGCTCTGGATGAAGATCAAACTCCAAAAATGACACAGCAACCATGTCTTGACATCCAAGAAGTGAAGGCAACTAACAAAAGCACCAATCCTGTCCCTGAACCAGCAAGCAAGCTCAATCAAGCCAAATTCAAAAGGAAGCTTGCTGAGAAGAGGCCAAGAGAAGGGACAATAGCTGAAACTTCTCCCCCATTGAGGTCATTCCTCTTAACAAACTGGAAGAAGAGGAAGAAAGTGAAGAACAACATGTCAAGCTAATGACACTAAAAGAGCACTTGTTGGGAGGTAACCCAACCGTAGGTATAATTTCTCTTCTCTGCTTTGTTTTCTTTCTTTGCTTTGTTTAAATTCAATAAATTGGCATATGGTTACATTCTAAGTTTGGTGTTGCCATGCAACACATTGTTTTCAATCTTTTTGGATGATTGCATCAAATCAAAAAAATGAAAGTGACACACCAAGATTCTAAGTTTGGTGTGCCACCTATTTTTCTATGCAAATCATTCAGCAACACCACTTGTCTGCATAACCATAATGTCTTTGCAGTGTTAATTTTCTTTTGGTTTGATATTTTGTTATTCTGTTTACTTTAGTTAATTCTTTGTTTTTAATGCTTTTATTTTAGTTTGCTTATTTACTGTGTTTGTTAATACATTACCAAGAGAGCTTTATTAATGACAGATTCTTGGCTTGGTGATTGTATTGAACATATAACAGTTTCTTTTGTTTAGTTTTAATTCAAATAAATTGACATATGGTCGTATTCTAAGTTTGGTGTTGCTATGCAACAAAATTTGATTCCAATCCTTATAAGATACTTGCATCAATTCCAAGTGAAAGTGTCACACTAAGTTTGGTGTGCCACTTATATTTTTTTTATGCAATGTATCATGCACACCATCTTATGTTTGCAATCATAGTGTTTTTGTTTCTCCGTGCCTTGATTGTTATCCTCAATTTTGCTTGCTTGAAACACATGTACTACTAACATTTCATTGTGTAAGACATTCATGATCCATCTTAGCCCCGTAGCCATTGTTCTAATTATTGCTTGAGGATGAACAAGCATTCTGAGTTTGGTATGGGAAGGAGGAAAATGGGAGGAAAATGACAACAATAGAGAAGATGAACTACAAGGTTGTAAAGTTCCTTTTCCTCTCATTTGTTTCATAAACTGCATGATTGTCTTTACCTTCTCTGTATACATGTGTGTATGAATAAGCATAGCTTGAATTTTGATTTATAATATGTTGTTGTGGCATTATAACTACCAACTTGAGCTTTGTGAATTCAAAAGCAATAAAGCATCATGATCATAAATAAACAAGGCATTAAAGAAGATTTTAGCATGTGCATACAAGTATTGGAAAGCTAGTATGATTGATTGTTGCTCAGTTGCATTGGATTTTATTTAATTGAAGTTTTTCATCTAGTACATTTTGTGAAATCTTTTGAAATCATAAAAACCTTGAAGAAGCAAATACAATTAAAGCAAGAAAAGAAAAAGGGAAAGAATGAGAAAGCTGAAGGCTCTGAGTACCAATGGCAATTTATTTGTTAAGTGCTTGTGGTGTTTATGTATCAAGCCAAATGCTTGAAAACAAAACACTTAGAAGTCAAGGCTAGGCTCAAGTGCAAAAGCACTCCCTCAAAGCTCAAGGCTCTGAGCATCAATGATTAGAGAGTCAAGAAAAGAAAAGAAAAATGAGCTTAATGAAGTCCTCTAATTAAATGCTTGTGGTGCTTATGTATCAAGTGGTAATACTTGAAAACAAAGCATTTAGAAGTTGTAGCTTTGTCATTAACTCATGGGGCAAAGCACCCAAAAGGAGAAGCTAACAAAAAAAATCAAAAGCTTGTTTCAAGGAAGAATTATAAGAAAAAGATTTCATAAATTGAGCTAGATAGAAGCATCAATCATTTACATTTCTTTTGTGATTGTAGCATGCATAGAAAACTAGCTTACCATGAACATTGAGTTGCTATTCTTCTTACATTGGATTGTCAATCTTTATTGCATGATTCTTTTCTTGCTTGGGGACAAGCAAGGTTTAAGTTTGGTGTTGTGATGACAAGTCATCATATACCTATTTTTCTATGCTTTTTCATACAAGAAATTGATCATTAGTGCTTAAATATTGCATTCTTTTGTGCTTAATTGGAAGATTTCCTTGATCTTTTAATTTTATAAATCTTGTAGGAAATAAGAAGAAAAAGAAGCAAAGAAGCACAAAAAAAGGAGAAAAAAAGAGCTTTGGGACACACTTTGAAGTTGGAGCACACTTTGGAGCCTTAGGCCACGCTTTTAAAAGCGTGGCCCATGACCAAATTAATGGAGAATAAGCAATCAGCGCACACTGCCCTGCTCTTGCCAAGGGCAGGGCAGAATCATGATGAAACAAAGTGAGGTTGGAGCAAATTTTCGCTAAGTTAAAATCTGGCCGCTCACAGCATGACCATGCCTATTTCAAAGGGCTATAACATGAGCTACAGACGTCCGATTGATGTGCTTCCAGTTGCGTTGGAAAGCTGACATTCAGAGCTTTCCAACGATATATAGCAATCCATATTTGGCGTACAATTGGGGCAGGAACGAAAGGCATCTTTAAGGGCAAAAAATAAGCGAAAATAAACCAAAGTGCTTCCACCAAGGCTCGAAGCTGGAGCCTCACCCCAAAACAAAGTAGCACTCAATTTTCTGCCCTGCCCTCTTGGAGAGCAGGGCAATGTCGTGCTCTTCATGGAAAATCAAGGAAAAAAATTGCTCCTCAAGTGCTTTCACCAAGGTTCGAACACAAGACCTTCAAGGAAGTAAAGGCTTAGGCTTGGCGCACACAAGCGCATCATGGCACGGTCAAGGAGCGTGGTGCGCGCACAAGACACACCAAGGCAACATTGCCCTGCCCTCCACAAGGGCAGGGCAGCATCCTGCAGCACCCAAACGCGCACGCAAGCACCAACACGCACCATTTTCTGCCCTGCCCTCCACAAAGGCAGGGCAGCCTCCTGGGAGCAAACACTCATGGGCCAAAATCCAACCAAAATTCCATTTAAATTCAATTCCTCTCCAAATTGAATGAAGGCCATGCAAACCCATTTCTCCTCAAATCCAAAGCAAGCTAAGCCCACATTATCACTCAAAGGCACAAGAACAAGCTAGAATTAGGATTTTCATTTGTTTTTCATTTCAATTTCATTTTATTTTGTAAAGCCTATATAAGGCATCATTTCCATCTTTGTAGAAGGGAGCTGAATTAGAAGATTGGGAGGGTTGGCTCCATTAAGGAGTAGTAGTAGAGAGCTCCCTCTTTAGTCTTTCTCTTGTTTTGAAATTTTGGATTGAGGTTGGAGGAATTCTGTTCCAATCTTTGATCTGAAATCCATGCTTTCTTCTTCTGCATAATTTCAGAAAATTGAGAATTGAATCTGAGTTTTCATTTACTGCTTCCATCTTCATTTCTTCTTCAATCTGTTTCTTGGTTGGATCAAGGAAGGGAGTGAGATCTAGACTTGTTTTCTAGTCTCATTGATTCCCTGAGATCTTGTCTCTTTAAATTTCAAAATCAAGCTGAGTTACATTCTGTGTTGCTTCTTCAAGCAATTTTCCATTTCTGTTTAAATCTGCTGCACTTATTTCATCTTTTACTCCTCTGCTTGATTGCTCTTTACATTTTCTTGTTGAATTTTAAATTCCCTGCACCCAATCCCCTTTACATTTAATGCAATTTAATTCTTATGCAATTGTTCCAAGTTCTGCTTGCTGCTTGCTTTAATCTCCTTGTTCCCATTTCCCTTTATATTTAATGCAATTTATATTTCTTGTCATTTAAGTTTCTGCAATTTACATTGCTTGCTCTTTAAGCTTCCTGCTATTTACATTCTGCAGCAACAATTCTCACTCACCAATGTTAGCTTGACTAAACTAATCACCCACTAAAGTTGCTTGATCCATCAATCCCTGTGGGATCGACCTCACTCTTGTGAGTTATTACTACTTGATGCGACCCGGTATACTTGCCGGTTGGATTTGTGTGTTGGAAATTCGTTTTTCCACAAAAACACCATCATATATTACCTGGATTTAAGACGCAAATTATAGGTAACATAAACAATGTCATTCAGTCTATCATGCTCCAATCTATTTCTTCTTTTTGTATGAATCTGGTAAAAAAGGCTCCAATTTCTCTCACACCCAGAAGAAGCAGATGCTTGGCTAAGAATGTGAACAGCTATCTTTTGTAGACATGGAGCAGAGCCTCCAAATAACCTCCACCATTCATCTACCAATTATAAAACCATAACATATTATAAGATATTAATTAAGAACATAGGAGCATAAAACAAGTTAAAACAAATATTCAACCATATTCTTTCCAGGCTTAAGTTCAGATGCAGCTGGAATAACTTCTTGTCTATCAAAACTTTCCTTCCGATCTCTATATAAATGTATTTCTTTCATTGCCTGAACTGAATCCAAATTGTTACACTTGCAATACAAGGTAACAAGATCAAGCAAACCTCGCATAACATCAGGTGCTTCTTTATAATTTTCATTAAAAAGAATTTAGGATTCAGGAAGTAAGCTGCCGCATGAAGATCTTTCTTCAAATGCTTGTCCCATCTTGAGTTGATAATATCTGTGTACGGCTGATATGCAGTCTTGGATTGCCTAAACATCTCCTTAATTGCATCTTCTGCCCTTAGCATTCCTTCATAAACATACCCCAAAGATGGGGGGTCATCAGCATCAACAACCCTCAGCAAGTAAATCAGAGGTCTCACAAGTTTACATACAGTAAAGCAATCGTCCCAAAATTTTGCATCCAGAATAATAGCACTCACAGCTCTACCAGTAGCACTCCTTCCTAATTTGTGATCAGTGAAAATTGAATCTACAACCAATTGTTGCAACTCCTTTTTACGGTCAAAGATGTTGTTCAATGTAATAAACACAGTTGCAAACCGGGTTGCACCAGGACGTACGATTTCTCTCCACTTAGGTCTTTCTCTTAGCCAAGATAAGAAAACCGTATGATTGTACACAAATACTGTGATCTTTGAAGCACGAGTTGCAAGGTTAGAAATATGCGCCATGCTGCTTATATCTTTTAAAATAAGATTAAGGCAATGAGCAGCACATGGTGACCAATAGATATTATCATATTTTCTATTGATAAGCCTACCAGCAGCAACATAATTGGCCGCATTGTCAGTCACAACATGCACAATATTATTTGGGCCAATCCATTCAATCACCTCAGAAAACAAAGTACACAAGTGTGAAGCATTTTTTACCATACTGGAAGCATCTACTGATTTCAGAAAGCACAAACCTTTAGAACAATAGCCAAGAAATTGATTAACGTTCTTTGTCTTTGATCTGTCCAACCATCAGCCATGAGGGTACATCCAGTTTCCTTCCATGCACTCCTATAACTATCAACTAGCATTTGACTTTCTCTTTTAAGATCAGCCAACAAATGAACCCTTAACTTATCATAAGAAGGCCCCTTGTAACCAGGTCCAATACCAGCAACACCATCTAACATATCTTGGAAATATGGCGACATCACAGCATTAAATGGAATTTTACAATCCAAAAGCCACCGAGCAAATCGTTTATCAACCTCGTGTATCGCCTCTTTGTTTTGCATAACACTTTTAATACTTGGTTGAGCTCCTGGAGTTGTTCTTGGTGCAAACATAGGAGGAATGACTTTGGCTTTTTTCTTTGGATCGCCTTCAACTCCTTGCTGACTCGAGGTACGCTGCTGTTCCTGTTCTTCTTGAGCTATTGCCTCATCAATTGCATCCTCTACCTCATCACCACCCTCTTCACCAAAACTTACTTTTCTTTTCTTTTTGCTGGCCTGAATATCTTTCAACAAACTTTCCATCTGTTTTTCCACATCATATGGAACTTTAGGACATTTTTTCACGTCTCCAGTAATCTTTGCTAGATGTTTCTTCATCCTGTGAATTCCACCTCCATTGAAAACATGTTGACAAAATAAACATTGATATTGTGGTTTTCCATTCACGTGTTGTAGAGCAACATATTTCCAAGCTAAATATGTTTTTCCCCTAAGGTTAGAAGAACCTTGTGAATGACTATCGTTAGCACTACGGGAATTAGGATTAGCAGCATCATTCGGAATAGGAGTATCGGCAGGCATGTTATTATTCACAGAAGCATTGTTATCAGCAGTTGCTTCTTGATTAATACTATCTTCCATATCTGAAATTAATAAAACATGTATGAAATTAAACAACACAACACAATACAACACAACACAATGAACAAACACAGCCACTTACTTTTCAGATTATTAATTTCTTATGCTAATTGCTAACCAACAAACAGTCAAATAGAAATTGAGCAGAGGAACGAAGTTCACAGAAAATGCACAATTCACAAAGAGCAAGTTCACAGGAATTGAAATCAGAAATTGAAATCAGAAAATGCACAGAGCAAGTTCACCGAACACAAATTGAGCAGGAAATGCACAGTTCAGTTCACAAAATAGAGCAGAAAATAGAGCAGAGGACCAAAGACAAATTGACCAACAAATAGAAATTGTGCAACAAAGAGGAATTAAGCTGCAAAATAGAGCAGAAAATGCACAGTTCAGTTCACAAAATAGAGCACAAAATGCACAATTCAGTTCAGTTCACAGAAAATGCACAGTTCACAAAGAGTAAGTTCACAGGAATTGAAATCGGAAATTGAAATCGGAAAATTAAGCCGAGGTCTAAGTTCAGTTCACATTGATGACAAAGAGAAAGAGAACATGAGCAAAGGTCTAAGTTCAGTTCAGTTTACAGAGGACGAGGCGAAGGACAAAGAGAAATGAGCAGAGGACGAGTCACTCACCTGGGGTCGATGGAGGGCTACCGGTGTTCACTATTGAGGACCGCCGATGAGAGGCTACTGCATGCTGGTGTTGAGACTTGAGAAGATGAAGACGATCGAAATTGAGGGCTACTGGGCAGGAACCAGGCGACGATGGAGATTGGAGGGTTGCTGGTGCTGAGGATGGCGACACCACGGGGGCGAGGGATGGCGACAGGGCTTCAGGCAGCGCTTCTAGGGTTCTTCTTCTCCATTGGAGATGATTCAGATGATGATTGAGGAATGAATGGGGTCGGGGCTCGGGGGAAAAAAGGGGGGTGGGGTGCTCCACGGGCGGGTCGGATCGGGTTTGTTTTTTTCTTATTTTTTTTTAAAAACATAAAACGGCGTCGTTTAATGAAAGATGCGTAACCGGCCGGTCACCGGTTCGGTCCAACCGGTCGGTTTTTGACCGGTTCGCCGATTCTTGAGTGGTTCTTCTCTCTGCGGTTTTCAGATAAGGACCGGACCGCTTGCAGCACCGGTTCGCAATTAAACCGGTCGAACCGGCCGGTCTGGTCCAATTTTCAGAACATTGCATACAACTTCTAAAAGTTTTAACTAACTGATGAGCGGATAATTTATATGCTTTTTGGCATTATTTTTAGTATGTTTTTAGTATATTTTAGTTAGTTTTTATTACATTTTTATTAGTTTTTAGTTAAAATTCACTTTTCTGGGCTTTACTATGAGTTTGTGTGTTTTTTTGTGATTTCAGGTATTTTCTGGCTGAAATTGAGGGACCTGAGCAAAAATCTGATTTAGAGGCTGAAAAGGACTGCAGATGCTGTTGGATTCTTACCTCCCTGCACTCGAAGTGGATTTTCTGGAGCTACAGAAGCCCAATTGGTGCGCTCTTAATTGCGTTGGAAAGTAGACATATTGGGCTTTCCAGCAACGTGTAATAGTCCATACTTTGCCCGAGATTTGATGGCCCAAACTGGCGTTGCAAATCAGCTTCAGAATTCCCAACGTTTAACGCCGGAACTGGCAAGAAAATTGGAGTTAAACGCCCAAACTGGCATAAAAGCTGGTGTTTAACTCCAGAAAAAGTCTCTACACATGAAAGCTTCAATGCTCAGCCCAAGCACACACCAAGTGGACCCCGGAAGTGGATTTTTACGTCATTTACTCATTTCTGTATACCCTAGGTTACTAGTTCACTATTAATAGGATCTTTTGACATTGTATCATTACCTCATGACACATTACACATTTCTCATTGTATTTTCTACGGCATGAGTCTCTAAACCCCATGGTTGGGGGTGAGGAGCTCTGATGTGTCTTGATGGATTAATGCAATTACAACTGTTTTTTCATTCAATCACGCTTGTTTCTATTCTAAGATATCACTTGTTCCTAAACTTGATGAATGTGATGATCCGTGACACTCATCATCATTCTCGCCTATGAACGTGTGCTTGACAACCATCTCCGTTCTACCTTAGATTGAGTAGATATCTCTTGGATACTTTAATCAGAATCTTCGTGGTATAAGCTAGAATTGATGGCAGCATTCAAGAGAATCCAGAAGGTCTAAACCTTGTCTATGGTATTTTGAGTAGGATTCAAGGATTGAATGACTGTAACGAGCTTCAAACTCCTGAGGGCTGGGCGTTAGTGACAGACGCAAAAGAATCACTAGATTTTATTCCAACCTGATTGAGAACCGACAGATGATTAGCCATGCTGTGACAGAGCATTTGGACCATTTTCACTGAGAGGATGGGAGGTAGCCATTGACAACGGTGAAACCCTACATACAGCTTGCCATGGATGGAGCCTTGCGTGCATGAAGAAGAAGACAGTAGGAAAGCAGAAATTCAGAAGACAGAACATCTCCAAAACCTCAACCTATTCTCCATTACTACAAAACAAGTACTTATTTCATGTTCTTTTACCTTTCACAATCAAATCTGATAATTATTGATATCCTGACTAAGAGTTACAAGATAAACATAGCTTGCTTTAAGCCGACAATCTCCGTGGGATCGACCCTTACTCACGTAAGGTATTACTTGGACGACCCAGTGCACTTGCTGGTTAGTTGTGCGGAATTGCAAAAGTGTGATTGCAATTTCGTGCACCAAGTTTTTGGCGCCATTGCCGGGGATTGTTTGAGTTTGGACAACTGACGGTTTATCTTGTTGCTTAGATTAAGGCTGTTTTATTTTTGTTGGTTTAGAGTCTTTTATTTGAGTTTAGTTTCATATTTTAAGTTTGGTGTCTTCTTTGTGTTTTCCTTCAAATTTTCGAAAATTTGTGTTTGATTTTCTAAAAATTTTAAGTTTGGTGTCATTTTGTGTTTTTCTCTCTCCTCATTTCAAAAATCAAATCTTTTTCAAAATAATTTTCAATCATATCTCTTCAATTGCTAACTCCAAAATCATTTTAATTAACTAATTGATTTAGTTTTCAATTTGCTTTGATATTATTTTCTTTTAGTTTTCAAAAATTTATTTTATTTTCCATTTGTTTTATTTTATTTTTCGGTCAACTTTAAAAAAAAATTATTTACTTTACTTGTGAATCCATATCATATTCCCTTTCTCCATCATGGACCTAAGTGGAATTGAGCAGTCCAGAAGAACTTTGGGGTCATATGCTAACCCCATCACAGCTGCATATGGGAGTAGTATCTGTATACCTCCCATTAAAGCAAGCAGCTTTGAGCTAAATCCTCAACTCATTATCATGGTGCAGCAAAATTGCCAGTATTCCAGTCTTCCACAGGAAGAACCTACTGAGTTTCTGGCACAGTTCTTTCAAATTGCTGACACAGTACGTGATAAAGAGGTGGATCAGGATGTCTACAGATTATTACTGTTTCCATTTGCTGTAAAAGATCAAGCTAAGAGGTGGTTGAATAACCAACCCACAGCAAGCATAAAAATATGGAGACAGTTATCAGACAAATTCCTGAATCAATTTTACCCTCCAAAAAGGATGACACAGCTAAGGCTGGACATCCAAGGCTTTAAATAAGAGGATAATGAATCCCTTTATAATGCCTGGGAGAGGTATAGAGGTATGCTAAGAAAATGCCCCTCTGAAATGTTTTCAGAGTGGGTACAGTTAGACATCTTCTACTATGGACTTACAGAAAAAGCTCAGATGTCTCTAGACCACTCAGCCCGTGGATCTATACATATGAGGAAGACGATTGAAGAGGCACAAGAACTCATAGATATTGTTGCTAGAAATCAACATTTGTACTCTAGCAGTGAGCCCTCTACAAAAAAAGAAGCTATTGATCCTAATCCTCAAGAACAGATTGTTGAGCTTAATCAGCAATTACTCCTGATGACAAAACAGTTGGCAGAATTTAAAGAAATGCTCCAAGAAACTAAAATTGCCAACAAGAACATAGAATCACAGTTGAATCAGACAAAACAGCAGTTATCTAAATAGATAACAGAAGAATGCCAAGCAGTTCAACTGAGGAGTGGGAAGACATTGAATAACATTGCTCAAAGTAGCAAAAAGCCAAGAAAGAAATAGTTGACAGAGGATAACCAAACCACTGCCCAAAATCCCTCTGAGGACAGTAAGAGCCCAGAGAGGAATACTCCTGGCATTCAAATGCCAGAAAGCGGGGAAAAGCTGGCGTTAAACGCCCATTCCTTGCCCAGTTCTGGCGTTCAAACGCCAGAAAAAGGGGAAAAGTTGGCGTTAAACGCCCATTCCTCACCCAATCCTGGCGTTCAAATGTCAATGAGGAATCAGACACCTGAGAGTGCTGATAGTAACCCCTCTAAAAAGGCTTCTCCAACCACTTATGTAAGGAATAAACCTGCAGCAACTAAGGTTGAAGAATATAAAGCCAAGATGCCTTATCCTCAGAAGCTCCGCCAAGCGGAACAGGATAAGCATTTTGCCCGCTTTGCAGACTATCTAAGGACTCTTGAAATAAAGATTCCGTTTGCAGAGGCACTTGAGCAAATACCTTCTTATGCTAAGTTCATGAAAGAGATCTTAAGTCATAAGAAGGATTGGAGAGAAACTGAAAAAGTGTTTCTCACTGAAGAATGCAGTGCAGTCATTCTGAAAAGCTTACCAAAAAAACTTCAAGATCCAGGAAGCTTTATGATACCATGCACATTAGAAGGTGCTTGCACCAAGACAGCCCTGTGTGACCTTGGAGCAAGTATCAATCTAATACCTGCATCCACTATCAGAAAACTTGGGTTGACTGAAGAAGTCAAACTAACCCGGATATGTCTCCAACTTGCTGATGGCTCCATTAAATATCCATAAGGCATAATTGAGGACATGATTGTCAAGGTTGGGTCATTCGCCTTTCCAACTGACTTTGTAATGCTGGAAATGAAGGAGCACAAGAGTGCAACTCTCATTCTTGGAAGACCTTTCCTAGCAACTGGACGAACTCTTATTGATGTAGAAAAAGGGGAAGTAACCCTGAGAGTCAATGAGGATGAGTTCAAGTTGAATGCTGTAAAAGCTATGCAGCATCCAGACACACCAAATAACTGCATGAGTGCTGACATTATTGACTCTTTGGTGGAAGAGATCAATATGACTGGAAGTCTAGAATCAGAGCTAAAGGACATCTTCAAGGATGTTCAACCTGATTAGGAAGAACCAGGGGAAACAAAAGAATTTTTGAAAATTCCTCAGGAAGAGGATAAGCCTCCCAAACCTGAGCTCAAACCACTACCCCCGTCCCTGAAGTATGCATTTCTGGGAGAGGGTGACACTTTTCCAGTGATCATAAGCTCTGCTTTAAATCCACAGGAAGAGGAAGCACTGATTCAAGTGCTAAGGACACACAAGACAACTCTTGGGTGGTCCATAAGTGATCTTAAGGGCATTAGCCCAGCAACATGCATGCACAAGATCCTATTGGAGGATAATGCCAAACCAGTGGTTCAACCACAAAGGCGGCTAAATCCAGCCATGAAGGAGGTGGTGCAGAAAGAGGTCACTAAATTACTAGAGGCTGAGATTATTTATCCCATTTCTGATAGTCCCTGGGTGAGCCCTGTCCAAGTTGTCCCCAAGAAGGGAGGCATGACAGTGGTTCATAATGAAAAGAATGAACTGGTTCCTACAAGAACAGTTAAAGGGTGGCGTATGTGTATTGACTACAGAAGGCTCAATACAGCCACCAGAAAGGATCATTTTCCTTTACCATTCATAGACCAAATGCTAGAAAGACTAGCTGGTCATGATTATTACTGCTTTTTGGATGGCTATTCAGGTTACAACCAAATTGCAGTAGATCCTCAAGACCAAGAGAAAACAGCATTCACTTGTCCTTCTGGCGTGTTTGCCTAAAGGAGAATGCCTTTTGGTCTGTGTAATGCACCTGCAACTTTTCAGAGATGCATGCTATCCATCTTCTCTGATATGGTGGAGAAGTTCCTGGAAGTCTTTATGGATGACTTCTCAGTATATGGAGACTCATTCAGCTCCTGTCTTAACCATCTAGCACTTGTCCTGAAAAGGTGCCAAGAGACTAACCTGGTCTTAAACTGGGAGAAATGTCACTTTATGGTGACTGAAGGAATTGTCCTTGGGCACAAAATTTCAAGCAAGGGGCCGGGATAGAGGTGGTGATTAACACACAGTGTTTGCAAGCATTTGAGACCCTGAAAGCTAAGCTGGTCACAACACCAGTCATCTCTGCACCAGACTGGACATTGCCATTCGAACTAATGTGTGATGCCAGTGACCATGCCATTGGTGCAGTGTTGGGACAGAGGCATAACAAGCTTCTGCACGTCATTTATTATGCTAGCCGTGTTTTAAATGACGCACAGAAGAATTACACAACCACGGAAAAAGAGTTACTTGCAGTGGTCTATGCCATTGACAAGTTTATATCCTATTTAGTAGGATCAAAGGTGATTGTGTACACCGACCATGCTGCTCTTAAGTACTTACTCACAAAGGAGGATTCAAAACCCAGGCTCATAAGATGGGTGTTGCTTCTGCAAGAGTTTGATATAGAAATAAGAGACAGAAAAGGGACAGAGAACCAAGTAGCTGATCATTTGTCCCGAATAGAACCAGTAGTTGGGGCGTCCCTCCCTTCTACTGAGATCTCTGAGACCTTCCCAGATAAGTAACTTGTTGCCATTCAGGAAGCTCTATGGTTTGCAGACATTGCAAATTATAAAGCTGTGAGGTTCATACCACAAGAGTACAGCAAGATGCAAAGAAATAAATTAATTTCAGATGCCAAGTACTACCATTGGGATGAGCCATATCTCTTTAAGAGATGTGCAGATGGAATGATCCGCAGATGTGTACCTAGAGAGGAAGCACAGAGGATCCTGTGGCATTGCCATGGATCACAGTATGGGGGACATTTCGGAGGTTAGCGAACAGCCACTAAGGTCCTCCAATGTGGCTTTTACTGGCCTACTCTCTATAAAGATGCCAGAGAGTTTGTGCGTAACTGTGACAGTTGCCAAAGAGCTGGTAACTTGCCTCATGGATACGCCATGCCTCAACAAGGGATCCTAGAGATTGAATTGTTTGATGTATGGGGTATAGACTTCATGGGTCCGTTCCCACCATCATACTCAAACACTTACATTCTAGTGGCAGTGGACTATGTATCTAAATGGGTAGAAGCAATTGCTACACCCACTAATGATACTAAGACCGTGCTAAAATTCCTCCAGAAACACATCTTCAGCAGGTTTGGTGTTCCCAGAGTACTAATCAGTGATGGGGGCACTCATTTCTGCAATAAACAGCTGTACTCTGCTATGGTTTGATATGGAATTAGCCACAAAGTAGCAACTCCGTATCATCCACAGACAAATGGGCAAGCTGAAGTCTCTAACAGAGAGCTAAAAAGGATCCTGGAACGAACTGTAATTGCCCGTAGAAAGGATTGGGCAAAGAGCTTGGATGATGCACTGTGGGCATACAAAACAACATTCAAGACTCCTATAGGAACTTCTCCATACCAACTAGTGTATGGCAAGGCCTGTCATCTGTCCGTGGAACTAGAACATAAAGCCTACTGGGCAACCAGATTCCTAAACCTGGATGCTAAGTTAGCTGGTGAAAAAAGATTACTCCAGCTAAATGAGCTAGATGAATTTAGACTCAGTGCCTTTGAAAATGCAAAAATTTATAAGGAAAAGGCAAAGAAGTGGCATGACAAGAAGTTGTCATCCAGGGTCTTTGAGCCAGGACAAAAAGTTCTGCTCTTCAACTCTAGGCTCAGACTATTCCCAAGAAAACTTAAATCCCAGTGGAGGGGTCCGTATGTGATTACAGGAGTGTCACCATACGGATATGTTGAGCTTTAGGATATTGATTCTGACAAAAAGTTCATTGTTAATGGACAGCGGATCAAACTTTATCTTGAAAGCAATTTTGAGCAAGAATGCTCAAAATTGAGGCTTGAATGATTCTCAGTGAAGGTCCAGCTAAAGACAATAAAGAAGCGCTTGCTGGGAGGCAACCCAGTGATTAGCAGGTTATATGTTTTGTTTAATAAAAGTTTGATACATATTCTCAAAGAGGGATCATCAAAGTTGAAGGAATTCATAGAGTTACAGAAGGATTCAGTGCAAAAAGCAGAGAAAAGGAGCTTGCTGGTGAAAAAACGCCAGTAAGGGGTACTTTGGGCGTTAAACGCCAAAATGGGCACCATTCTGGGCGTTTAACGCCAGTAAAGGTGCCATTTTGGGCGTTAAACGCCAGAATGGGCACCATTCTGGGCGTTTAACGCCAGGTGTGCAGCATCCTGGGCGTTTAGCAAAACGCCCAGTGATGAAGGGGATTCTGGCGTTTAGCGCCAGCCAGGGTACCTGGCTGGGCGTTAAACGCCCAAATTGGCCAACAATTGGGCGTTAAACGCCAAAAAGGTGGGGGACAGAGATTTTGCTTTCCACTTCAATTTTTTTTCAAACTTTCCTGTTTTGATCCATAATTTTCTACATAAACACAATTCAAACTTTCATCATTCACCTTCAAATTTTCAAAATTAAAATCATTCTTCAAATCCTTTCCAAATCTTCTTCAAAAACTCAAATATCTCTCAATTTTTTTTTCATATCTTCTCAAATCTCCTTCAAAATTTTCGAAATCTCTCCCCCTTCCTTATAAATATATGTTCGGCCACACCCTCTTCCCCATTATTCGAATTTGCTCTCCTCCCCTCTCTCCCTTTTCCTTTTCTTTTGCTTGAGGACAAGCAAACCTCTAAGTTTGGTGTGTTTTTCCGTGATCACTAAGCTAAGGTTCATCAAGATCATGGCTCCCAAAGGAAAACAAACCAATTCAAGAGGCAAGAAAGAGAATGCTCCAAAAGACCTTTGGAGTCAAGAGAGGTTCTTAACCAAAGAACATGCAGACCATTACCACAAAATAATGGGTCTAAGGTCAGTGATCCCGGAAGTTAAATTTGATCTGAAAGAAGATGAATATCCGGAGATCCAAGAGCAAATTCGAAACAGAGGATGGGAAGTTCTAACCAACCCTGAGACAAAGGTTGGAAGAAATATGGTTCAGGAATTCTACTCAAATATGTGGCTGACAGATAAGCAGAGAATGACTGGAACCGCTTTTCATACCTATAGAACCATGGTCAGAGGGAGAATTATTTACTTCCATCTGGACAAAATAAGAGAGGTCTTCAATTTACCTCAACTACAAGATGATCCTGAATCATTTAATAGGAGAATGGTGAGAGTAGATAAGGGGTTGGATCAAGTTCTAGAGGACATATGCCTCCCTGGAACCAAGTGGATGACCAATTCAAAAGGTGTCCCAAACCAACTCAAGAGGGGAGATCTCAAACCAGTTGCAAGAGGCTGGCTGGACTTCATAGGACGTTCTATCTTGCCCACTAGCAACCGTTCTGAGGTTACTATCAAGAGAGCAGTGATGATTCATTGCATTATGCTGGGAAAGAAGTGGAGATTCATCATCTGATTGCTTGTGAGATTTACACAATTGCAAACAAGAACTCCACTGAAGCCAAACTAGCTTACCCAAGCTTAATCTCTTTGCTATGTAAAAATGCTGGGGTGAGAAGCATCCTGCGCACCAAGCTCGCACCACACGCATGCACCATGGGCCAGACGCATCAATTTTCTGCCCTGCCCTCCGCAAGGGCAGGGCAGCCTCCTGGAAGCAATTTTTCATGGGCCAAAATTTGAGTTAAAAATCCAATTTAATTCAATTCTTCACCAAATCAAAAGCCCATCCAAATCCCAAGATCCAAGAATAGAAAGTGTATAAATAGGAGTTAGTTTGATGTAATTAGGACCTTTACATTCACCTTTTACTTGACTTGAGAATTTGGCAATTTTTTGGGAGCTTTGAATTTTGCAACTTCTCTTGGTGACTTCACTGAGATTTCAGAGAATTGGGGAGGATAATTGATCTCTCTTCTTCCTCGTTCTTGCTTGGGCACTTTTACTTTTCTTGTTTTGAGTTTTGGGTGTGAAGAATTGAGGAAATTCTGTCTCAATCTCCATTCAAAATCTCTTTAATTCCTTTCTGCACAATTGAGTTCAATTTCAATTTCCCTTACTGCTTCTTCTTCTATTTCTTGTCAATTGCTTTGTGAACTTGGATCTGGGAAGGCAATTGAGATCTAGACTTTGCTTTCTAGTCTCTTGAGACCTGAGATCCCATTTTCCTGGTTGGTTCTTCTGTGAACCTCTGCAATTTAAATTCATTTTCTGTTTGAAATTTAGTTTATCCCAATTCATCTTCTACTTTATTAATTGTTGCAATTTACTTTCTCTCGCTGGAATTCTGAATTCCCAATCCTTAATTCCCCTTTTATATTCAAGCACTTTACGTTTCTTGCACTTTAAGTTACTGCAATTTACATTTCTTGCACTTTAAGTTTCAGTCATTTAATTTCTTGTTCTTTAAGATTCAGCACTTTTACTTTCCTGCTCTTTAATTTACTACAATTCTCCCCTCTCCCTTTACATTCCAAGCAATTTAGCTTCTGTTAAATACAAACCACTCAACCAAAACTTGATTCGCTTGACTAAATCAACCACTGAACTAAAATTGCTCAATCCTTCAATCCCTGTGGGATCGACCTCACTCATGTGAGTTATTATTACTTGATGCGACCCGGTACACATGCCGGTGAGTTTTGTGTCGGATCGTTTTCCGCACATCAATATTCTCTTCTTTTTATTCTATTTTGATTTTCAGTTGCTTGGGGACAAGCAACAATTTAAGTTTGGTGTTGTGATGAGCGGATAATTTATACGCTTTTTGGCATTGTTTTTAGTATGTTTTTAGTATATTTTAGTTAGTTTTTATTACAGTTTTATTAGTTTTTAGTTAAAATTCACTTTTCTGGGTTTTACTATGAGTTTGTGTATTTTTCTGTGATTTCAGGTATTTTCTGGCTGAAATTGAGGTATCTGAGCAAAAATCTGATTTAGAGGCTGAAAAGGACTGCAGATGCTGTTGGATTCTGACCTCCCTGCACTCGAAGTAGATTTTCTGGAGCTACAAAAGCCCAATTGGTGCGCTCTCAATTGCGTTGGAAAGTAGACATCCTGGACTTTCCAGCAATGTATAATAGTTCATACTTTGCCCGAGATTTGATGGCCCAAATCGGCGTTGCAAATCAGCTTCAGAATTCCCGGCGTTTAATGCCGGAACTGGCAAGAAAATTGGAGTTAAACGCCCAAACTTGCAAAAAAGCTGGCGTTTAACTCCAGAAAAAGTCTCTACACATGAAAGCTTCAATGCTCAGCCCAAGCACACACCAAGTGGACCCCGGAAGTGGATTTTTACGTCATTTACTCATTTCTGTATACCCTAGGTTACTAGTTCACTATTAATAGGATCTTTTGACATTGTATCATTACCTCATGACACATTACACGTTTCTCATTGTATTTTCTACGGCATGAGTCTCTAAACCCCATGGTTGGGGGTGAGGAGCTCTGCTGTGTCTTGATGAATTAATGCAATTACTACTATTTTTTCATTCAATCACGCTTGTTTCTATTCTAAGATATCACTTGCTCCTAAACTTGATGAATGTGATGATCCGTGACACTCATCATCATTCTCGCCTATGAACGTGTGCCTGAAAACCACCTCCGTTCTACCTTAGATTGAGTAGATATCTCTTGGATTCTTTAATCAGAATCTTCGTGGTATAAGCTAGAATTGATGGCGGCATTCAAGAGAATCCGGAAGGTCTAAACCTTGTCTGTAGTATTCTGAGTAGGATTCAAGGATTGAATGACTGTGACGAGCTTCAAACTCCTGAGGGCTGGGCGTTAGTGATAGACGCAAAAGAATCACTGGATTCTATTCCAACCTGATTGAGAACCGACAGATGATTAGTCATGCTGTGACAGAGCATTTGGACCATTTTCACTGAAAGGATGGAAAGTAGCCATTGACAACGGTGAAACCCTACATACAGCTTGCCATGGATGGAGCCTTGCGTGCATGAAGAAGAAGACAGTAGGAAAGCAGAAATTCAGAAGATAGAGCATCTCCAAAACCTCAACCTATTCTCCATTACTGCAAAACAAGTACTTATTTCATGTTCTTTTACCTTTCACAATCAAATCAGATAATTATTGATATCCTGACTAAGAGTTACAAGATAACCATAGCTTGCTTCTAGCCGACAATCTCCGTGGGATCGACCCTTACTCACGTAAGGTATTACTTGGACGACCCAGTGCACTTGCTGGTTAGTTGTGCGGAATTGAAAAAGTGTGATTGCAATTTCGTGCACCACTAACACATCACTGTTATCACCCTAACTGTATGTCAATGTTTTCAATCCCCTAAACACTTGACATTCCCTCCAAACTAGGGACAACAACAGCAAAGCAAACAAACATAACTGCTAAAAACCCCTAAACCTCAATTAAGTCGATCATATAGCAGTAGCCCAGCCGTTGTCCATCAAAGAATTCCAACAGCAAGTGCCAATGCAAATTTCCTTTTGGCTTTCTGCAGTTCTTGTTTCACCTCACTTGCTTTATTCTTCAATCTTTGAATTTGTGGATCTTGCCCTTCAGGCTCTGCCCAAGCAAAATAATCGCATTCTTCTCCTATCTATTCTCAACCAAACCAAAACGAAGACACCAAACAATTCAGATCCTCTAAACATTAACACCCAACGCTATTTTAAAACAAAAGATAGAAAAGAGGAGACTCATATGATAGTTGACGCATCCTCAGAATCTTCTTCCTGGGTTCTCTGCTGTAGATGATGACCGCAACACTGGTCTCTCTCCACAAAAGCACGTCTTCTTTCTCCCACGACTCTTGGTGCTGCTACGCGAACCTTGGGAAGACGACTGAGGAGCCATTCTCAACAGACGAAGAACATCAATTTTGGAGATTAGGGTTTACTTATTGGACCGGATGTCCTTATTCCTTTTTTTGTGCTTCCAACGGTTAACTGCAGCCACTGTACCCAGTTTGCCACGTCGGACATGACGTTAAGTATTTCACACCCACTTAACGGCAGGACCTGATTAATGCAAATCAAAACTATTGTGGATTTAAATAGAATACTTTAAATGTTGGGGACTAAAGCAGAATTCAACCCAAACGTAGGGGACTAAATTAGTACTTTACCCAATTCGAATCACTCCAATTTGAATTATTAAGTGTAGAAAACCATGGGTAAATCGAAACAGCTTGTTTCAAATTATTGTGGGTGTCACATGCATAGATAAATCGAACTATGATGATTCGATTTATTAGGGTATGTTTTATGCATGCATAAATAGACTCAGCTTCGATTTGCATGTTTTCTTAGTAATTCGAGTTAGGCTGATTCGATTTAGTATGAGAGTTGCTAAATCGAATTAGACTCATTCGATTTACAGAGATATGTGAATTATGGAAATCTATGTAACGTTTTTTAGGTTTGGGTGAATTGTGTAATTTTTTTATTGAATTTGGTTTAGTTCTGCTTTTACCCTATAAATTATTTGCTTACAAAAAGATTAATACATATTTGTGAGAGGATTTAATTTACTTAGTATATAGATAAATTAATAAATTAATTAGTTAATTTTTTTGTGGTAATATTAGAGAGACAAAAAAAGTCAGAATTTGCTTTATTTAGCATTCATTAATTGTCGCAACAATTAATAAATACTAAATATGACAAATTATGATTGTTTTTGGCTGATTTTCTTTGGTTATTAAATATTTTTGATTTTTTTGTTATATTAATGTTCAATCTAATTTATAAAGTCAATATATAAAATTTGGCGTAATTATATTTTTAATACTATAGTTAACATCAATTTGCATACTCTTTTATAAATTTTTTTATTTTAGTAACTTTAAAAATACATTTTAACTAAATATATAAAAAATAAGTAAATAAAATTACTATTACGTATAATTAAAATTAACTGTTAAAATTATTTTTCTTTATATAATAGACTATTATGTAAAGATGTCAACTGTTGATAATTTAAAAATTAAAAAAAATGTTCTAATTATTACAAATTTAAAATTGCATTTAATTAAAAAAAAAGTGCTCGAATCTACTAATAAAATATATAATATAGTTACATTTTTTATAACATCAATCCAACATACTTTTTTACTGGGTGTGAATAATATTTATTAATATTTTATAAATACACACTATTTTTATATTTAGATGATAAGAAATATGAGATTATTAATCCAGTAAAAGAGATTTATTTTCTATCACTTCTGATTTGAAGTAAGTTTTTTTAGTGAATTCTAATTTAAGGTAGATAATACATACTTAATTGATAACTTTTTAACAAAAGAGCAATATATCTTAACAAATATTATTATTTGAATTTAAATTATCCTTTTTTTTATAAAGAAATTACCTAAAATGCTTCGCAACTTTTATATAAAAAATTACAATTTTGATAGATATCAATGTTTATACATAAAGGTATATTAATTAAAACCGCAATATAAAAATAAAATCCTTTTAAAAAATTGAGACAATTTTACTGTTAATTTCTTGTTATACTCTATTTAAGTTAATTCACTTCATACAGTTATATCAAAATATAGATTGCACTAAGTGATTTTTGGTATATATTCTTAAGAGGTTGAAAATTATAAATCCCCATCTTTTATAACAAAAAATAATGAAAATTAATGTCCCACACTAAATTCGTGTTATTTCACAAACTGTCATAACCAATCCATTATATATATAAAATATCAATATTTGATATTTTATACAAAATAAATGAGGTCTAAAAATAAAAAGACTTGAAAAGATTTGAGTTTAAACACAAATTATTACAATTGTATTTCATTAGTTGACCATAAAAAGATAATTAATTATTAATAGAATATATTTTAACTTGTTCAATTATTTCTTTCATTATATAAAAGACAATACTATAAATACAATAATTAACTTGAGTTGTATCAAAATAAAAAAATATAACACTTTACTTATGTAAGAACCTCAACCTCTTTTTTTGTTATAAATGATACAGTATTAAGGTTATTCACAAAGTGAAGGCAACAAACATCACACTAAATACAACTTTAAAATTAAATTCAAACTAAATATAACATTGTAATCACAATAAATTGATAGCTTAAATTAAATGTATATTTACTAACATCCCAAAAACTTACATTGGAACTAAAAACATATTAAAACTACTTAAGTGTTGGTTTGGATTAGATTTTTTTAGTTAAAAAATATATCTTTTTAAAAAATAAAATATTTTTATTCAATCTTAAATCTATTTGGATACATCTTTCTAAAAAAGTACTTTTATTTAAAAAATAAATTATTCGCCTTTTTTAATAGCTAACAAATAATAATACCATATTTTAAAAAAAATGTAAATAAAAGACATTTTAATACTTTAAAACTTTTAGTAAAAAGTCAGTCAAAATGTGAAATACATTTTGTCCATTAAAAAAAAGATAAAAAATATTTTTTTTAAAGTCAATTCAAATTGACTCTAATTTCAAAATAGATACAAAAACATAAAACATTAAAACAACACATATATATATACAAATACCTAATTCCCTATTATCACTATTACAGTATCATTTACACACATACACATATATATATACAAATACCTAATTTCTTATTATAACTATTACAGTATCATTTTCAACTAATGGTACAATAAAAACACATAGTTGGATTTATTTGAGGTTCTTGTAAAGGTTGAGGTTCTAGATCTTGTATAGGTACTGTAGGTTGGAGATTGCCATCCATTCTTTGAACGTTATATACATGTATTCTTGATTCTATCTCTAAAAGTTGTCTCATGCTTTGTACATGTAAGTAATGCATCCTTCTAACATAATGAATGTGTTTATTCTTAATAGTTTGTCTAGCAATTTTTACTGATTTTTTGGTTTTAATTTGTTGTAGAAGCTTTTTGGTTCTGATTATTTTCTTGTCCATCTTTTTTATTTCTACTTTTAATTCCGAAGATTCAGTTATTAGTTCCCTTATTTTTCTATCTATTGCCACTACTCTTGTTTTCATATTTCTTCTAACTAATTTTAAAGATTTAAGCCTTTTATGAAATTCTTTCATATTACAAGAACAATAACTGAGAAAATAAAGAAAAGAAAGATAGTAAGCTTACAGAGATGAACTTGTACTTTTATTGCTTGCAAAGTTGATACACTTCTTGAAGATGATTACAAATACTTGGAGAATTTATAAAGTAAGAAGATATAAGAGTAGAGAGATTTCTTGAACTTTCAAGTTTTTGATGATCTTGAATGAGTGAGGCCTTTGGTATTTATAGACCCAAAATGGTGACTATTTGGGTACTATTTGCCGACAGTACTGTTTGCTTTTACTGTTTGCCGACATTTACTATTTGCTTTTACTGTTTGCCGACATTCACTGTTTGCTTTTACTGTTTGCCGACAATTACTTTTTTTTTTATGATTGGGCTTTTACATTGATTACATATACAGTACTTTGTTACATCTCAAATGGGTCTTGTGAGTCTTGATAGTAATGAGCTGGACTGGACTGGACCTATTCATCTTTTCCAAGAGGCACGGTCTGTATTGCTTGTAAAGAGTTTTGAATATCTTCTTCTGAAGTTGCTGCAGCTAAAGCTGCCATAATTTGTCTCTTTTGTGCTAAGAATTGAGTTTCTTTTTTATACGCTATTTGTTCTTTGGTGGTGCTTGAGGCTGTTGTTGCTGGGCGCTTTTGTGATGCTGTTAACCATTGATCAATAGCTGCTCTTCTTAGCAAATTTATATCATATTTGTTCCACCATTTAATTTTTATTACTCTTACTAGATATTGTATGCTTGGAGATTCTTCATATGCTGCTGAATCATATTCCCAGGTCATAATCCAGCTTATTCCCATGGCTGCTATGAATGAAATAAATTTATATTCTTGTAGGAATGATGACTTGCTTTTAAAATATTCATATGCCATACTGGCTTCTTTTGGGAAGAAGGCTTCCATTGGTCCAAAGTTTTGGAACCATGCTTGAAACCATTTAGGAAATTGTAATGATATCCCCTTTCTAAACCAAATGAACCAGGAATGGGAACTTGGTGATAGAAATAAAATATGATTCCAGGCTTCTTGGTAATCATAGTAGGTATAGTTTTGAGGTTCAAATTTTAATGAGAAGCTTTTAGACTGATATGGGGTATTTCCCACTCTTGCAAGGATAATATTTTTATAATTTTTATTTTTGAATAAATAGGCTGCTTAGTGTTGGAATCTTTGTAATGTGTTAATTCAATGAATTCGGTGTCTACTAATATGAATTCATAGAATTTTTGGGTTTTTTGTGGGTTAATAGGAATATAATGGAAAGTATTTGGGAAGATGGTCTTGTATAAGGTTTTTCTGTCTTTCTTGAACCACTCTTTTTCAATAGTTAATATCTTCATAGGATTGGGTTTTTCATAGTAAGGAAATTGTTCTTTCAAGGGTTGAGTATTATAGAGGTCAGATGGTTGTAATAATGTGAATTTATTATTAGCAGTAATTAAAGGGCTCTTAGAAGGTGATGACGATGATGGTGCTATTTTTACAACCTGTGACATTGTCATAGGCCTTAATGTTAATTGTTTTGCTGGTACAACCGTAATAGGTAATTTTGTTTCTTTTATTTGGTCAAAAGGTTGACCATAATCTTCACTGGAGGCTGCTTTTTGCTCCATTCTTTCCCTGCAAAAATTCTCTAGTAAGAAAGTCAGGGAGTGAATTTAGTTCTCCTTTTATATGTTCAATAGTAAAATCAAAACATGATAAAATAGCTTGCCATCTTGCAAATATTTGTTTTGAGACCAAATTTTTTACATCATTTTCTAAAACATTTGGGGCTGCTTTACAATCAGTTCTTATTAAGAAGGTTTTATTAAATAAATCTTCTTGAAATTTTGAAACACATAATACTATGGCAAGTATTTCTTTTTTAACTGTTGGATAATTCTTTTGAGCTTGATTCCAGATTCCTGAATGATATTTTACTATTTGTTCTTTTGAGCTATTAGGAGGTATTTGTTTAAGAATTCCTCCATATCCTAATTCTAATGCATCTGTTTCTACAATTAGTTTAGCCGAGGGGTCTAGTATACTTATGCAAGGTATTTCTTTTACTGCATTTTTTATTTTTATTATTATAGAAGTCATTTCTTTTGTCCATGGAGGTGGATTTTTTCTTAATCTCTTATAAAGAGGTTCGCAAGTAACTCTTATACCAGGTAAGAATTCGGCTACATAATTTAAACATCCCAAAAATCTTTGTAATTATTTTTTGTCAGTTATTTCATTTGGAAATTTATCTGCAAATTCAATAGCTCTTTTAATAGGTACTATGGTTCCTTGATAAATTTCATATCCTAAGAACCTTACTTTAGTTGTAAAAATTTTCATTTTCTTTTTTGATAAAACTAATCCCTTCTCTTTTATAATATCCATAAATTTTTCTAGATGATATATGTGCTGCTTTATTCCTTTTGAGTATATTAATACGTCATCAAGATATACTATAGTAAATTCTATATGCAGGTAAAATATATTATTCATTATTTCTTGAAATTCGCTTGGAGCATTTTTTAATCCTTGAGGCATTACATTCCATTCATAATGTCCAAAAGGTACTATAAAGGCTGTTTTATATCTATCTTCCTCTTTTACTGCAATTTGATAATATCCTGATTTTAAATCAAATTTTGAAAAGATATTTGCTTTATTTAATCTTTTAATTAAATCACTTTTATTTGGTAAAGGATATCTAATCCATTTTAATACCTTGTTTAGAGGTTTATAATTGATAACTAATCTTGGAGCACCTCTTTCTATTTCAGATGCTTTCATCACATAGAAGCCTGTACAACTCCAGGGTGATTTTGAAGGCCTTATTAGTCCCTTATCTAGATATTCTTGTATTTCTTTTTTACAGTATTCTAGATACTCCTTGTTCATATGTATCGGTTTTGCTTTTGTTGGTATATCTTTTTCATTTAACCCATCTTCATATGGTAAAGCTATTTCATGTAAATTTCTATGTTGAAAAGCTGTGGCATTTAAACTACATAATTCTTTTTTAATTTTTTCTTCAATTGCTTTTATTTTATCTTGTATTTCTGGAGTTTGTAATTGTTCTTCTATTCTTTTATGTGTAACTTCTTAGTTTAAGTAGTTAATTTGTCTTGTCTTCCTTTCTATAATATTAACTTGACGCGGTAAGTGTTGTAAAATTTTCTCTAGGCTCAAACAATTAATTTGTCTTACTTCTGTTTCTGTTACACTAACCTATGTAGATAGGTGTTGTAACATATTAAGTTCATGCTGTTTTGGTCTTGTGAGAAATTCAAAATGGACAGGATGATTGGGGATTCTTGTACAACTTATTCCGTCGATGTCGACATTAAAGGGATATAATAATAAAGTAAAAGGATTTCCTAATATAACTTGATGAGATATATTTCTTGCTAAAAAGAATGTAGTGGCAAAACATACCCTATTTTTACAAATTTTTGCTTTAGATAACTTATAGTCTATAGTCATTTTGTCATTTTCTGCCATTAAGACTCTTTCTGTAGTTTTCTCATAATATTTTGTGGGTATTAATCCTTCTTGTATACAATTAACATCAGCTCCTGAATCTACCATAGCTATTAAATCAAATTTTTCTTCTTCTTTTTTAACTAATTCAGCTAATTGTCTTATAAACTCATCCCTTAATGGTGTATCTTCTAACTTGTCAATTATTTTGACTAGTGTAGAAGTTTGTTCTTTAGTTAAAACATTTACAGTTTTTTCACAGTTTCTACAGTTACACAATCCTATTCCTAAACAATTATTATTATCCTGTTCCTCTTTTCCACTATTTCCTCATGAGCTCTCTTCTTCTGACATAAAGTCTAATTGTTGTATAAAATAGTCTTCAGTTTCAGAAGAACCCTCATAACTTGATTCTTCTTCTAACTCTGAATTGATTAGTATAGCTGTTAAAGCATGCTTAATTTCTTTATTTTCTATTTTATTTATTTTTTGTTCTGTCGTACACTTATTAGCATAATGTCCTTGTTTTTTACATTTCCAACATGTTACTAGTTTTTTCTTATTAGAAAATTTAGGTTTTCCTTTAGGGGTTTTATGGAATTTTTTATGATATTTCTGTTCATAATAAAGGGGTTTGTCTATATTATATTTAGGTTTTTTATAAAATTTTTTCTTTTTAACAATCAACATAAATTTAATGCATAAATACACATATCAAGAGGTCTTTTAAGGGTTGTAATGGGGTTAGGGTCAAGGTAGGATTGTATTTGGTCAAGTGGACTAAAATCTGAATCCTTAATTAACTGAAACTTTCCCACTTAAACAATCCATGTAATCATAATACAACATCTAACCATCCCTTAACCATATTTTTCACATATTCATGCATTCTAATTTAAAGTACAACTCATATACATTGCTTTTACAACTTACTTTGGGGCATTTTGTCCCCTTTCACTTATTTTGCTCTTTATATATATATATATATATATATATATATATATATATATATATATATATTCTCAATGCATATGATTAATTTATTGAATGCATGAACATGTCCTAAACCTTTCTTTCATATTTTCAGAAAATTCTAACATACTCAATTCTCAAACCAGATGTTTCCAAACCCACTCTTCCCCACACTTAATTCATAAGCATTTTCACTAGTCTAAACTAACTAAGGATTCAAATTAAGGACATTATTGTTTTTCGCTTAAAGTTAATGATGTGCTAAAATAAAGAACAAAAGGGATAAAATAGGCTTAAAATTGGTTTGCAATAGATAATGAAAAGGTTAAGGCTATATGGGTATGTAAGCTCAGTGAAACAAGGCCTCAATCATATAAGTGTATGCATACATTAAACAATGGAAATATAGAATTAAGCAAGACAAAGATCATAATTTTAGAGAGAGAAACACACACCAAAAATAATATATTGGTTGATAAAATGCAACCAATTCAAATAGGCTCAAAAATCTCACAGGTTTTGTGTGTTCGAGCTCTAAACTATGTTCCAAAATAATATTTCTTCAAACAAGTTTTTCAAAAAGATTTATTCAAATTAGTGAAATACTATAAAAATTTCTTGAAAAAGAAGAATATTACTTTAACCAAGTAGTAAAATATGCACAAAAACAATTAAACATGCAAATGCAACAACTAATCTACAAAGAAAATTTAAACATTGGTGTTGAGACAAGAAAGTACTAACCCATGGAGATCGATATCGACCTCCCCACACCTAAAGATTGTACCGTCCTCGGTGCATGCTGAGATGTGCAAGTGGATGGGGGTTGTGGTTCCTCAGCTGGTGCTCTCTTGTAGAGGCTTTCTCTTTACCCGTTTTGGTGGCCAGCCTGAAAAAGAGAGAATAGAAAGGCACATGAAGTCAAAGGGGTGGAGCAAAGAGGAGGGCGGTATGAGTGATAATCATGCCAAGCAAAAGAAATAGTGAATGAAAGACATGGTCGCGATTCCATGTGATCAGTTCATCAATGGAAATATAGCAAGGCATGGGGAGTATTGGATGCAAGATGTTTATTAGCATGCCGGCAAGGGCATGAGTAGCATAGATCAAGCATCAAAAGCTTTTAACGTATTGTTAGTCGTAAGAAACTAACAATAACGTTTGTATTAACAATTATATTTAATTAATAAAACAGTAAAGGAAGTTTATGAAAAGCAAGCATTGAATAGTATAAGGTAAAATAGAGAAGTGCATAATGCTATATGGCTTTTTCACAAACACATAGCATGCATGGTGAATACGGTATAGAAAGTATTAAAGTGAACATGCAAGCAACCCTTTAAAAATACAATTGCCAAACAGTTTTGCAACAATCCACAATGACCCAAATAAAATTCCAACACCAATGAAAATAATGCAATGAATGAAAGTATGCAAACAAATTAAAATAAAATAAAAAGAAAAATAAGAAGAATGATAAGGGAAATAAGGGAAGAAGAAGTAAATAAGAAAGGAGGGAGGAAAAATTAGGATTGGGGAAGAAAAGATAAAATATTTTAGCATATAAGGTTAAGGTGTGCGATGCTGGCGACGCGGTCGTGTGGGCGACGCGGCCGCGTGGTGCACAATAAGGTCAAGCGACGCGGACGCGTGGGTCATGCGATCACGTGACTCGATTTGTGCTAGTGGCGCGAGTGCAGCCTCGCGCTCGCACAACTCTCTGTTCGAAATCTTATTAGTGCCAAATTTTAAGTGACGCGATCGCATGGGGCATGCGATCGCGTGAGTGGGCTTTAAAGGAATATGACGCGGTTGCGTGGGTCACGCGGCCGCATGGGAAGGATCATGCAGTCAGCACCAATTCAGCACCATGACAAACCCCAATTTAAGGGTTTGTCTTGTATTGAATTTAGAGTATTTTGATAACCTTTTGTCACATTTAGCCTATAAATTAGCATGGTTTTGTTATCTCTCCCTTATTTGTGCTTAAGTGTAAAAACATGCTTTTTAAGTCTTATTTTGATGAATTCTAGTTTCTCTTTGATTCCATAAGATGCCTTGATGTGTTTGTTAGTAATCTCAGGATGAAATAGGCTAAGCATGGATCAGAAGAAGCAAGGAAGGAAGCATGCAAGTGGAGAGAAGCACAAAAAGCCAAAGAATTGATCTCGGCCAAGCACGCGTACGCGCACAAGGCGCTCGCGTGCACATCGCAGAATTAGCCAGGGACGCGCACGCGTACCTTGCGCGCACGCGTCGTAGTCCGCACGTGATTCCTTTATTACAGCACGTGCCTGGCGATTTTAGGAGGTTTCAGCAACCAACTTTGGCGCCAAAATGCATATAAGAGCCAAGGATTGAAGGGGATTGACATACATTCATCCATAGACTAAGTTTAGATCATTAGATAGATAGTTTTTAGTTAGTTACATTTTGTAGAGAGAGAAACTCCAACTTCTCTCTAGGATTCATCTTCATTTTCTCAATTCTCAACCATTCCTTGGTTAGATCTATTACAACACTCAATTTACTTTGTTCATGTTGTAGATCCTTATCTCTAATCTCAATTAGTGTTTGTAATTGTTCAATTCTTGTAAATCTTAGGTTTAACTTTGTTGTCTTGAACTCTATTGATTCATTGAAGATCTCATTTTCATTGTTGTTCATTGTTGATTGTTGTTGATCTCTTGTGTTGAATTGCTTTGATTCTAAATCTCTTCTCAATTTTACTATGTCTTTCATTCTTGCCCTCCAAATGTTTGAGAAAATGCCAACTTTAGATATGGAGTAGTATTCCCTCACTTGGCCTAGTGGTTGAGTCATTGGAGACACTTGAATAATGGATGTCAATTGTTGATTAAGAATTGAGGATTGCTAATTGACTTAGAGTACACTAAAGCTAGACTTCCCTAGGGTAAGACTAGGACTTGTGACTTGAGTTAATTACTTTTACTTGACTTTTCTCTATAATTAGGGGTTAACTAAGTGAAGCAACACTCCTTTGTTGTCACAATTGACGGAAGCTATAGTGATGGGACTTCCAACGTTCAACCTTGGCCAAGGCTTTTAATATTGATTGATTGTTGTTTTCTTTCATTCACACTTTTATGCCACACTCTTCAAGCCACAAAAAGACCACTTAACCAATACATGCATCCTTGTAGCATTCCTAGGGAAGAACGACTCGGGACTAATACTCTCGATTATAGATTGTAGATTTGTTTGATGATGGATTTTGCGTCGGTTTAGACTATACTACGATTGATCACTTGATAATTTCTATATCAGCAAAAATTCATTCGTCAAAAATGGCGCCGTTGCCGGGGAGTGCGCATGAGTGCCATGTTTTTGGTTAATGTAAATATGTAAATATTGTGAATATGTTTGTCCTTTGTTTGTTTGTTAGTTTTTGTTAGTTTTAAGATCTCTATTGGTTTTGTTTCTATTTGTCACTATGAATTCTCATCCTTGTGGTTTTGGATATAATGATGAGCGGATATTTTGTACGCTTTTTGGGGGTAATTTCTTGTAGATTTTAGTATGTTTTAATTAGTTTTTAATAGAATTTTATTAGTTTTTAAGCAAAAATCATATTTCTGGACTTTACTATGAGTGTGTGTATTTTTCTGTGATTTCAGGTATTTTCTGGCTGAAATTGAGGGAGCTGAGCAAAAATCTGACTTAGGCTGAAAAAGGACTGCTGATGCTGTTGGATCCTGACCTCCCTGCACTCGAAATGGATTTTCTGGAGCTACAGGAGTCCAATTGGCGTGCTCTCAACGGCGTTGGAAAGTAGACATCCAGGGCTTTCCAGCAATATATAATAGTCCATACTTTGCGCGAAGATAGACGACGTAACTTGGCGTTGAACGCCAAGTACATGCTGCTGTCTGGAGTTAAACGCCAGAAAAACGTCATGATCCGGAGTTGAACGCCCAAAACACGTCATAACCTGGAGTTTAACGCCAAGAAAGGCCTCTACTCGTGGATAGCTTTAGTCTCAGCCCCAGCACACACCAAGTGGGCCCCAGAAGTGGATTTCTGCACCAATTATCTCTGTTTACTCAATTTCTGTAAACCTAGGTTACTAGTTTACTATTTAAACAACTTTTACAGACATTTCTTGTACCTCATAACATTTTCAGATCTGAATTACATACTTTGTGACGGCATGAGTCTCTAAACTCCATTGTTGGGGGTGAGGAGCTCTGCAGCGTCTCGATGATTTAATACAATTCCTTTGTTTTCCATTCAAACACGCTTGTTCTTATCTAAGATGTTTATTCGCGCTTAATTGTGAAGAAGGTGATGATCTGTGACACTCATCACCTTCCTCAACCCATGAACGTGTGCCTGACAACCACCTCCGTTCTACATCAGATTGAATGAATGTCTCTTAGCTTCCCTAATCAGAATCTTCGTGGTATAAGCTGGATTGATGGCGGCATTCATGAGAATCCGGAAAGTCTAAACCTTGTCTGTGGTATTCCGAGTAGGATTCCGGGATTGAATGACTGTGACGTGCTTCAAACTCCTGAGGGCTGGGCGTTAGTGACAGACGCAAAAGAATCAATGGATTCTATTCCAACCTGATTGAGAACCGACAGATGATTAGCCGTGCTGTGACAGAGCATAGGAACGTTTTCACTGAGAGGATGGGAAGTAGCCACTGACAACGGTGACACCCTACATAGAGCTTGCCATGGAAGGAACTTGCGTGTGAGAAGAGGATTTCAAGGAAGAGTTGAAGTCAAAGGACAAAGCATCTCCAAAACTCCAACATATTCTCCATTACTGCACAACAAGTAACGCTAGTATTCTTTATTATTCCAACTTACAATTTTAAGTAGTTTGTAGTTTGGCCTTTTACAAATAAATCCAAATAACTTCATTAGCCTCCTGACTAAGATTAATAAAATAACATTGATTGCTTCAAGCCAATAATCTCCGTGGGATCGACCCTTACTCACGTAAGGTATTACTTGGACGACCCAGTGCACTTGCTGGTTAGTTGAACGGAATTGTGGACATACTAAAGATCAAAAGATAGAAATCACAATTTCGTCCACCAAGTTTTTGGCGCCGTTGCCGGGGAATTATTGAGTTTGGACAATTGAAGGCTTATTTTATTTCTTAGATTAGGAATAATTTATTTTTATTTTTATTCTTGTTTTTATTGTTATAGAGTCATTAAATCTTGATAGGATAGTTTCTTTTCAAAAATTTCTTTTCAAAATTTATTATTTTTCTCTTAATTAATTGCTAATTTTCGTGAGTTTTAGTGTCTTGTTCTAAGTTTGGTGTCAATTGCATATCTCATATTTTTCTTTAAAAATTTCGACTTGTGATTTTTGTTCTTTATTAATCTTCAAGTTGTTCTTGCTTATTTTTCTTGTTTGATCTTGAGTTTTTCTTGCTTTGTGTCTTTTCTTGTTTCACTTGTGTTCCTTTTAAAGCACTAATTGGAATATCTGCATCAACTGTCATATTTATTCCCAATTGGCTAAAGCATTGGTTTATATTCTTGATAAGGGAGCACCAGTACTTTTGACAATCTTTTTCAAAAATAATTTTTCTTAATTTAATCTTGTGCCAAACTTTAAGTTTGGTGTTTTCTTGTTAATCTTTCTTTAAATTTTCGAAAACTTGTCTTGATTTTCTAAAAATTTTAAGTTTGGTGTTCTTTCTTTTGTTCTTGGTGTTCTTGTGAACCTTCAAGGTGTTCTTGGGTTTTTCTTGTGTCTTGATCTTAAAATTTTTAAGTTTGGTGTTCCTTGGTGTTTTCCCTCCAAAAATTTTCGAAAACAAGGAACATTAGATCTAAAAATTTTAAATCTTGTGTCTTTTGTGTGTTTCTCTCTTTCATCATAAAATTCAAAATTCAAAAAAATTTTATTTTCTAACAAATTTTGAACTACATTTTTCGAAAATTTTATATTAAAAATTCAATTTTCAGTTTCAAAATATTTTCACTTTCATTTATTTATTTCGTTTTATTTTATAAAAATTTTAATTTTTATAAAATAAATAATTTTCAAACTATAAATTCTCTTCTTGTATTCCATCATGGAAGCAAGTAGGAATGAACAGTCCAAGAGGACTTTGGGGTCATATGCTAACCCCACTACTGCTTCATATGGGAATAGTATCTGTATACCCTCCATTGGAGTTAGTAGCTTTGAGCTGAATCCTCAGCTCATTATCATGGTGCAGCAAAACTGCCAGTATTCTGGTCTTCCACATGAAGAACCTACAGAGTTTCTAGCACAATTTCTGCAAATTGCTGATACAGTACATGATAAGGAAGTAGATCAGGATGTCTACAGACTATTACTATTTCCATTTGCTGTAAAAGATCAAGCTAAGAGGTGGTTAAATAACCAGCCTAAGAACAGCATAAAAACATGGAAACAGCTGTCAGAAAAATTCCTGAATCACTATTTCCCTCCCAAACGGATGACACAGCTAAGGCTAAACATTCAAGGCTTCAAACAAGGAGATGATGAATCCCTTTATGATGCTTGGGAGAGGTACAGAGAGATGCTAAGAAAATGCCCCTCTGAAATGTTTTCAGAATGGGTGCAATTAGACATCTTTTACTATGGGCTTACAGAAAAAGCTCAGATTTCTCTAGACCACTCAGCTGGTGGATCTATACATATGAGAAAAACAATTGAAGAAGCTCAAGAGCTTATTGATACAGTTGCCAGAAATCAGCATCTGTACCTAAGCAGTGAATCCTCTATGAAAGAAGAAGCTAAAACAGTAACTGCAGAACTCAGTCCAGTGGATCAGGCTAATGAATTCAATCAGCAATTAGATTTTCTAACTCAGCAACTAGCCGAATTCAAGGAAATATTACAGGAAACAAGAAAGGCTAACAGGAACATGGAAGTACAATTAAAGCAGACAGAAAAACAACTGTCAAAACAAATAGCAGAAGAATGCCAAGCAGTTCAATTAAGAAGTGGGAAAACATTAAATACCTCACTTCAAAGCAGCAGGAAACCAAGAAATGAACAAGAGGATACTCAAAATCCCTTTGAGGACAATCAGAGCCCAGAAAGGAATAAAGCTGGCACTGAACGCCCAGACCATGCTAATTCCTGGCGTTCAACGCTAGAAACAAGCATGGATCTGGCGTTGAACGCCCAAAAGGGACATGGTTCTGGCGTTCAAACGCCAGTAACCAACAAGGAGATGGCGTCTAACGCCACTCCATCTCCCACCTCTGGCACTCAATCGCCAGTGGGGGATAAGTCACCTACGAGTGCTGATGATAACCCTTCTAAAAAGGCTTCCCAACCCACTTCTGTAGGTAATAAACCTGCAGCAACTAAGGTTGAGGAATACAAAGCCAAAATGCCTTATCCTCAAAAACTCCGCCAAGCGGAACAGGATAAGCAATTTGCTCGCTTTGCAGACTATCTCAGGACTCTTGAAATAAAGATTCCGTTTGCAGAAGCACTTGAGCAAATACCCTCTTATGCTAAGTTCATGAAAGAGATCTTAAGTCATAAGAAGGATTGGAGGGAAACTGAAAAAGTTTACCTCACTGAAGAATGCAGTGCAGTCATTCTGAAAAGCTTACCTGAGAAGCTTAAAGATCCTGGGAGCTTTATGATACCATGCACATTAGAGGGTAACTGTACCAAGCAAGCTTTATGTGATCTTGGGGCAAGTATCAACTTAATACCTGCATCTACTATCAGAAAGCTTGGTTTAACTGAAGAAATTAAACCAACCAGGATATGTCTTCAACTTGCTGATGGCTCCATTAAGTACCCATCAGGCGTGATTGAAGACATGATTGTCAAGGTTGGGCCATTTGCCTTTCCTACTGACTTTGTGGTGCTGGAAATGGAGGAGCACAAGAGTGCAACTCTCATTCTAGGAAGACCTTTCCTAGCAACTGGCCGAACCCTCATTGATGTCCAAAAAGGGGAAGTAACCTTGAGAGTCAATGAGGAGGAGTTCAAGTTAAATGTTGTCAAAGCAATGCAACATCCAGACACCCCAAATGACTGCATGAGTGTTGATATTATTGATTCTCTGGTAAGAGAGGTCAATATGGCTGAGAGTTTGGAATCAGAGCTAGAGGACATCTTTAAAGATGTTCAGCCTGATTTGGAGGAGTCAGAGAAGATAATAGAACCTCTGAAAATCCCTCAAGAAGAGGAGAAACCTCCAAAACCCGAACTCAAACCATTACCACCATCCCTGAAATATGCATTTCTGGGAGAAGGTGATACCTTTCCTGTAATTATAAGCTCTACCTTAGAGCCACAGGAAGAGGAAGCACTAATTCAAGTGCTAAGGACGCACAAGACAGCTCTTGGGTGGTCCATTAGTGATCTTAAGGGCATTAGCCCAGCCAGATGCATGCACAAAATCTTGCTGGAGGATGACGCCAAGCCAGTGGTTCAACCACAAAGGCGGCTGAATCCAGCTATGAAAGAAGTGGTGCAGAAAGAGGTCACTAAATTACTAGAGGCTGGGATTATTTATCCTATTTCTGACAGCCCCTGGGTGAGCCCTGTCCAAGTTGTCCCAAAGAAAGGAGGCATGACAGTGGTTCATAATGAAAAAAATGAACTGGTTCCTACAAGAACAGTTACAGGGTGGCGTATGTGCATTGATTATAGAAGGCTCAATACAGCCACCAGAAAGGATCATTTTCCTTTACCATTCATAGACCAGATGCTAGAAAGACTAGCAGGTCATGAATACTACTGCTTCCTGGATGGATATTCAGGTTATAATCAAATTGCAGTAGATCCCCAGGATCAGGAGAAAACGGCGTTCACATGCCCATCTGGAGTATTTGCATACAGAAGGATGCCATTTGGCCTGTGCAATGCACCTGCAACCTTTCAGAGGTGCATGCTCTCCATTTTCTCTGATATGGTGGAAAAATTTCTGGAAGTCTTCATGGATGACTTTTCAGTATTTGGAGACTCATTTAGCTCCTGCCTTAACCATTTAGCACTTGTGCTGAAAAGATGCCAAGAGACTAACCTGGTTTTAAACTGGGAAAAATGTCACTTTATGGTGACTGAAGGAATTGTCCTTGGGCACAAAATTTCGAACAAGGGAATAGAGGTGGACCAAGCTAAGGTAGAAGTAATTGAAAAATTACCACCACCTGCCAATGTTAAGGCAATCAGAAGCTTTCTGGGGCATGCAGGATTCTATAGGAGGTTTATAAAGGATTTTTCAAAAATCGCCAAGCCTCTAAGCAACCTGCTAGCTGCTGACACACCATTTATCTTTGATAAAGAGTGTCTGCAGGCATTTGAGACCCTGAAAGCTAAATTGGTCTCAGCACCAATAATCTCTGCACCAGACTGGACATTACCATTTGAATTAATGTGTGATGCCAGTGACCATGCCATTGGTGCAGTGTTGGGACAAGGCATGACAAGCTTCTGCACGTCATCTACTATGCCAGCCGTGTTCTAAATGACGCACAGAAGAATTACACAACCACAGAAAAAGAGCTACTTGCAGTGGTTTACGCCATTGATAAATTTAGATCCTATTTAGTAGGATCAAAGGTGATTGTGTACACTGATCATGCTGCTCTTAAATATCTACTCACAAAGCAGGATTCAAAACCCAGACTTATAAGATGGGTGTTGCTTCTGCAAGAGTTTGATATAGAAATAAGAGACAGAAAAGGGACGGAGAATCAAGTAGCAGATCACCTATCCCGAATAGAACCAGTGGAAGGGGCGTCCCTCCCTCTCACTGAAATCTCTGAAACCTTTCCGGATGAGCAACTGTTTGCCATCCAGGAAGTGCCATGGTTTGCAGACATTGCAAACTACAAGGCAGTGAGATTCATACCCAAAGAGTACAGTAGGGTGCAATCAAAGAAATTAATCACAGATGCAAAGTACTATCTTTGGGATGAACCATATCTCTTCAAGAGATGTGCAGACGGAGTAATCCGTAGATGTGTGCCCAAAGAGGAAGCACAGAAGATCCTTTGGCATTGCCATGGATCACAGTATGGAGGACATTTTGGAAGTGAGCGAACAGCCACAAGAGTCCTCCAAAGTGGCTTCTACTGGCCTACTCTCTATAAAGATTCCCGAGCATTTGTGCTTAATTGTGACAGTTGCCAAAGATCAGGCAACCTACCTCACAGTTATGCCATGCCTCAGCAAGGAATCTTGGAGATTGAGTTGTTTGATGTATGGGGCATTGACTTCATGGGACCTTTCCCACCATCATACTCAAACACTTATATTCTGGTGGCAGTGGATTATGTATCCAAATGGGTGGAGGCTATTGCAACACCCACCAATGACACTAAAACAGTGTTAAAATTCCTCCAGAAACACATCTTCAGCAGATTTGGTATCCCTAGAGTGTTAATTAGTGATGGGGGCACTCATTTTTGTAATAAACAGCTTTATGCTGCTCTGGTACGTTATGGAGTCAACCACAGGGTAGCTACTCCATATCATCCACAAACTAATGGGCAAGCTGAAGTCTCAAATAGAGAACTCAAAAGAATCCTGGAACGGACTGTAATTAACCGTAGAAAAGATTGGGCAAGAAGCTTGGATGATGCTCTGTGGGCATACAGAACAGCATTTAAGACCCCTATAGGGACCTCTCCATACCAGCTTGTGTATGAAAAGGCGTGTCACTTGCCAGTGGAACTGGAACACAAGGCCTACTGGGCAACCAGATTCCTGAACCTTGATGCCAAGTTAGCTGGAGAAAGACGATTGCTCCAGTTAAATGAGCTAGAGGAATTTAGACTCAATGCTTTCGAAAATGCAAAAATTTACAAAGAGAAAGCAAAAAGATGGCATGATAAGAAATTGTCATCCAGAGTCTTTGAGCCAGGACAGAAAGTTCTGTTATTTAATTCAAGGCTCAAATTATTCCCTGGGAAATTAAAATCCCGGTGGAGAGGTCCATATGTAATTACAAGCGTATCACCATATGGATACATAGAACTTCAGGATAGTGACTCTAACAAAAAGTTCATTGTTAATGGACAAAGAGTCAAACATTATCTTGAAGGCAATTTTGAGCAAGAATGCTCAAAACTGAGACTTGATTAAAACTCAGTAATAGTCCAGCTAATGACATTAAAGAAGCGCTTGCTGGGAGGCAACCCAGCCAATCACAAAATTTAATTTTATTCGTATTCATTAATTAATTAATTTTGTTTCAGGTATATGTCAAGTATCTTCAAAGGTGAAATAGCAATTGGTTGAAGTCACAGAGTTACAGGGAAATTTGGAAGCTCATTGGCATGAAAAAGCCAGTAAGAAATACTTTGGGCGTTAAACGCCCAAAAGAAGCTCCCACTGGGCGTTTAACGCCAGTAAGGGTAGCCATATGGGCGTTAAACGCCAGAAAGGAGCACCTTCTGGGCGTTAAACGCCAGAAAGGAGCACCTTCTGGGCGTTAAACGCCAGAAAGGAGCACCTTCTGGGCGTTTAACGCCAGTCTGCTAGCATCCTGGGCGTTCAGGAAAACGCCCAGTGACAAAGGACTTCCTGGCGTTCAACGCCAGAAAGAAGCACCAAATGGGCGTTGAACGCCCAGGAGAAGCAACATGTGGGCGTTAAACGCCCAAAACATGCACCATGTGGGCGTTTAACGCCAGGATGGTGGGGAGGAGGTAAAATTCGTTTTTCTTTACAATTTTTCTAAATTTTTATGTTTCAATTCATGATTTCTTGCATAAACATGTTTCAAAATGTCATCCTTCAAAATCAAATTGGTTTTCTAAAAATCCTAATTCCTAAAATCCCTTTCTCAAAAGTATCAAATGTATCTTAATTTATAAACACAAATCTTTTTCCAATCCAATTCTTTTTCAAATCTTTTTAATTTCTTTTTCAAATCTTTTTCAACCCATCATATCTTTATGTGAAAATGCCTTTCCTTCTACTCCTCTCCTTTCCTTTCTTTTGCTTGAGGACAAGCAAACCTCTAAGCTTGGTGTGATTTGCCATGATCACTGAGCTAAAACTCATTAAGATCATGGCACCTAAGAGAACAGGAAGAGCAAGGATGTGAACTTAAGGGAGCTGAAGCGTCAGAAATTTATTCTTGAAGGCACCCCACAGACTAGAGGAACATCCACTTCCCAAAATACATGTTGTTAAGTTCTAATTCCAGCTTTAACTCTGTGATAGTATTATTATAGGATTTTATCTTAGGAGATATTTAGTTTGTCTATTTTGATTTTATTTCCAATTAAAGCTATAATTTATTTTTCTCATCATCATCAGGCATGAATAAAGTAGTAGAATTTTTTTTAGAATAAAGAAGTAATCTATATTTATGAGTTCTTAGTAATAAAGACTATAATTAATTATATGTGGTGGCAATACTTTTTGTTCTCTGAATGAATGCTTGAACAGTGCATAAATTGTACTTTGAATTTGATGAATATTGGCTCCTGAAAGGATGAGGAACACGAAAAATATTATTGATGATCTGAAAAATCATGAAATTGATTCTTGAAGCAAGAAAAAGCAGTTCAAAAAAAAAAAAAAAAACAAGCCATGAGCACTAGCCAAGAGTAAAAAAGGGATCCAAGGCTTTGAGCATCAATGGATAGGAGGGCCCAAGGAAATAAAATCCAGGCCTAAGCGGCTAAACCAAGCTGTCCCTAACCATATGCTTGTGGCATGCAGGTCCAAGTTACAAGCTTGAGACTGAGTGGTTAAAGTCGTGATCCAAAGCAAAAGAGTGTGCTTAAGAGCTCTGGACACCACTAACTGGGGACTTTAGCAAAGCTAAGTCACAATCTGAAAAGGTTCACCCAGTTATGTGTCTATGGCATTTATGTATCTGGTGGTAATACTGGAAAATAAAGTGCTTAGGGCCACAGCCAAGACTCATAAAATAACTGTGTTCAAGAATCAACATACTACACTAGGAGAGTCAATAATACTATCTGAATTCTGAGTTCCTAAGGATGCCAATTATCCTGAAAATTTAAAGATACAGGGGGATGCCAAAACTGTTCAGAAACAAAAAGCTACAAGCCCCGCTCATCTAATAAGAATATGAGCTTCATTTAAAACTCTAAAATATTATTACTTCTTAATTTCTGCTAAATCCTATTTTATTTATCTAGTTGCTTGAGGACAAGCAACAGTTTAAGTTTGGTGTTGTGATGAGCGGATATTTTGTACGCTTTTTGGGGGTAATTTCTTGTAGATTTTAGTATGTTTTAATTAGTTTTTAATAGAATTTTATTAGTTTTTAAGCAAAAATCATATTTCTGGACTTTACTATGAGTGTGTGTATTTTTCTGTGATTTCAGGTATTTTCTGGCTGAAATTGAGGGAGCTGAGCAAAAATCTGACTTAGGCTGAAAAAGGACTGCTGATGCTGTTGGATCCTGACCTCCCTGCACTCGAAATGGATTTTCTGGAGCCACAGGAGTCCAATTGGCGCGCTCTCAACGGCGTTGGAAAGTAGACATCCAGGGCTTTCCAGCAATATATAATAGTCCATACTTTGCGCGAAGATAGATGACGTAACTTGGCGTTGAACGCCAAGTACATGCTGCTGTCTGGAGTTAAACGCCAGAAAAACGTCATGATCCGGAGTTGAACGCCCAAAACACGTCATAACCTGGAGTTTAACGCCAAGAAAGGCCTCTACTCGTGGATAGCTTTAGTCTCAGCCCCAGCACACACCAAGTGGGCCCCAGAAGTGGATTTCTGCACCAATTATCTCTGTTTACTCAATTTCTGTAAACCTAGGTTACTAGTTTACTATTTAAACAACTTTTACAGACATTTCTTGTACCTCATAACATTTTCAGATCTGAATTACATACTTTGTGATGGCATGAGTCTCTAAACTCCATTGTTGGGGGTGAGGAGCTCTGCAGCGTCTCGATGATTTAATACAATTCCTTTGTTTTCCATTCAAACACGCTTGTTCTTATCTAAGATGTTTATTCGCGCTTAATTGTGAAGAAGGTGATGATCTGTGACACTCATCACCTTCCTCAACCCATGAACGTGTGCCTGACAACCACCTCCGTTCTACATCAGATTGAATGAATGTCTCTTAGCTTCCCTAATCAGAATCTTCGTGGTATAAGCTGGATTGATGGCGGCATTCATGAGAATCCGGAAAGTCTAAACCTTGTCTGTGGTATTCCGAGTAGGATTCCGGGATTGAATGACTGTGACGTGCTTCAAACTCCTGAGGGCTGGGCGTTAGTGACAGACGCAAAAGAATCAATGGATTCTATTCCAACCTGATTGAGAACCGACAGATGATTAGCCGTGCTGTGACAGAGCATAGGAACGTTTTCACTGAGAGGATGGGAAGTAGCCACTGACAACGGTGACACCCTACATAGAGCTTGCCATGGAAGGAACTTGCGTGTGAGAAGAGGATTTCAAGGAAGAGTTGAAGTCAAAGGACAAAGCATCTCCAAAACTCCAACATATTCTCCATTACTGCACAACAAGTAACGCTAGTATTCTTTATTATTCCAACTTACAATTTTAAGTAGTTTGTAGTTTGGCCTTTTACAAATAAATCCAAATAACTTCATTAGCCTCCTGACTAAGATTAATAAAATAACATTGATTGCTTCAAGCCAATAATCTCCGTGGGATCGACCCTTACTCACGTAAGGTATTACTTGGACGACCCAGTGCACTTGCTGGTTAGTTGAACGGAATTGTGGACATACTAAAGATCAAAAGATAGAAATCACAATTTCGTCCACCATATAACTATGACTATTTTGTAGGTGATGAAAACTTGAATGATGGCTCACATTATGGGAGAGATGAATTCTTAGGAAGGGAGCCATATCCATATGAGCAATCATTATGGCAACCTTCCCCCTCAAGTTACTACGATGGTAATCCTTCCTATGATGCATATCATTCCTATGGATATGATGATTCTTATCATGGTTATACCACTCAACCACCACCATTCTATGCACCATATTCTCAACCCACATCTTATTTCCACCAAGTGCCCACATATGATCCAAATCTATATTCCCCCTATGCATACCCTTGTGACGATTATGAACAAGCAACCCTTGAATCACCACCACTCCAACATTTTTACCCTCCAACCCAAGTCCCCATGGATGATGCACTTGGTATCATTCTTCAAGAGCAAGAAGACCTCCAAACCGCCTTCACTAGTTTCACCTCTACCCTCCAAGAATTTACGTCCCGTATAATTTCACCCTCTACCAATAACCAAAATGACTTCCCACCTCAAAGCTTTGATGAATCTTCTTTCCAACCATATTATGATTTCTCCTCTCCGCCACAAACCTCCATGGAAGCATATCAATATCCATTAATCCAAGAGCAATACGATCCTACTTATGTTAGTAAAGCGGAACAAGAATTAAGGGATCGTTTCAAGGAAGAAATGGATCGACTTCAAGCAACCATCCGTCAAAAGATAGATTCTTGGGATTCATATCACAAGCGAAATGAGTTCACGGATGATTGTGAGAAAGCAACCAAAGAGGGAGGTATGAGAGAGACTTTAGAGTCTCAAGTTAAGCACAAGGAAATGGAGTGTGTGTTGCAACAAGCGGAGGAAATAGAGGTTGTTAAAGATAAAGAAGTGGAAGAAAACCTAGAGGAGGTTGAACAAGAAGGAAGTTCCATCAACGAAAATAACTCTACATCAAGTGACAATGGTGATCTTGTTGAAGCTTCCCCCTTCGAATGTGAAATCAATGTTGAGGAGGGTGCGCAACCTCCAACACATAAATTGATCAATGATAAAGGTTTGAAGGAAGTTAGCAAACAAGAAGAATTTAAAAAGAGTTATCAAAAGATGGAAATCATCATGGAGGAGCCAAAGGAAGTGGAACCTACAATGTCAAGATCATTGAATATCTTCCTTGCTAAGTCGCCGTCCCAATCACAAATTGAGTGGGTAATCATCTCATCCTTTAATTTTCTTGGCCCATATCAATATGCGTTGTTAGAAACGGACGGTCAACTTAGAACTCTTTGTGGGCTAGAAAGTAAGAACGGATTAGATGTTGGTGGACAATTTGAATCAAGGAGCATAAGGGATGGAAGATCAAACGTAGAGTTTCAAAAGTGGAGTGAAGCTAAATTCAATGGAACGAGGATGATGAGTATGAGTTACAAAGAGAATTCAATAAGTTTGTCACCCTATTGGAAGCATGAAGATCAAGAAGAAAACGGGTTGACAAATAAAGTATGGGACCCCGGAACATACATAGACCACTATCAACTTAAGGGCCTCGTTACTTGCTTAGGCCCCCTTGAAGGCCTTGTACGTTTAAATTGGGATCTCGGAGGCTATTGGAAGAACAAACACTGGTGGGAATTCGAGGAAGAGTACAAACATAAGCCACCATGACAACAAGCATCTCAAAATGTCCAACTTAAGGACTTTAACTAAAAGTGCTAGGTGGGAGACACCCCACCATGGTAAACTCTGTCCATACTCTTTTAATTTGGTTTAATAAGTGATTCGAGTTACCATTGTAGGTAGTTTTTCACTTCATAATTAGCTTGTTTGTGTACACTAGTTGCTAGCATATTAACATGTATGTTGTGCTTAGTAGAAATAGAATAAATCTCAAAACCAACTTGCATTTTAGAAAGTGTGTGATTTTGACTAAATAAGGAGTTGTAGGCACCATGGGGAGTCTTTGGGCAATTAGAGCTTTTAGGCATTTCAAAAAAAAAAAAAAAAGGGGGTGGACGCGCGCGCACCATGTACGCGCACGCGTCCATGAGCGGATGCATCATCACCCATATTCCAGAGAGTTGGGCCTCTCATAGGCCAGCATTGTGCCTCAAGCCCAACTCAATCCACGCTTACGCGCACTACGTGCGTGCGCGTCCATACAACTATAAGGAAACGCACGCGTACGCACACCTGCCGCGTGCGCGTCAATTGGCTGCTGCAACTTCTGGGCCAACACTCAGAGAGTTGAGTCGGCTCTGGGCAAACAATAAGCCCCTGGCCCAACTCAACTCGCGCGGACGCGTACATGCCGCGTGCGCGTCTATAAGCCAAGAGATGAAAAGGACGCGAGCGCACGTATTGCGCTCGCGCGCCCTATGGTGAACTTTCAATTATACGCGGACGCGCACATGCCGCGTACGTGCAGGCCTAGTAGTGCAACCTCCAGGCCATTGACCAGAGAGTTAGGCCTCATGTGGGCCAACTTTAAGCCTCCAGCCCAACTCCTTGCACGCGTGCGCGCGGAGTACGCGCACGTGTCCTTGCCTATTTTGATCATCCACGCGTGAGCGCATTGTGTGCGCACGCGTAGGTCCCTAGTTGTACCAATGCACGTGGACGCGCAAGGTGCGCGCCCGCGTCGATTCAAAATGATGATAACCTAATGCGCGACGCGCACTGCGCAGTCGCGCAAAACCCCCTTTTCTCCCCCATTTTCATCTTCTTCCTCCTCTCACCCTCAACCGCCGCTGCTTCGCCGGCCACCACCGCACGGCCAACCCCTTCTCTCGCCATCACCCCAATCGCCCACGTCCTCTCCCTCTCTCGTCCATCCACCCCTGCCCGAACGCCAACCACCACAGCCACATCTGCCCGTCGCCACCTTCACCACCGCCGGCGGCTGCGCCGTCGTCACCACCCACTCCCATTCGCTCTCTCTCTCTCATCCACTAGCCGCTATTCACTCTCTCTCTGCTTCCTTGCAAAACCGCGGCTGCCGCCATCTTCACCGCCACCGTCCACGGCGGTGCAAGCTTCTACCTCTGCCGACCCTGCCCAGTCCCATTTCCCTTTCCCATTCTCGGTTCTCCCCCGCTCCCAGGTTCCTGCTCCAAATTCTGTCCTCTTTAATTGTTCATTTCTGTTAATTACTGTATATTTCTGTTAGTTAGTCTGATTTCAAATGTTGTATGTTAGGATTAGTTAGAAATAATTGCGGTTAGGTAGCTAGGGCTGGATAGAGGATTCTAGGCCTGATAAGTGCTCCGTTTGTGTTTATTTCCTGTTTGTTTGCTTGTTTGCTAAGTGCCAAATTTGAGTTGCTCTGTATGCAATTTGTGCTGCCTGGATGCTTTCTTATTGCTACTGTGATTGGTTGATATTGTATTCATGCTGCTTGTGCTATGTTGCAATCCGGGAACGTCCAATTTTAAGCCAGAATGCTGCCCAATTTTCAAGAATTATTTTCTTTCTAGTCTTTATTGACAAATTGAACTTGGCATAGTAATTTTTTAAACATTTGCCTAATACACGCAAGTTCATAATTGGGCCAATTTCCGTTTTTTTTTATCTGACTCCTGGAATTGACATTCACTTGCATTTTTAACCCTCTTGACCATCACCTTGAGCCATGATGGTGAACATGCCTATTCCTTATAAATTGTGCACATTGTTGGAAACACTGAATTCTTGGTTTATGGCTATGTTCTCTGATTCTTACTTGATGTCCATGTTTCAAGTTTAATTCACATCATGTTTGCTTGCCATCTATCTTACAGCCTGAAAATGTCTTACTTGCTTCATGCTAAGTGTTTAATTGCCTATATTCTATTCTACTTTTCAGGATGTTGGATAAAGGGAAAGGAAAGGCATCATCCTCCAAAAAGAGAAAGAAAACACCAAATCCCACTTTTGCTTCACTGCTTGCCTATGCTCAAAACCCTCTATATGATACGGATAAAGCAAACCAATTACTACCCGCTCAGGATACGGTCAAATTCCCCAATCTCTATTGTGAACTCAGATTCCCAAGCTACAATTCAAAGAATCTAAATACTGAAAAGAAGCTGGTTATTCCATCAGATTTGACCGACATCATCCACCAGCGTATTGACCGGATGGGTTTGGCCTTTTTGGATAGGAAATTGAGCCGGGTGAACCGATCTTGGGTGCAGGAGTTCTATTGCAATTTCTTCCGCCACACCCTTGATTCGGTACTTGTTAGGGGGATTGAGGTACCCATCACAGAGCAGGCCATAGAGGACGCCCTTACTTGCCGGCCTAGGACCAGTGACACTGATGCATTCATGCAGGCCGAGATAGACCTTCACTGCATGACTTTTGATTTTGAGGCATTGAGGGCAGTGGTAGCTACTCCGGATGCTCCTTGGGTTATGGATGCCGATAACACGGCACCCAAGGGGATGCACTTTAGTTATCTGAGCCGAGAGGCCAAGACTTGGCAGCAGATCTTCGCTCATTACGTCATGCCTACGACTCATTTCACAGAGATCCCAGTTGCCATGTTGATCTTGATCAGCTGTGTGATGGAGGGGAGAGATGTTTATTACCCCCAGCTGATCAGGCGGTTCATGTGGAGGGCCCACATCCGAGGTCTCTTTCCTTTTCCGGTCTTGGTCACTCAGATGATTCAGCGGGCCGGAGTTCCGTGGCACCAGGATGATGTATCACCACCTCCACCACTCCCTCAGAAGGAGCCAGTTACTATTCCGTGGGGATCCTGGGTGCACGAGAGGCCCGCCTCGCGCCGTCGATCTCAAGCCAGAGCAGCAGTTGAGGGAGCTGGACCCTCTTCATCCTCAGCCCCCGCAGGAGCATCTACCGCAGCCGCACCTCAGCCACTTTACCTGTTAGTTCAGCGTCTCTTCCGGTACATGGAGCGCAGCCAGCGCCAGGTCATGTGTCGCCTGGATCGGATTGACCAGATGTTCGTGGCCCAGGGCCTTGAGCTGCCACCTCTACCAGAGTCTTCCGGTTCTGATGAGGAGACCCATGCGGAGGAGCACGCAGATTTACAGACTGAGGGTGTTCCTGTGGCTGAGCCAGCACATATGGAGGCACCACCTCAGACACAGGAGTCTCAGCCGGTACCACCGCCACAGCCAGAGCCTACCGATGTACCTATCCCGGATCCTCAGGATTAGCATCGAGGACGATGCTTGATCTTAAGTGTGGGGAGGTAGCCGGTGGCATCATTAGATACCGGTGAACATTTTAGCCACTTTTCTAGCTATCTCACTTTGCACACCTTTTGTGTATATTTGATGTATTTTGAGTTTATTTTGGATACTTTCACTGCTTGATACTTTTACTGCTTATTTTGGATTTATTTTGGATTTTAGATACTCTGATGCTTATGGATATCCTTAGATGTTTTAGATGATAGATTTCATACTTTTAGTTGGATTTTTCTTTATACATTTTTGCATATCTTTATTTTTAGTTGAGATTGTGATTAGAAATCATATTTTGAATTGCAAATACTTAGTCACCCTTTTTGCATAAGAAATTGATTTTGAGTGAAAAAGGGAAGGGTGAACTAAGAAAAATTTTTGGATTTTTCAATCACAACAATGCTTAGTCAAACATTGGGATTTTTCAAGAAGCTTAAATAGAGGGCATTAACCCAATTGATTGAAAGAGAATTTTTGAAAACTTGCTTGAATTTCATACCTTGTGAAGCATGTATTGAATTGAGAACACAAGCTTGTGAGACTTGAGCCCATTGATGTGGTTACATTTTATAACCACTTATTTTCCATTCTTGTGTGAAATTGCTCTCTTTCTATGATTGTGATCCTTGATTTGCTTGATTCTATATATCCATTTATTTCTTGTATTTATGCATTTATATGATTGAGGCCATCACTTCATTAGCCACCTACCCAAATAGCCAACCCTTTTATATTCCTTTGATTAGCCAGTTTTGAGCCTATGCTTAACCAACTTATTCTCCATTTAGCTCATTACAAGCCCAAGGCGGAAAACCAATGAAAAATCCTTGTTTGGATCTTTGATTAGCCTAGGCCAGTGAGAGTGTTCATTATTCAAGTTGGTGAGGCTTGGGAACATTGGATGGGATAAAAAGGGTAGTACACTTTCATGTTTAAGGAATTGGGAACATACTCATGTATTGATTAAATGTATAGACCTTATGCATTGATGTTCTTGTATATAATTTGAAAGAAAAAGAAAAATGAGAAAAAAAAAGGGGGAGAAATAAAGGTGAAAAGAAAAAAAAGGGGAGAAAAGAAAAGAAAAAAAATGTATGTAGAAAAAAAAAGAAAGAAAAAGAAAAGCAATAAAGGGGACAAAATGCCCAAAGTGAAGCTCAATAAGAATCAATGCATAAGTGTAGTGAAGTAAAAAGAAAATGCATGAGTATGTGAAAAAAAAAGTGAAGAATGGGTAGTTAGATTAGTACTTAATTGTATAGGTCATTATATAGGTTAGGTGGGAAAGTCTATGCCAATCAAAGATTCAAATCCTAGTCCACTTAACCATAAATGATCCTACCTTGACCCTAACCCCATTACAACCTAAATGAAAGACCTCATGATGAATGTATGCATGCATTAAATAAGTGTTGATTGTTAGAAGAAAATCAAATTTAGGAAAACATGATTAGAAGAGAATTGAGCGGATTGACCCTTAAACACTTGAGTGAATAGAGCGGATACACATCCGGTGAGGGTTCAAAAGTTCAATCACATGTATTCACCCATATTATCTATATTCTTGCAAGTTTGAACTCTTTTTGATAATTCAATACAATTGTGGTTTGGACTTAATTCCTATTGCCTAGCTCTTGCGCTTACACATGCTCTCTTGGGAATTGATTTGTTTGAACTAAGCATTTCCATTTGTTTAGATAGTTGCATTTAGATAGGATTCATATAGTTTAGTTGCATTCAAATAAATGTCATAACCCTTTAGTTCCCTCTTATTTTAGCATGAGGACATGCTAAGGCTTAAGTGTGGGGAGGTTGACAAACCCCAATTTGAGGGTTTGTCTTGTATTGAATTTAGAGTATTTTGATAAACTTTTGTCACATTTAGCCTATAAATTAGCATGGTTTTGTTATCTCTCCCTTATTTGTGCTTAAGTGTAAAAACATGCTTTTTAAGTCTTATTTTGATGAATTCTAGTTTCTCTTTGATTCCATAAGATGCCTTGATGTGTTTGTTAGTAATCTCAGGATGAAATAGGCTAAGCATGGATCAGAAGAAGCAAGGAAGGAAGCATGCAAGTGGAGAGAAGCACAAAAAGCCAAAGAATTGATCTCGGCCAAGCACGCGTACGCGCACAAGTCGCTCGCGCGCACATCGCAGAATTAGCCAGGGACGCGCACGCGTACCTTGCGCGCACGCGTCGTAGTCCGCACGTGATTCCTTTATTGCAGCACGTGCCTGGCGATTTTAGGAGGTTTCAGCAACCAACTTTGGCGCCAAAATGCATATAAGAGCCAAGGATTGAAGGGGATTGACATACATTCATCCATAGACTAAGTTTAGATCATTAGATAGATAGTTTTTAGTTAGTTACATTTTGTAGAGAGAGAAACTCCAACTTCTCTCTAGGATTCATCTTCATTTTCTCAATTCTCAACCATTCCTTGGTGAGATCTATTACAACACTCAATTTACTTTGTTCATGTTGTAGATCCTTATCTCTAATCTCAATTAGTGTTTGTAATTGTTCAATTCTTGTAGATCTTAGGTTTAACTTTGTTGTCTTGAACTCTATTGATTCATTGAAGATCTCATTTTCATTGTTGTTCATTGTTGATTGTTGTTGATCTCTTGTGTTGAATTGCTTTGATTCTAAATCTCTTCTCAATTTTACTATGTCTTTCATTCTTGCCCTCCAAATGTTTGAGAAAATGCCAACTTTAGATATGGAGTAGTATTTCCTCACTTGGCCTAGTGGTTGAGTCATTGGAGACACTTGAATAATGGATGTCAATTGTTGATTAAGAATTGAGGATTGCTAATTGACTTAGAGTACACTAAAGCTAGACTTCCCTAGGGTAAGACTAGGACTTGTGACTTGAGTTAATTACTTTTACTTGACTTTTCTCTATAATTAGGGGTTAACTAAGTGAAGCAACACTCCTTTGTTGTCACAATTGACGGAAGCTATAGTGATGGGACTTCCAACGTTCAACCTTGGCCAAGGCTTTTAATATTGATTGATTGTTGTTTTCTTTCATTCACACTTTTATGCCACACTCTTCAAGCCACAAAAAGACCACTTAACCAATACATGCATCCTTGTAGCATTCCTAGGGAAGAACGACTCGGGACTAATACTCTCGATTATAGATTGTAGATTTGTTTGATGATGGATTTTGCGTCGGTTTAGACTATACTACGATTGATCACTTGATAATTTTTATACCGGCAAAAATTCATTCGTCACACCATTTTCGCACAACTTTCGGGTGTGCACCACTTTGACGTCGAAATCTTGGTCACGCGGCCGCATGGGTCACGCAGTCGCGTGGGAGGCCATTATTTTCATGCGACGCGGACGCGTCAGCGACGCAGTCGCGTGGATTGATTTGTGCCATTGGCACGCCTCCAGCCACGCTCCAGCGTGACTCTCTGTTCGTTTTTTTTTTCTCTTTTCCCCTTGCGACGCGGACGCGTCGTTGATGCGGTCGCGTCGCGTAGCAAATTTTTTTTTTTAAAATAAAATGCAGAATGCAGTGTTAATATGAATGTGATGCGAAACTCCAGGTTCAATATAATAAAATAAAATAAAACTCAAAAGCAAATAAAACTAAATAAAAATGAAAAATGAACGATCATACCATGGTGGGTTGTCTCCCACCTAGCACTTTAGTTAAAGTCCTTAAGTTGGACATTTGATGAGCTTCCTGTTATGGTGGCTTATGCTTGAACTCATCCAGGAATCTCTACCAGTGTTTGTGATTCCAATAACCTCCGGGGTCCTGGTGCACGAAATTGCAATAACACTTTTGCAATCCCGCACAACTAACCAGCAAGTGCACTGGGTCGTCCAAGTAATACCTTGCGTGAGCAAGGGTCGATCCCACGGAGATTGTCGGCTTGAAGCAAGCTATGGTTATCTTGTAAATCTTAGTCAGGATATCAGAAATTATCAGGATTGATTGTAAAAAGCAAAAGAACATGAAAAAGGTACTTGTTTTGCAGTAATGGAGAATAGGCTGAGGCTTTGGAGATGCTCCATCTTCCGAATCTCTGCTTTCCTACTGTCTTCTTCATCAAACACGCAAGGCTCCTTCCATGGCAAGCTGTATGTAGGGTTTCACCATTGTCAGTGGCTACCTCCCATCCTCTCAGTGAAAATACGTCCCTGATGCTCTGTCACAGCATAGGCTAATCATCTGTCGGTTCTCAATCAGGCCGGAATAGAATCCAGTGATTCTTTTGCGTCTGTCACTAACGCCCCGCCCTCAGGAGTTTGAAGCACGTCACAGTCATTCAGTCATTGAATCCTACTCAGAATACCACAGACAAGGTTTAGACCTTCCGGATTCTCTTGAATGCCGCCATCAGTTCTAGCTTATACCACGAAGATTCCGATTAAAGAATCCAAGAGATAACTACTCAATCTAAAATAGAACAGAGGTGGTTGTCAGGCACGTGTTCATAGTTGAGAATGATGATGATTGTCACAGATCATCACATTCATCCGGATTAAGAACAAGTATTATCTTGGAATGGAAGCAAGCATGATTGAATAAGAAACAGTAGTAATTGCATTAATCCATCAGGACACAGCAGAGCTCCTCACCCCCAACCATGGGGTTTAGAGGCTCATACTGTGCAAAGAAACGTGTAAAAATGTTATGAGGTCATAAGGTACGGATACAATGTCAAAAGATCCTATTAATAGTAAAACTAGTGTCCTAAGGTTTACAGAAATGAGTAAATGACAGAAAAATCCACTTCCGGGCCCACTTGGTGTGTGCTTGGGCTGAGCAATGAAGGAATTTCGTGTAGAGACCTTTTCTGGAGTTAAACGCCAGCTTTCATGCCAGTTTGGGCGTTTAACTCCAAATTTTATGCCAGTTCCGGCGTTTAACGCTGGAATTTCTGTAGGTGACTTTGAGCGCCGGTTTGGGCCATCAAATCTTGGGCAAAGTATGGACTATTATATATTTCTGGAAAGCCCAGGATGTCTAATTTCCAATGCCGTTGAGATCGCGCCAATTGGGCTTCTGTAGCTCCAAAAAATCCACTTCGAGTGCAGGGAGGTCAGAATCCAACAGCATCTGCAGTCCTTTTCAGTCTCTGGATCAGATTTTTGCTCAGGACCCTCAATTTCAGTCAGAAAATACCTGAAATCACAGAAAAACACACAAACTCATAGTAAAGTCCAGAAAAGTGAATTTTAATTAAAAACTAATAAAAATATACTAAAAACTAACTAAAAGATACTAAAAACATACTAAAAACAATGCCAAAAAGCGTACAAATTATCCGCTCATCACAACACCAAACTTAAATTGTTGCTTGTCCCCAAGCAACTGAAAATCAAAATAGGATAAAAAGAAGAGAATATACTATAGACTCCAAAATATCAAAGAAACATAGCTCCAATTAGATGAGCGGGACTAGTAGCTTTTTGCCTCCGAACAGTTTTGGCATCTCACTCTATCCTTTGAAGTTCAGAATGATTGGCATCTATAAGAACTCAGAACTCAGATAGTGTTATTGATTCTCCTAGTTAAGTATATTGATTCTTGAACATAGCCAGTGTATGAGTCTTGGCTGTGGCCCAAAGCACTCTGTCTTCCAGTATTACCACTGGATACATACATGCCACAGACACATAATTGGGTGAACCTTTTTAGATTGTGACTCAGCTTTGCTAAAGTCCCCAATTAGAGGTGTCCAGGGTTCTTAAGCACACTCTTATTGCTTTGGATCACCACTTTATTCCTTTCTTATTCTTTTCTTCTCTTTTTTTTTCGAAATTTTTTTTTTGTGTTCACTGCTTTTTCTTGCTTCAAGAATCATTTTGATGATTTTTCAGATCCTCAATAACAGTTCTCTTTCTCCTCATTCTTTCAAGAGCCAACAAATTTAACATTCTTAAAAACAACAAATTCAAAAGACATATGCACTGTTCAAGCATTCATTCAGAAAACAAAAAGTATTGTCACCACATCAAACTAATTCAACTAGTTTCAAAGATAATTTTCGAAATCCTGTACTTCTTGTTCTTTTGTGATTAAAGCATTTTTTCTTTTAAGAGAGGTGATGGATTCATAGGACATTCATAGCTTTAAGGCATAAACTTAAATTTTATTAATTATGAATTAAGAACAAGACTCAGAAATTAAATATAAGATGAAACTAAAAATAGAAAAAAAAAACGAAATAATATATATATAAAAAAAACGAAAAAAAAGAATAGGCTCCTAATGATAGAGGTTTTCACAGAGTTAGGACTCAACAACCTTGATTTTGAGAAGTGGATGCTCCCTCAGCTTGAGAGGAGAGCTTTTGGCGTTTCATCTCTTGAATTTCACGCCCCTGCTTCTCTTGTTCCTTCAGCAATTTGCAGAGCATGCAGTTTTGATTCTGCTGTTCTTCCTTCAGTTGCTCCATAGTCTCTTGCAACTTGGTGATAGATGCTTCTAGGCTGGACCAGTAGTCAATTCTTGGGAATTCAGGGAGGAATTCCTGCGCCCTCCTCTTGATGGAGTTGTCTTGCACTTGTCCTTCCATTGACTTCTTGGTGATTGGGTGTTCAATGGGTATGAACTCATCTATGCCCATCTTCACCCCAGCCTCTTTACAGAGCAAGGAGATCAAGCTTGGGTAAGCCAATTTGGCTTCAGTGGAATTCTTATTTGCAATTGTGTAGATCTCACAAGCAATCACATGATGCACCTCCACTTCTCTTCCAAGCATAATGCAATGAATCATCACTGCTCTCTTGATGGTGACCTCAGAACGGTTGCTAGTGGGCAATATGGAACGCCCAATGAAGTCTAGCCAACCTCTTGCAATTGGCTTGAGGTCTCCCCTCTTGAGTTGGTTTGGGACACCCTTTGAATTGGTTATCCATTTAGTCCCAGGGAGACATATGTCTTCTAGAACTTGATCCAACCCCTTATCTACTCTCACCATCCTCCTATTAAAGGAGTCAGGATCATCTTGCAGTTGAGGCAATTTGAAGATTTCTCTTATTTTGTCCAGATGAAAGTACATAACTTTCCCTCTGACCATGGTTCTATAGGTATGGTAAGCAGTTCCAGTCATTCTCTGCTTATCTGTTAGCCACAGATTTGAGTAGAATTCCTGAACCATGTTCCTTCCAACCTTTGTCTCAGGATGGTTAGAACTTCCCATCCTCTGTTTCGAATTTGCTCTTGGATCCCGGATATTCATCTTCTTTCAGATCAAATTTCACTTCCGGGATCACTGACCTCAGACCCATTATTTTGTGATAATGGTCTTCATGTTCTTTGGTTAAGAACTTCTCTTGATTCCAAAGATTCTTTGGATTATTCTCTTTCTTGCCTCTTAAATTGGTTTGTTTTCCCTTGGGAGCCATGATATTGATGAATCTTGGCTTAGTGATCACGGAAAAGCACACCAAACTTAGAGGTTTGCTTGTCCTCAAGCAAAAGAAAAGAAAGAAGAGAGAGAGAGAAAGAGGAAATTCGAATGGCGTGGGTAAAGGGGGTTCCAAACGTGAATTTATAAGGGGAGGGAGAAGAGATTTCGAAAAAAATAAAAATTTGAAAGGAGATTTGAGAAGATATGAAAAGAAATTGAGAAAAGGGTGAGTTTTTGAAGAAGATTTGTGATTAATTTGAAATAGATTTGAAGAATGGTTTTGATTTGTGAAGATTTGAAAGTGAATGATGAAAGGTTGAAGTGCATTTATGTAGAAGAGTATGGTTAAAAAGAGGAAAGTTTGAAAAAAATTGAGTTGAAAACAAAAATGTGGTCCCCCCACCTTTCTGGCGTTAAACGCCCAGAATGGCACCCATTCTGGCGTTAAACGCCCAGAATGGCACCCATTCTGGCGTTTAACGCCCATTTGCTACCCCTTTTGGGCGTTTAACGCCCAGCCAGGTGCCCTGGCTGGCGTTAAACGCCAGAAAGCCTTTGTCACTGGGCGTTTTTCCAAAACGCCCAGGATGCTGCACACCTGGCGTTAAACGCCCAGAATGGTGCCCATTCTGGCGTTTAACGCCCAGAATGGTACCATTACTGGCGTTAAACGCCCAGAATGGTACCCATTCTGGCGTTTAACGCCCAAAATGCCCCTTACTGGCGTTTTTTCGCCAGTAAGCTCATTTTCTCTACTTTTTGAGCTGAATCCTTCTGTAACTCTGTGAATTCCTTCATTTTTGATACTTGCCTCTGTGAGAACAATTCATACAACCTTCTAATGACTGGGTTGCCACCCAGCAAGCGCTTCTTTACTGTCTTTAGCTGGACTTTCACTGAGAATCACTCAAGTCTCAGTTTTGAGCATTCCTGCTCAAAATTTCCTTCAAGATAGTGCTTGATTCTCTGTCCATTTACAATGAACTTTCTGTCAGAATCAGTATCCTGAAGCTCAACATATCCATATGGTGAGACTCCTGTAATCACATACGGACCCCTCCACCGGGATTTGAGTTTTCCTGGAAATAATTTGAGCCTGGAGTTGAAGAGCAGAACTTTTTGTCCTGGCTCAAAGACTCTGGTTGATAATCTCTTGTCATGCCACTTCTTTGCCTTTTCCTTATAAATTTTTGCATTTTCAAAGGCATTGAGTCTGAACTCCTCTAGCTCATTTAGCTGGAGCAGTCTTTTCTCACCAGCTAACTGAGCATCCATGTTTAGGAATCTGGTTGCCCAGTAGGCTTTATGTTCCAGTTCCACAGGCAAATGACAGGCCTTCCCATATACTAGTTGGTATGGGGAGGTTCCTATAGGAGTCTTGAATGCTGTTCTATATGCCCACAGAGCATCATCCAAGCTCTTTGCCCAATCCTTTCTTCGGGCCATTATAGTCCGTTCTAGGATTCTTTTTAGCTCTCTGTTAGAGACTTCTGCTTGCCCATTTGTCTGTGGATGATACGGAGTTGCCACTTTATGGCTAATTCCATATCTAACCATAGCAGAGTATAGCTGTTTGTTGCAGAAATGAGTGCTCCCATCACTGATTAGCACTCTGGGAACGCCAAACCTGCTGAAAATGTTTTTCTGGAGGAATTTCAGTACGGTTTTGGTATCATTAGTGGGTGTAGCAATTGCTTCTACCCACTTAGATACATAGTCCACTGCCACCAGAATGTAAGTGTTTGAGTATGATGGTGGGAATGGCCCCATGAAGTCAATTCCCCATACATCAAACAATTCTATCTCTAATATCCCTTGTTGAGGCATGGCATATCCGTGAGGCAGGTTACCAGCTCTTTGGCAACTGTCACAGTTACGCACAAACTCTCGGGAATCTTTATAGAGAGTAGGCCAGTAGAAGCCGCACTGGAGAACTTTAGTGGCTGTTCGCTCACTTCCAAAATGTCCCCCATACTGTGATCCATGGCAGTGCCATAGGATCCTTTGTGCTTCTTCTCTGGGTACACATCTGCGGATCACTCCGTCAGCACATCTCTTAAAGAGATATGGTTCATCCCAAAGGTAGTACTTGGCATCTGAAATCAATTTCTTTCTTTGCACACTGCTGTACTCCTTGGGTATGAACCTTACAGCTTTATAGTTTGTAATGTCTGCAAACCATGGAGCTTCCTGGATGGCAAAGAGTTGCTCATCTGGGAAAGTCTCAGAGATCTCAGTAGAAGGGAGGGACGTCTCAGCTACTGGGTCTATCCGGGACAGATGATCAGCCACTTGGTTCTCTGTCCCTTTTCTGTCTCTTATTTCTATATCAAACTCTTGCAGAAGCAACACCCATCTGATAAGCCTGGGTTTTGAATCCTGCTTTGTGAGTAAGTATTTAAGAGCAGCATGGTCAGTGTACACAATCACCTTTGATCCCACTAAGTAAGATCTAAACTTGTCAATGGCATAGACCACTGCAAGTAATTCTTTTTCTGTGGTTGTGTAATTCTTCTGTGCATCATTTAGAACACGGCTAGCATAATAAATGACATGCAGAAGTTTGTTATGCCTCTGTCCCAACACTGCACCAATGGCATGATCACTGGCATCACACATTAATTCAAATGGTAATGCCCAATCTGGTGCAGAGATGACTGGTGCTGTGACCAGCTTAGCTTTCAGGGTCTCAAATGCCTGCAAACACTGTGTGTCGAACACAAATGGCGTGTCAGCAGCTAGCAGGTTACTTAAAGGTTTTGCAATTTTCGAAAAATCCTTGATAAACCTTCTATAGAATCCTGCATGCCCCAGAAAGCTTCTGATTGCCTTAACATTGGCAGGTGGTGGTAATTTTTCAATTACCTCTACCTTTGCCTTATCCACCTCTATTCCCCTGCTTGAAATTTTGTGCCCAAGGACAATTCCTTCAGTCACCATAAAGTGACATTTCTCCCAGTTTAAAACTAGGTTAGTCTCTTGGCATCTTTTCAGGACAAGTGCTAGGTGATTAAGACATGAGCTAAATGAGTCTCCATATACTGAAAAGTCATCCATGAAGACTTCCAGAAATTTCTCTACCATATCTGAGAAGATAGAGAGCATGCACCTCTGAAAGGTTGCAGGTGCATTGCACAGACCAAAAGGCATCCTCCTATAGGCAAACACGCCAGAAGGGCAAGTAAATGCTGTTTTCTCTTGGTCCTGAGGATCTACTGCAATTTGGTTGTAGCCTGAATAGCCATCCAAAAAGCAGTAGTAATCATGACCAACTAGTCTTTCTAGCATTTGGTCTATGAATGGTAAAGGAAAATGATCCTTTCTGGTAGCTGTATTGAGCCTTCTGTAATCAATACACATGCGCCACCCTGTGACTGTCCTTGTAGGAACCAGTTCATTTTTTTCATTATGAACCACTGTCATGCCTCCCTTTTTGGGGACAACTTGGACAGGGCTCACCCAGGGGCTATCAGAAATAGGATAAATAATCCCAGCCTCTAGTAATTTAGTGACCTCTTTCTGCACCACCTCCTTCATGGCTGGATTTAGCCTCCTCTGTGGTTGAACCACTGGTTTGGCATTATCCTCCAACAGGATTTTGTGCATGCATCTAGCTGGACTAATGCCCTTGAGATCACTTATGGACCACCCAAGAGCTGTCTTGTGTGTCCTTAGCACTTTAATCAGTGCTTCCTCTTCCTGTGGATTTAAAGCAGAGCTTATAATCACTGGAAAAGTGTCACCCTCTCCCAGAAATGCATATTTCAGGGATGATGGTAGTGGTTTGAGTTCAGGCTTAGGAGGCTTATCCTCTTCCTGAGGAATTTTCGAAAATTCCTTTGCCTCCTCTGGTTCTTCTTGATCAGGTTGAGCATCTTTGAAGATGTCCTCAAGCTCTGATTCTAGGCTTTCAGCCATATTGATCTCTTCTACCAGAGAGTCAATAATGTCAGCGCCCATGCAGTCCTCTGGTGTGTCTGGATGCTGCATAGCTTTACAGCATTCAACTTGAACTCATCCTCATTGACTCTCAAGGTTATTCCCCCTTTTGTACATCAATGAGAGTTCGTCCAATTGCTAGGAAAGGTCTTCCTAGAATGAGAGTTGCACTCTTGTGCTCCTCCATTTCCAGTACCACAAAGTCAGTTGGAAAGGCAAATGGCCCAACCTTGACAATCATGTCCTCTATTATGCCTGATGGGTGTTTAATGGAGCCATCAGCAAGTTGGAGGCATATCCTGGTTGGTTTGACTTCTCCAATCAACCCAAGCTTTTTGATAGTGGATGCAGGTATTAAATTGATGCTTGCTCCAAGATCACATAGGGCTGTCTTGGTGCAAGTGCCTTCTAATGTGCATGGTATCAGAAAGCTTCCAGGATCTTGAAGCTTTTCTGGTAAGCTTTTTAGAATGACTGCACTGCATTCTTCAGTGAGAAACACTTTTTCAGTTTCTCTCCAATCCTTCTTATGACTTAAGATTTCCTTCATGAATTTAGCATAAGAAGGTATTTGCTCAAGTGCCTCTGCAAACGGAATCTTTATTTCAAGAGTCCTTAAATAGTCTGCAAAGCGGGCAAATTGCTTATCCTGTTCCGCTTTGCGGAGTTTCTGAGGATAAGGCATCTTGGCTTGATATTCTTCAACCTTAGATGCTGCAGGTTTATTCCTTACAGAAGTGGTTGAAGAAGCCTTGTTAGAGGGATCACTGTCAGCACTCTTAGGTGTCTGATTTTCCCTTGGCGTTTGAACGCCAGGAATGGGTGGAAAATGGGCGTTTAACGCCAACTTTTCCCCCTTTTCTGGCGTTTGAACGCCAGAACTGGGCAAGGAATGGGCGTTTAACGCCAGTTTTCCTTCCCTTTCTGGCGTTTGAACGCCAATATTCCTCTCTGGGCTCTTACTGTCCTCAGAGGGATTTTGAACAGAGGTTTGGTTGTCCTCTGTCACTTGTTCTTTGTTTGGCTTTTTACTCTTTTGAACAGTGTTATTCAAGGTCTTTCCACTCCTCAATTGAGCTGCTTGACACTCCTCTGTTATTTGTTTAGATATTTGCTGTTTTGCTTGATTCAACTGTAGTTCTATGCTCTTATTAGCAACTTTAGTTTCATGGAGCATCTCTTTAAATTCTGCTAACTGTTCTGTCATCAGGAGCAATTGTTGATTAAGCTCATTCATCTGTTCTTGAGGATTAGGATCAGTGACTAATGCCATGACTTCCTCCTTTGGAACGAACTCATTGCTAGAATACAAGTATTGGTTTCTAGCAACAGTGTCTATAAGCTCTTGAGCTTCTTCAATTGTCTTCCTCATGTGTATAGATCCACCAGCTGAGTGGTCTAAAGACATCTGAGCTTTTTCTGTAAGCCCATAGTAGAAAATGTCTAACTGGACCCACTCTGAAAACATTTCAGAGGGACATTTCCTTAGCATACCTCTATACCTCTCCCAGGCATTATAAAGGGATTCATTATCCTCTTGTTTAAAGCCTTGGATGTCCAGCCTTAGCTGTGTCATCCTCTTTGGAGGGTAAAAATGATTCAGGAATTTGTCTGACAACTGTTTCCATGTCTTTATGCTTGCTGTAGGTTGGTTATTCAACCACCTTTTAGCTTGATCTTTTACAGCAAATGAAAACAGTAATAGTCTGTAGACATCCTGATCTACCTCTTTATCATGTACTGTGTCAGCAATTTGTAAGAACTGTGCCAGAAACTCAGTAGGTTCTTCCTGTGGAAGACCGGAATACTGGCAATTTTGCTGCACTATGATAATGAGTTGAGGATTTAGCTCAAAGCTGCTTGCTTTGATGGGGGGCGTGCAGATGCTACTCCCATATGCAGCTGTAATGGGGTTAGCATATGACCCCAGAGTCCTCTTGGACTGATTAACTCCACTTAAGTCCATAATGGACAAAAGGGAAATGAGAATGATTGCAAAGAGATAAATTTTGCTTATTTTTATTTATTTATTTTTTTTTTTGAATAACCGAAAAAAATTTAGAATGAAATAAAATAGAAAAAAAAAATTCGAAAATCAAAAGGAAAATGAAATCAAAGAAAATTGAGAACTGAATCAATTAGTAAAAAAAAAGATTTTGAAAACAGCAATTAAAAAGATATGATTGAAAAAATTTTTATGAAGAAGATTTGATTTTTAAAAAGAGGAAAGAGAAAAACAGCAAAAAGACACCAAACTTAAAATTTTAGAAAATCAAACACTAATTTTTTCGAAAATTTTAAAGGAAGAACACAAAGAGGACACCAAACTTAGAACTTTTATAGATCAAAAAGAAACTAAGGACATGCAAATTCGAAAAACTAAAAGAAAAACAAAAGCATGCAATTGACACCAAACTTAAAATATGAACTAGACTCAACTAAAAGACTCTAAACCAACAAAAATAAAATAGTCCTAATCTAAGCAACAAAATAAACCGTCAGTTGTCCAAACTTGAACAATCCCCGGCAACGGCGCCAAAAACTTGGTGCACGAAATTGCAATAACACTTTTGCAATCCCGCACAACTAACCAGCAAGTGCACTGGGTCGTCCAAGTAATACCTTGCGTGAGCAAGGGTCGATCCCACGGAGATTGTCAGCTTGAAGCAAGCTATGGTTATCTTGTAAATCTTAGTCAGGATATCAGAAATTATCAGGATTGATTATAAAAAGCAAAAGAACATGAAAAAGGTACTTGTTTTGCAGTAATGGAGAATAGGCTGAGGCTTTGGAGATGCTCCATCTTCCGAATCTCTGCTTTCCTACTGTCTTCTTCATCAAACACGCAAGGCTCCTTCCATGGCAAGCTGTATGTAGGGTTTCACCATTGTCAGTGGCTACCTCCCATCCTCTCAGTGAAAATACGTCCCTGATGCTCTGTCACAGCATAGGCTAATCATCTGTCGGTTCTCAATCAGGCCGGAATAGAATCCAGTGATTCTTTTGCGTCTGTCACTAACGCCCCGCCCTCAGGAGTTTGAAGCACGTCACAGTCATTCAGTCATTGAATCCTACTCAGAATACCACAGAAGTGGTTTAGACCTTCCAGATTCTCTTGAATGCCGCCATCAGTTCTAGCTTATACCACGAAGATTCCGATTAAAGAATCCAAGAGATAACTACTCAATCTAAAATAGAACAGAGGTGGTTGTCAGGCACGTGTTCATAGTTGAGAATGATGATGATTGTCACAGATCATCACATTCATCCGGATTAAGAACAAGTATTATCTTGGAATGGAAGCAAGCATGATTGAATAAGAAACAGTAGTAATTGCATTAATCCATCAGGACACAGCAGAGCTCCTCACCCCCAACCATGGGGTTTAGAGGCTCATACTGTGGAAAGAAACGTGTAAAAATGTTATGAGGTCATAAGGTACGGATACAATGTCAAAAGATCCTATTAATAGTAAAACTAGTGTCCTAAGGTTTATAGAAATGAGTAAATGACAGAAAAATCCACTTCCGGGCCCACTTGGTGTGTGCTTGGGCTGAGCAATGAAGGAATTTCGTGTAGAGACCTTTTCTGGAGTTAAACGCCAGCTTTCATGCCAGTTTGGGCGTTTAACTCCAAATTTTATGCCAGTTCCGGCGTTTAACGCTGGAATTTCTGTAGGTGACTTTGAGCGCCGGTTTGGGCCATCAAATCTTGGGCAAAGTATAGACTATTATATATTGCTGGAAAGCCCAGGATGTCTACTTTCCAATGCCGTTGAGAGCGCGCCAATTGGGCTTCTGTAGCTCCAGAAAATCCACTTCGAGTGCAGGGAGGTTAGAATCCAACAGCATCTGCAGTCCTTTTCAGTCTCTGGATCAGATTTTTGCTCAGGACCCTCAATTTCAGTCAGAAAATACCTGAAATTACAGAAAAACACACAAACTCATAGTAAAGTCTAGAAAAGTGAATTTTAATTAAAAACTAATAAAAATATACTAAAAACTAACTAAAAGATACTAAAAACATACTAAAAACAATGCCAAAAAGCGTACAAATTATCCGCTCATCAGGTCCCAAACTAGGCATGTAAAACCCTTGAGCAGCTTCAAAAAGATTCTTAAGCTCCCGGGGTGTTGGATGTCAGAACAGATTCCAGGATCCCAAATCTTGCTTTTACACCCGTCTTCGTGTTGATTATCACGATTCCATCCGGGTAGCAAGCAATCTGAATTCTCACTAAAGCGGCCAAACAACTTCCTAGACCCATTCAGTTGAGCTCTATACCAACCTTTACGTTTAAGCTGAAAGCTTCCAACCATGATGAACCTTGCAGGACAATTCTTACCACTGACCATCTTCCTTTTACTCTTAATGCCACAAAGAGCTCTAAGTTGACCATCCGTCTCCAGTAGCCCATATTCAAGTGGAATTAGAAAGCTATGGGATATAAAATTTACCCACTTGAATGTTGTGAAGGATGATGGCGACTTAGGGGGAGGTATCTTTAATGAAATTGCAAGCTCCACTCCCTTGTGCTCTTCTCTGATAATTACCACCTCTTTGCAAACTTCTTCAATTTCAACCTCTTCCTCTTGGTAGCACTCTTTCAATTCAATCTCCTTTTCATTGCTTTCCAAGGGCATGGGAGGTTGTGTTTCTTCTTCTTGAATCTCCATCTCTTGATCAACCTCTTCCAAGTCTTCAACTATGATATGCTTTGGAGGTTGTACACCCTCTTCAGCATCAATTTCAACCGTCTTGGAAGGAGGCTCTATGTCTTGTCTTTCCCATGGAGGTTCTGCGTCTCCTAAGTCTTCAACCAACTCTTCTTCTTGAACAATGATAGCTTCTTCTACTTGTTCTAGTATGAATTCATGCTCTGTCTTGTCCACTGGAGTTTCTGGTATCTCCTTTATGCTATGCTCTTCACTAGACTGTCCACATGGGGCTGTGGCTGATCCTTGTGTATTTAAGCGTCTAGAAGCCCATTGAATTAATACTTGCCCCAGTTGTTGAGTGGTTGCCTGAAATCGATCCATTGTTTCCTTGAGACGATCCTTTGCCTCTTGATGCACTCAGTTTTCATAAGTAGGATCATAATGCTCTTGGATTGATGGATATGGAGATGGTGAATATTGAAGTGGTGGTTCTTGTGAGTAATTGGGTTGAAATTGGGGTGGTTCTATATATGGTTCATATGGCTCATAAGGTGGTTGGTATGGTGGTTGAGGGTTAGGGTCATATGGAGGTGAATGGCGGAAAGGGGCTTGTGATTGTGGTGGGTTGAGGTTGTGTTGAAAGGATGATCTCTGAGCATAGGGTGGGGCTTGTTGGTAGCTACAAGGTGGTCCACCATATCTATCAGCTTGGGATGCATTGTAGCCTGGTCTTTGTCCATGATATCTAGGATGGTGTTGTTGCCTAAAGGGTTGATTAGATCCTCTTGGCTCCATCCATCCTTGATTGGTCTGACCTTGATGCATATTCCTGCTGTGGTTTCTATTTCCTTCAACAAAGTTAGAACCAAACTCAAAGCGAGAGGGGTGAGAATTCATAGTAGTTAGAGAAAATAAAAACAAAAATTAATAAAAAGAAAATATTTTGAAAAAGATATAATTTTTGAAAAAGATAGGAAGAAATTTTAAATTTTTTTTAAACAATATTTACAATAACCAATAATAAGGCACACGTTTGCAATTCCCCGGCAACGACGCCATTTTGACGTTAGGATTTTTGCCAGTAAAGAATGTCATAAAAACAGTCGCGTTGTAGATATAGTCTCTAAACCGACAGAAATCCCTTCGTACAAACATTTTGGTTGTCACAAGTAACAAACCCCTTTAAAAATTGTTAACCGAGTATTTAAACCTCGGGTCGTCTTCTCAAGGAATTGCAGGGAGGTATGTTCTTATTATTGGCTATGAAAAAGGTAAAATTGGGGTTTTGGAAGTAAGGGGGCAGTATGTTACACAAAAATTAATAAGAAAAATAAATAAATAACTATAAAATAAACTCTTGGCAAGGTATAAGAACTGGAGGTCCTTTCCTAGTTATCCTTATCAATTGTGATGAGAATTGGATTTTTCTCCCACTTTGTTAACCTCTAACTATGAAGGTAAGTTAAGTGGATGAATTTCAATTTTCAATCAACAATGAGTTTGATAACTCTAGAGTCACCAATTATTTAACCAAAGCCAAAAGGGGAAAAACTAAATCTACTAGAATAACAATATCCTCAGATTGGAAATAATAAAAAGGGACAATCATAAACTAAAATACCTCAAATATCATTAAATAAAAATGTCATCAACAGCCAATTGGGCAACATCAATCAAACATAATAAAAGCTTCAGAGTAATCAAAATATAAAAGAGAGATTTAAATAGAAAAAGGAATATTGAACCTGGGTCGAGAGTCACTCTAGAAAGCTAAGAGAAGTCCTAAATCCTAGTTTCTAAAAATCCTAATTTCTAATCCTAATCCTAATCCTAAGAGAGAGGAGAGAACCTCTCTCAAAACTAATCCAAATCATGAGAAGTGAATTATGAGAGCCGCCTAATGAATGGATGCATTCTCCCACTTTATAGCCTCTAATTTGTGTTCTCTAGGCCGAAAACTGGGTCAGAAACAGCCCAGAAATCACTTCCAGTGCTTTCTGGTCCGTACAGATCGCGGAAAAGTGACGCGGTCGCGTCGTCCACGCGGCCGCGCGGGTTGCGCTCCTGCCAGGTCACGCGTCCACATGACCCACGTGTTCGCGTTGCCTGGCGTCGGGCAGCTATGGCAAATTATATATTAAATCGAAGCCCCGGACGTTATCTTTCCAACGCAACTGGAACCGCGTCGTTTGGACTTCTATAGCTAAAGTTATAGCCGTTTGAGTGCAGAGAGGTCAGGCTGGACAGCTTAGCAGTTTCTCCAACTTCTTGTATTCCTTCCACTTTTGCATGCTTCCTTTCCATCCTCTGAGCCATTCCTGCCCTGTAATCTCTGAAAACACTTAACACACATATCAAGGCATCTAATGGTCATAAGAGAGGGTTAATAATAAGCAAATATAAGATCAAAGAAGCATGTTTTCAATCAAAGCACATAATTAGGAAGGCAAATGTAAAACCATGCAAATAGTATGAATAAGTGGGTAAAGAGTTGATAAAAACCACTCAATTGAGCACAAGATAAACCATGAAATATGGGTTTATCACTAGGATTCTATTTGCCATTCACCAAAAGGTCTTAATCTCTTTCCCTCTTATCTTCAATTTGCATCCAATGTACAAACCAAATGAGATTTTTAAGCAATGCAGCCTGAACTATTCATTTTTCCTTTGGTTTTTGATGTCCTGGCTATTGTATTTTTAGAGTTCATATTCATTTTCATCATCCTCACAGATCATGTTTTTCAATCTTTTTCTTCTCATCACTCTAATAATGGAGCAGCAGTACGCGACGACAAAATCAAATCGGCTACTAGAAATTTGTGGGCACTCCGACAAGAAGGTTCAACTCTCAGAATCCAACATCCAGTAGCTCTGCCTGATTTCCAGAGACATTTTCTTGCAACAGCCAAATTTATGAGATCTCCAATCTCCCATTTAGATTTGTGGTACTCTAACTTCTTGTAGTTCCTGACTCTATTACTTTCTTTTTTAATAACAAGTGAACATGTACACTTTTGTGCATCTCTTACTCAGCTGCTTTCTTTCTTGCAATCCCTTTTGTTTTGGTCTTCTTCCTTTCTTTTTGAAGTTGACATTTGATTGATTTGTTATTGCGTTTATTTTTTATTTTAGTTTTTTCTAATAGTGATTTTATATTCTTTTAATTTGAGAGTGACATTACTATTATATTTTTCAATATGTTTTTAACCATATTTTAAAATCTTAATTTTTATTTCATATCACTTCTCTAGAATCTTATTTTTCCATTACACTATTAACTAAGATTTGGTAACTTTTATTGTTTATGATACACAGTTTGGTATCTCCTTTTTGAGTTTTGATAATGGAATTCGGTAAATATCTTGATTTTGATTGTTTATGTGATCTCTTCAAATCTTTATCATTATCATTACCTCAGAAAAAAGAAAATAATATCACCACAAAAGCAAGGAGGTGAAGAAATCATGACGGCAATCCTGAATGTAATAATTGAAAGAGAATAGAGGAATTGGAGAAAGAAGGTGGTGGTTCAAGTTCACATTCCTCCTTGCAAAGCCTTTTCTAGCATGGTGGTTATGCTTCTGGTGCTTGGTTCAGTTGTGCCTCAAATAAGGTATATGTGATTGATATGAATGGATCCACAAATTAAGACAACTTCATTTCATAAATAACAAAATAACTAACTCAGATTATTCTTTGTTTTTGCAGGTAGCACAGGCTCCATTAACACTGTCATACCCATTTTCACATTAGTTTATTTTTTATTTTGTAGTTTTTAGTTTAGTGCCTTCATTGCTATACTCTATTGTGGCATATCTTTTAGGGTGCATTAAAACATGCGAGTGGAATTGAAGGCGGATCAACAATTGTTGTTAGAGTAATAGCATGCTTTCAACCCTTGCACATTTGCCAGGTAAGTACCATATGACTTATATAGACATGATTTTCAAGCTTGATATGAGATAAAAAAAAGTTATGTCTATTCTGTGTTATCCTCTATTATTAATTATTGGATTGTTTAATGAGCTCATGGGGGATGAATACTATCTTCAAGTTTTCCGTCATTTGCTGAATGCTGTCATGAAGATACATAAACTTTTTCTCATCTAACTGAAGCGTGAATTTTGTAGTTTTCTTTTATTATTATTTGTCTATAAAAGAAATCAAATTATTGAAAATTCTATATAAAGCATTGTAACACCGTAGCACCTACTGATAAATATTTTATGTTATGCATTTTCACTGAAAAGGGTCTATGTGTCATCTTTATCATTGATTGATTGACTATTGTTCTTTAGGTTATCTTTTTTGTTGGATAGTTAAGGCTCATACGAGCTATATGTTATAAGGATTTGTATTTTAGTTTTATCATTATTAAAATTATATGGTTTGCTTTGTGTAGTATGGTATTTTTGAAAGACCTCGCAGCAGAGGAGAGTATTAGGTCAAAGTTTTTATGATAAAAAAAGTGTGAAAAATAACAAATATTGATAATCATGTTAAATACTACCTTTACTCTCCATTTCAGAGATTTGGTTAGACATGATGAATGAGATTTGGTATTACTTTTACTCATGTTTTGATCTGTGAGAGTATATATATGCTTGTTTTCTTTTCAAATTAATTTTTTTATTTGTAATTGAACTTATGTAACATATAATGATTAATTAAAATAATCAATATATATTGTTGCACAGAGAGGTTTCTCCATTTTATGGTTTTATGAGTTCAAATATCTTAGTGATTAAATTAAATAACATATTAATTATGTCTTTGTTTTTTGGTATTACTCAGGAAAAGCCAATGACAGCTTTGAGTGAACAAGTGTGTCAATCTGTGGTGATAATGTTGAAAAGACTATAAGCGGCGAACCATTCACTGTATGCAATTTTTATGCCTTCCACATGTGCAAGCCTTTCTATGAGTATGACAGAAAGGATGGGAATTACTGCTGTCCCTAGACCATTCACTGTATTCACCATTCTTCATTCATATGTTGCAACTGTGCTAAAGATTTTTATCATTATAAGATGTTTTAAATATTTAATAAATTACTTCTAAAAATTAGAGCCATTGTGTTTCAAATGATTATGTTGTTTTCTTTTACTTTTTAGTTTCTCTTTATATTAGATGAGATATTCTAACCACATAATTAATTGAGAATCATCAGTTTTTGCAGGATTATTTTATAGACTTAAACCTTCGCTAAAGATTAAATACATGTCATCTATGATGCATGGATATTGACACCGACACGGGACACAATACGACACAGGACACATCGACACACGAATTTTAAAATCTGATAAGACATGAAAACTGTAACACCCTTCACCTAACGTCAAACCCTTCTTAGCACACCAGAAACCTAGGCCTTGATGAGCGGATAATTTGTACGCTTTTTGGCATTGTTTTTAGTATGTTTTTAGTATCTTTTAGTTAGTTTTTAGTATATTTTTATTAGTTTTTAATTAAAATTCACTTTTCTGGACTTTACTATGAGTTTGTGTGTTTTTCTGTGATTTCAGGT